>NW_024505893.1:1685022-2037522 GCF_017590055.1 Onychostruthus taczanowskii | reverse complement strand
ACAATTTTGGTAGATAACATGAGCAAAGGCAAATCTAGAAAGTGGGTCCCTTGCTGTCTCTTTCATACAACTTTCCAACTTGTAGTTACCAATAATTAGATGCAGAACACAGTTTATACTCTTTGCAAAAATATTCTGACAGATGTGCTGTTTGGGAACTTAAATATATAAGGTGTTAATTTAAGAGCAACCCAAACTAATCTAAAGGGTTACTTGATTTTTGGTAGGACAAATTTTTTTTTTCTTTTTTTAATAAAATATCACAATATAATTCTAGGTCCAATTCAGCTCATCACTACAAAGAAATTACAAACTAGAAATGTAATAGCTAAACCATTTTAAAAGAAAAGGGAAAGAAGAGGTTAGATGAATTAGTTAACAGCTCCAGAAGACAGAGCTGTATTAATAAAGGGAAACGAAAGATTCCAATCAAGCTGCAACTGTTTAGAGAAACAACAAATATATTAATGATATTACTTAAGACAGACATTTAGGGCAGAAAAATATAGAACTTCACAAAATTACATGATACTACCAATAAAATACTTTAGCACATTAGTATACATAACAGTTTTGAGCCACATACGTGCATATATTGTACACTTAGCACATACAGTATACACACATACATGGTGTTGTCTTTACCCTCATTCCCCCCACCACAACCTCAAATTTGACTATTGAACTGCAAATCCCCTAGCACTCCACCGAGAGTAAGCATGCAATGTCCTAGATATTTGTTACTGCTGCTCTAAGTTCAACGTGGCATGACATGCAGGATGCCTCCACACAGTGCATAAACTTTATCTGATAGCAAATTTACTGCCCACATTGAAAAGAGGAAAAGATATTTATTTAAATTAAAGAGTTGCAATTCAGAGAGTTGTTAGCCTTGACTAATGCAAGGCTGCAAGGGCAGAGAGTTGCACTGTAGAAACATTGTGTGATACCTCCTGTCTTAACATCTCACTGGTACTGTCTCAGACAGCTGCTTGCCCTACTACTTTCTAGATATGCCCCTGCTCAAGTGTGGCAGGAATATCCTTCCTTATGCAAATAAAGAACTAACCAAATGCCTGCTACACATCCAATATGCAATTCTCAAATCATCAAGCATTTACTCATAACAAAGTCAGTTATTCTTGTATCCATTGTACTGTTACCTGACGCAGATTCCTGGTTACTTTCACATCATGCCAGGCATTGTCATTAAATTTCCCATTCACAGGTTCCACCAGCGCTTCAAAGGCCCCTGAGCCCAAATTAATGACCAAGGAGACAGCTCCATTTTTCAGTGCAAGATTGACATAATCGGCCGATTTTCCCGTGTGAAGCATCAGTCCGTTCCTCTGCAGCGTTTTAAACGACAGAGTTATTTCATCACTGCTGCTCTGAATGGGGTTCTGAGATAGATCATAGCAGAAGTACTCTGATCCCTTGAATGTTGCAATATATTCTTCTTTTCCTGGCAAACAAAAGGAGAGAAACAAACAAATAAATCGCTGGCACTTAATTCAAGGCAACTTGCACAAATTATTTTCATAGCTAATTTAACAATATTAGTGTAAGCACTGTATCAAAAAATAATTCATTTAAAACACTTAAAATCCATGAAGGAAGGAGATAAATGAGATTTACCATGAACACATTTTTTAACTACTTTCTAACACTTTTCACGTACATGATTAAACTTAGAAAATAAACTGCACCAGCAATTGTATTAATACTATTTAAGCAATTTGATCTGAAACACATCTAAATACATAACATTCAGGTGTACAGACCAAAGCATTATTCTAGTCAAAACACAGATCTTTTCCTTCCCAACTTTCACTAAAATTATGACACCTCAAAAAGAACCAGTAACCTAGATACTTCCAGTAGCTCTGCCTAAGGTCTTGAATAAACTAAAGCTACAAAGCATTCATTTAGCAATCTACCTTAAAGCTTTATACAGCACTGTTCCAGACAGCAAGTTAAAATGAATCAGTAAATAAACAGTATTTTTTTTTCCCTGGGATGTATTTTTACTAGCTAGTAGGTGCTATACCGGTTATTTTTCTTCACTCATCCTGAAGGTGAAACACAAATAGCTGAGCTTTTAATCTCAGAAAAGCAAATATAACATATATGAAGACTGCATTTCTCCTAAAATCTTATACACTAAAACATACACGGAGTTTACTCTAGAGATGTAAGAAAATTAAAGCTACAAGAAAGCCAAAAATTATCTGTTTAGAGGTGTATGGAGCTTAGAGCTATAAAAAGGCAAACATTTTCTGTTTAGTTAATAATAAGTTAGTAAAATCCCAATGAAAAGCTGCAGGTTTTATGAAGTGTAAGAATGAAGGTGTGAAAACCTGAGGATATCTAATTTCATCCTTCTTGGGAACAAAAATCTCCAGGACAGAGTTGCACACAAGCGTGATACCATAAGAACAAACCCAAAACATATACATAAATATATAGATCAAGGGAATAACAGTGCAAATTTAAGAGATTATTACATGACAGGACATACAAAAAACAGGTGTGAAGACACAGGTTTTTTGAGAAGTTCTTGAGCGTATTTGTCTTCTGTTGTGCCTATATACTAACTTTGGTTCTGGATTTTCAAAATGCTTCTCCCTAAAGTTCAGACACTACTGCAAAATACATCAGATAAGGCACCAGACAATGACTGCATCTTGCCTTTACTTTACTTTGTAATAAGAACATTAGAAGTTATTTGTCTTTGTTTACTCAAGGAGCTTTCTCTCAGATTTGATGAAGAATTCTTGGTGGGTTTTTGTTTTGTTTATTTGTTTTCCGGGGGAGCTGTGGGGTTTTTTTGTGGCAGCAGCCAAATAATACTAGACTACAATGTAAAAATTCCAAAATGACTGTCCATAAATTCTGCTCTCTTTCCAGCTCAAAGCAAGATTCAGCTGTATAGCAACTGGTAGCAACACATCGTGGACCTGACACGTTTCAGCAGAGGAGGAACACCTTGCCTCATGGTGCATTAAGGGCTCACAAACAATGCATTTTCTGAGGTTTTAATGCACTCAAAGCAGCAGCCTGCATCTCATCTAATGAATATTTAATAAAAGCATAAAACACAAAAGGCAAATTTATTTGCTATGGGTGCTTGCTGCACAGGCATATTAAAGCAGCATGAATACCTACAATGGAGAGATGATAAAACAGATGCAGCAACCTGGCATTTGTAGTTTGGTCCCAGGTATTTAATGACTGTTCCACAAAGACAAAAAAGAAGGACATAAATGAATCAACATGCAAAATATTTATGTACACACATTATGCACTGCATACTGCTTCTGAGCATTCAGACATGAAAATGTATGGAACTTAAGTATGTGCCAGGCCCTTTTAGAATAAATTATTCCTAAACAACAACTTGAAAAAGCAAGCAGTTAATCCAAGAAAAAACTTGAGTAATTCTTCAAGCAATACCCCTGCAGAATTCACTGTTAATTTTTGAATCCTCTCTCATTCCTTTTATCTTCAAAATATAGTCATGAAATTAAAAATTTTGAATTACTTTTATTTGCATCATTTAATTACTTTATTAATTATTTAATTATTTGATTGACAAACTAGCACTCACTTATTTAAAAACTGAATTTCACTGAAAAACAACAAAAAAATAAAACTGAGCATAGCATTTTACTTCAGAGGAAACATTTTTGTGAAAAAACATGAACATTGTGGATAAAGACACTAACTGCATGTTTTTCCTACTAAACTATCTTTTCTGCTCACCTGACAAACCAAAAATACCCATTATTTTCTATTTGTACGCTGTTCCCATGCCATTAATTCAAACATAATTTTCTATGGCAATATTATAGTTTGGCCAAACTGGAAATATTACATAATTATTTGAAGCAGGGACAAGAATACTAATAAAATATCTCCACATTTCTCCAGTCTTCAGAGTAATTATTTCCTCACAAAAAAAAAAAAAAAAAAAAAAAAAAAAAAAAAAAAAAAAAACCAACAAAAAACTTCCTTCTATGATCACTTGGATGAAACCTCAGGCATATTTGCCCTCAAACTAGCACTGATACTTAGGAAATGGCTGGCCACTGCAACTCCAAATCTGCCTTGCCATGCCCAGCTCAGGAAAACCAAGAAGAGGAAATCAGGTTACAAATCTTTTTCTGTGCTTTGTCACTGAAAACCAGACTTTTTAGCACACTGAGCAGAAGGCACATAAATTAAAATGTTTCAGCACAGGACAGAAAAGCCACTAAACAATATTGATAATCAACTTTTTTTATATAAAAAAGACGTGCCATTTTACTCTTGATAGGAATGTATGTATTTAGAATGGACATTAAAAAATATCCATAAAACATAAAAATGTTTTCTGTAAAAAAACCCCACTCAATCTGTTGCTACATTTCATACCACAATTTTTGTTGATCCTTTAAGCAAATTAAGAACAGGCTTCATTAACAACCAGTTGTGTAAACTCCTGGTTGTTTGTTTATTTTTTCAAATTATCACTTAATGACACTTAGAGAAACCATTAAAAATGCATAGCAGTCATTCTAGCCAGTATGAAGTGTTGCACTTCATTTAATGATTAAAATGTAATTACCTGCATAGAAAAGCACAGGATAATACGAACACCATAAAGGACTTCAACATGTTTTTATTCTGATTTTTGAGTACTGTAAATTCTTGTATATTATGGTAATGAAAGTCCAGAATTACAGGAGATGTGCAAATATAGAATGGCACAATCTGTTTGTGTCACAGAAAGGATTACAACAAGTGCTCTATTAAAGCACCTGTTGCTGCAGGAAGGGTTTGTTTCTTTTCCCCATTAAGTCAACAACAGTTTTAGTATTCAACTCTTTGGAAGTTCATTTAATCCTTACTCTGATAAAACACATGGAAGCAATACTTCCACAGGCCTTAGCAGATTTTACAGTCCTACATGAGCACTATGCTAAGCTTTATAGCACATCCACCCACCCCACTGGCAGTTTTACATCATAAACTAGGTCTGGCTGTATCCATAATGATTTGATCATGTGCCCATGCCTGATTTAAATCACATACATAGGACTAGATGCTCTGATCTTATTAGGTAGTAACAATAATGGAACCATAGACAAGAGAAATAAAATTGCAGTAAAAGTAAATCAAATCTGTTTATTCACAGCTGCAATGATCCTTTACATTAGAAGAACACAAAAGTTGATGAACTAAACCCCAACAACCCATGTGACAGACCCATCTAGTATTACACAACAAAACCTGATAGAATGCTGTCAATTTATCTGCCAAAATAATTACTGTCAAAGAGAAAATGAGCTGACACCACTGATACTCTACTTCTAAGAACCAAGTTACTTCTCTACAATCTTCAAAATATTAAACGTGTTCTGAATAAATAAATTATGCCAAACCAGAGTCCAGCATGTTCCCAGATGTACTGTTCAGTGCTCCATTTCACAACAATTTAAAATTCAAACATTTATCTGCTGCACCATCAACATATAAACTTATAAAGTCTTTCTGAAAAAGTAAAAGCAACTTAGGAAAACTACACTAAAACAGCACATAGACAAAACCACATACAAGAATGACTGATACAATAAAAACAGACAGCCTGAACTTCTGTGGCAAACTTTTCAGTAATAGCATACTAAAGACTTGCTATTCCATACAAAGGGAATTCTCTCCACATGAGGTGCGCACTGTTGAGCCTGGTATGGTCTCAGGATGCATCATACACGAGGTTTCTCAGCACACTGCTCTTTTAGGAAGCCAGCCTTTACCTTTCCATTAATTCATCACTCATTGGATCTTAAGATGAAAAATTACAAAGACTATAAAGTAGTTCTCTAAATGTTATACTGAATTTGAACATTTTTTGTTTCTCAATCACATAATAAAGGCTGATCAGATTGCATCAAGAAATGAAACACAGGCACTCAAAGAAGAAACCAAAATAATACTGTCTAATTAAAAAAATTAACACTTAAGTATGAAACCAACAAAAATGATGGAATTATGATAAAGCCTAAGAAATTAATTCTGAGAGAATGCTTTATCAGTTAAGGTTAATTTTTACAAGTACTGCTGTTGTTCTACACTAGCAGTTTTCTGTTGCTATCTCTTGTAAATAACTTTTTTTAGCAGAAGCATCTTCCATGCTCTCTTTCCTTTCTCACAGTCTTTTTCTTTTCCTTCCCAGAAACTATTCTCCTTGCCCGCCAAACAAGTCTCCACAGAAGATTCCAAGGAAGCAATTTGGAGAAAAAAAATTGGATTCATGATTCCAAATCCACAGCTGTGAAATATCTACATGTTCATTTCCTACTTTTTAATGCACCCTTCCCTCTCCAGTAAGCACAGATTTTTGTGTCCCATCCCTTAGTCAGGGATCTCACAAACCAATCCAAGCCTTTCTCTGGGAGAAAATGCTCCACTCAAAACCATGACAAAGTACAACTTTGGTTAGTTGTTAGTCCCAGTTTGGTTTTTGTTAGTCCAAGTGCTTTGGACTGCCATACTCCCAGTTCCTGGAACGTACTATCAGAACATGGTTTGTCTCAAAAAATACACTGCACCTGTAATCCTGGGCACCAAAGCCTGCACCTATTGGTGTTCAACATAAAACCCAGCATCCATTGCAGTAAAATGAGGTGCAAAGAAAAATTCTACCTGCTGAGAAAAATTTAATAGCATAACTGACACAAAGTCAGGTATAAGATCATGATGCAAAGAAACTTGAGAAAGTTTTCCTGCTCCTGTTTTGTTTCACACACAATCATTAAACCAGTAGCCAATCACAAGAAGCATGAACCTCTGGATCCTTTCCCACCATCTCAGATTAGAATAAAATTATGATAGCTGCTACGCATGATAAATGACTTGCAGGGAACACTAGATAAGTGATAAATTACTCCATTTTGCTAAACAGCCACTTAAATTCATAACTAAAATGGCTACACCATGCAATTTCCTCACTAATTTTCATGTCCTTTAATTTAATCACACAGAGTATGCACTTCAAAATCACTTTGCAATTGGGGAAGGACAGGAAAGCAAGCAGGAGTTTGCAGGAATGGTGCCATCTTAGCGTACATTAAATACTAAATTGCTAGAAGGTGAAAATAAGAGAACCTTTTTCTAATTAGCAGCTACATCATTAATGAGCAGATTACAGTATCCTGCACTTCATATAATAGCAATAATGTGTCCAAAAAATACTCAAAACTCCGAAGTTTGAAATCATGATTTTAAAGGCATTCTTGCCAAATTAAGAATCAATTGCAAAATATCAAATATTCTCACATCACTTCCACATTCACAGGAGAAATTACTTTTACTCAACCTTACTGTTGCCTGAAAACTCATTTATGAATTTTGATAGAAGTTGGGAAAGCAGAGCAGAAATATACCAACAAATAAATACAGGCTTCAGTTTCTGCAGCAAGCTAAAAACCATGCTGGACAACTTTCCTAAGGCCTTTTCCAGGCCTCAAGGTTCCTAATAGACTTTACAGCTCAACTGCAAAATGTAGATTTCTAGCTTTCAAAGGACCAGAATCACAGATTTTCAGTATCAGATTGCTTACAAACCGGTAGAAAAACTCATATTATGATAGGAAAAAATATACTGGCCTTAATTTTACTCCTTATACGTATATAACTTGTGCAAATGCAAGTTTTAGAATTAATTTACTTTGAGCAAAAGACTGAACAAAAAAAATGCAGTAATTCTTGCAAAAATTGAAAGCAGTCTCTGTCCTAGAAAAAAAAACTCCATTTCTGTAGTGCTTCTTGGATGAAGCAGTAGCACCTTACTCCTTGCTGAGCATTTTCCAAATGAGTTGTATTTGTTTTTCATTGTCCTAAGTAAAAATGTGGAAGAAGAGAAGAACAAAAAATTGTTTTTACTTCATTGGGGTTATATTTAAACACACATTTCAAATGAAAAAAACAAGGAAGAAAATAATCCCCAACACATTTTGTGTGTAGAAAGAGTTAATGAGTTAAATGATCTGATAAGGAACGTTTCAAAGCTAATAAGAAACTTCTGAGACATGAGCTGAATACAACTCTTATGGCACCACACAGAACTAGAGGATTAGTGCAGCATGTCCTGGGGTTTAGAGGCAATAAAAAACAACAAGCAATTTTCTAGTCCTAATTAACTCCTGTTAAAAGAAGCCCTTTGTAGCAATAAGCTTTCCAGAGATGCAGGGGGAATGCCACTGCAATGGTATTATGTACATGATGAGCCACTGCTATAAAACCAGTTTTGCACTTGTCTCGGAGGGGTACTACAGGAATATGTAGCATTTGACACAGTAAAAAGAGATACAGCATGATTTTGAAAGAGGTAAAACACCTTCCAGAGGGCACTGACAAAACCGTCACTTTTTTTTTTTTCTGTCTCTGCCTAAGACTGTATCACTGAAGGAATATCCACATAAAAACATTTGGGAAAAGTTGGTTGGATCTCTATGTTAGTCTTCAAAACATGTTTGAAAGAAGCTATTTATAACTCTTGATCTTCCTATAAACATGGAAAATTTAATGTGAAAACAGTTATTTTATTACATCTTCCAGCCTATTGAGGATAGTCTCATTTAAGAAAGATTTTTAACATATAAAACTAAGGGAAATCTTTCCAAGTTACTGAGCACACGAAGAATGCCTTCTATGAAAGGATCCTACAGGAACAAAAGGGATCTGAGAAGCTGAAGTCTCAGCTGAAGAAATCTGCTGTTCAAAATAACAAGCAGAGAGATGTGCTAATGGCTTGTTGCTGCACTGGAAATATTTGATCTAAACAAGACATCTAATATCTCTTTGCAACCCTGCCTCTTCAAATGAAGTGAAAGGAATTAGTATGGCAGCTACAAAGAGTAAAAGAACTTCTTTATTGATTAATTCTGGATATAGAAGAAGCTCAAAACTTCTCAAAGACAGGCAGAGCATTAGTCACAAATAGTCTTTGAGCTTCATTATCTAAATTCATTGTCATATGGAAAATAATTCAGCTAAAACTATCTTTTTTAACATAAGGCTGCATATAACAAGTAGTATCAGGATAAATACGCCTTCTTGTGATACATTTGATATTTCTTTTGGCACACCAGAATTACCTTCAGCCACCATCTGTACATAGGTCAGGTGTTCAAATGAGCTATGGGATCAGAAATGTCATTTCTAAAAACTAAAGTAAGAGTTATAAAAAATACAATATAGTCTTTTTGGAAATAGTGTTTTCTTCCAAAGAATGGCAAAGGTAGAATTTTCATTTAGTGAGCAAAAGAATAGTGCTAATTTAAATTGGTTTGAATAATTGGTGTTGAAGTTTAATATCTGATAAATCTAATTAAAAATTCAGAGAACCTTCCTCTAAATTGATTAATGATCACTACAGTGACTAATGATATTTTACCTTTATGAATGTAACTGATGGACAAAGTACTAAGGACACTAGAATCATTTAATCCATGAGCACAGCACAGACCTTTAGTGGGTTGGGTTAGGAACAGAAAAGATTCTGCTCTAGAAAGAAGAGCCAATTATGTGTCCACAGTTAAAAAAAATAAATGTGTATTTTAAAATGGAGGCAAATTGAAAAAAAATATTAGTAACTATTGGTATAACAGGGATTCTGGTCAAGGTCATGGCAATAAAAGCAGCTGAACTGCCTGTACTCTGCAGAGGAAAACACCCACAGGTATTTACACAGAACTGCAACCCCCTGCATATGTATGGGAAGAAACATTCAAGGGAAAATCCAGAATCAGAAAACAACAATTTAAAAGTTCAGATGAAACACTCAAAAGGTCTTCCCAACACAGAGAAAATCTTGATGGCTATGATAGTGCTGTTACTGTCTCTGGAGGCTGCGACTTGTCTTCCTATAAATGTTTTGACCTATTACTTTCAGGTTTTTTCCTTTTGTTTCAATGCTGCCCTCCACTCTTCTTCTCTGTATCTTAGGTCTCTGAAGGAGAAAACCTTTCTTATTGTACTGCAATTCCTGCTGAGAGGCAAAGGTTGGGTAAGCTGTATGCTGGTCAGTGTTCTCTCTAATCAGCAGTCACTGGAAATCCCCAATCACATCTGAAGATCAGAATAAACCTTAATAATAAAAGAATCCTTCACACCTCTATTTGTATTTTGTGTGCAGCAGTCAGATAAAAATATATAAAGTACGGTGTTAAGGATATGCGAAAAGGCAAACTGAATTCAAACTAATTTAACAAATTTTATTATGGAAAAGACAGTAAAGATTTCATGAAATCTGCAAAAGTGTGACAGATGATATTCTGCACCAAAATATTGTAGCTATTTTTTGATTTTCTGGCACTATTGTTGGTTCTTAAATTAACACTCTCTTTCCAAGACAATAAAGAAAAAAGCAAAACTACCATTATTTTTGTAGTGGTTTGACAGGATATAACTGTTTTTCATAACCCTTCTTCCCACCCTAAACCAAAACTTAGGCCACAGTATTTCAGAATATGGGAGATGTTGAGGAAAAAGCACAGTCCATCTAAGCAAGACCTTATTACTGAATATAACACAGGGTTTTGTGAAAATAAAAACCAGAGACATTCAGATGATAATTTCACATGTGGCAATCTTAAAATCTGATTTATCTAACTCAAGGAAACTATGTAAGGTTTTTTTGCTAAAAACCACAGATAGCTATCAATGCAACTTACATCAAGTTTTAAAGGACTAGTAGCAGCTACATAAAGTTTTAAGCAAAAAGCATTGCTGAAATAAGTCATTGCAACTGCAAAGCCACTTCATGAAACAAGTCTGCTTACAGATGTTCCAATTCTGTAGTATGGAAAAGCTCCTTAAACACATAGCAAGACAACAATGAAATATTAAAGCTCTAAAATCCATTTCCCTGCACCTTTTTTGATGGTTGTCTAAAGCTTACCCCCATAACTCAATAAAGGAGGACATAGTTCAAAGAAATTTGATGGATACCTTCACATGTTTCATAGAATCACAGAACAGGTCAAGCTGAAAGGGACCACAGTGGGACATTTGATCTGCTCTCCCTGCAAAAGCAGAGTCATCCTACAGCACAAGATTGTGTCCAGATTCCACTGGAATCTCTCCAGTAAGGGAGATTCCACACCTTCTCTGAGCAATCCATCCCAGTTCATGTTTACCTGCACAGGGAAATTCTCTCAGGTTCAGGTGGAACTTCTTGTGCATCAGTTCCAGCCCATTGCCTCTTGTCCTGTTGAGTAGAGCCTGGTCCATCCTCTGACATCTCCCCTCTGAGACATGGATGAGGTTCCCTCTCAGTCCTCTATCCTCAGGGCTGAACAGCCCCAGCTCCCTCAGCCTTTCCTCACAAAAGAGATTCTCCAGACCCTTGATCTTTGTTGCCCCCCACTGGACCTGCTCCAGGAGCCCCATGTCTCTCTCATCCTGAGGATCCCAGAACTGGGCACAGCACTCCAGACTGGCCTCCCCAGGGCTGAGCAGAGGGGCAGGATCACCTCCCTGACCTGCTGGCAGTGCAGTTCCTAATGCAGCCCAGGACACCATTGGCCTTCTTGGCCACAAGGACACACTGCTGGCTCAGGGACAGCTTGTTGTCCACCAGGAACCCCAGGTCCTTCTCCACAGCACCTGTTATTCTTTTCAAGAAATACCAGGGTTTGGCTATTGGCTCTCTAACACTCACTCTTAAAGAGAGTTTAATAATGTTCTAGCATATTTCCAGTAAGCTACAATAAAATAAGACTTTCCAGATCTACTCTTGATACTAATTTTTCTTTAAAATGAGACTTGCAAAAACTGATAAGCAGGTTTCTTAGTCTGACCATAGCTTTAAAACTATACATGCACTCATTTATTTTGAGCTATGAGTATATAAAGGGCTATGTCTAGATTTATATTTTAGGCATGTATTTTAAAAATATAAAAGATTTCTAACTCTCTCCAAGTCTTATTATCACATCTGTGAGAATGCAAGATAACTTCTGCAAGTAGTAAAATAATCAGTATTATATATGCTTTCCATTTAGTTTTTTGAAGACTGACTAGCCCCTTCTCCATTAATTCAGTATTACCTCCTTATTTTTTCAGAAGTCATAAGTCTTTGAAACTACTTGATAAGGAGGCCTCCCTACTGAGATTACCAACAGTCTTTTTATAGAAGCCTGCAGGAACACTGCAAAAGCAAAAGAAGATTAGCAGAGTATAAAAATAATTGGACTTTAGTGCTGTATTGATATCTTAGAGAAAAGATTTGCTGTCATGACTGGGCCAAGATATCTGCTGGTAAATTCCACTGAAGACAGCACATTTGCACCACTGGTACTTTATCCTGCTCTTCATGCAATAAATATGCCTAACAAGGTGAGATACTTAGAGTGTACATAGATGACGTAGCATATTTGCATCATTGCATGGATCTAACATAAAACTTAAGTCATTTCTCAGGTAATGGAAGGGGCAGAAAAAAGATGGAGATAGAAAGAGTGACACTGTCAGAGATACTGCCTCATTTTAGAAACATTAGATATTAAGTAGTAATTTCACCCTCCAGGAACTTGTCTAAAATAACAGCTTAAAATACTTCAATGTTTATTATTATTGCATAGGAGCTTAGAATTATCTACAGCCTTCTGCCCTACAGATATGAAATAGAAACAAGTCTGTAATCATCCAAATAACACTTACAGAAGAAAACATAACTGAAAAAAATAATTTAACATATCAAAGGATAATCAAAAGAGAAAAGCTGTGACATGCTACTGACAAGCACACATTACATAAATTTCAGGTTTGGGTGCTCTTCCTTTTTCAAGAATCTAATCTGCATTCAGGGTCTGAAGTTTCTCTACATTTCAAGGCACTAAGGTTGTGTTTAGTACAGCTGCTGGTACTCCACTAAGCCATTGCCTGGAGAGGGCAGGGGAAAAAAAAGCAATGGAGCCTGTATCCTGCACCAAATGTTTTGGCAACTGATCTATTTTCCACAAACTTCCATCTTCTAACCAATGTGGGAAAAAAGGCAAGACTGAAGTCTGTGTCAACAACAGCAGGAGCCACAGGCTGGTTTCTTCTGAGAAGCTTGAGCATAACTGCTGGTCCCACACTAAAGCACACAGGAGCAAGGACTACAACCAGACTGACTACTCACACACAAATACTGAGGCATAGAAAAAAGTCCATACAAACTTTCAATGTAATAAACCCCTTCTTCCCTCAGAGAAAAAAAAAATCCCTCTACAGTACAGAGTAAGTTAAAGTTTGCTTCAAATCATAATTTGAACACAAATGCTCTCACCAGCAGCCTCCATTTTTTCTCTCCCGCCTGTGTTTCATAGGTCTCCTGTAATTGCCCATCAGCTGTTTAGATGCACAGCCCAGAGGCTGGTGGGGCTTTGCACTATTACATTAGGAAAATGCCATCGTGCAGCAGCCAGAGTGACAGGATCAATATACAGAATATGCTTGCACTCTGAGTTACACAGGATATTAATTCAACCTTTTCCTACAATCCTACTGTTTTATTTTTATTGCTGAATATGGTTTTGTTTTTATAAAGTCCCTCCTCATTCTAAAGCACCCTGAGAAAATAAGTAAAGCCCTTTACATGCACAATACACAAGACATTTGGTTCTGAATACATGCCATTACACTTCTAAAGCTATTTGATTACTACTCTGCATACTTTCAATTAATTAAAATTGAAGAGCTCTTGACAAAACACACTAGCATTCATCACAGAACCACCAGGTCAGTTATTATGTTCATAAAATAATTTAAACCTTTCTGAACTTTCAGGAAAGGGAGTTACTGCATCTGTGAAGAAATCATTCTGTAATTATTATCTCTATTTATCCCCAAGGCTCCTACACCTTATGGACTTCTCAAGGGTTTGGATTCAAAACTAATAGGAAGCCGTGTTTAAAGTATTTTAGAATTCTGTCCATCAGTTCTGTTTTTAAGGTCATATTATATCACAGAACTCAAATGAAATGGTACAGATATAAATGGTGTAAAATCAGAGGCATGGGAATCATTAAGAATTCTTCTTAATTGTCATTAAATCAGAAATTTGCAGACTAGCAGTCCATTCTTTCTTAATTCACTTCTACTTGAGTTCATTTTCATTGGATTCCTAAGCTGAAATTTAGAGGTAAAACACAATTTAACTGGAGGATAATTTGATTATTTTATTATTCAAGGATTATTTGTTTGTACTTTTGTCTGGGGCTATGGAGACAATACACACACTGAAGCATTTCCATCTCATAAGCAAAAGCAGGCAGCATTCATCAGTCTGTTAGCCATGAAATTAGGAATGTTTGATGTATCCAAGGGCAGCTCCTGCAGCTCTTGTTTTTCCTGCAGCCCATTGCTCAGTTATTTCCCTATTCCTCCAGTATTAAGTTAATAACCAACTTTCCATGCTGCCATACAAGAAACACAGAATAAACAGCTTCAGGCTCCCCATTTTTATTTTCTATCCTCATCTTCCACATTTTGGGCCTTATTGTGTAAGCACAAAGAAAAGCCGAGCAGCAGCCTGCCCTCCGAATAAAAAAAATACAAACAGAACTTTTCTTCATCCATCCTGTTGTGGGTCTTTTGTCAACTGAATGCCTAGCAAAGGAAATTAGCCATTAAATGACTAAATCCATTTACCCCGTATTAGCAAAGAACTGCTCCAGAATAAAGGGAAACTGCAGCTAAAGATTCTATTAAAACTAAGGAATTTGCCATGGATTTCCAAATTGGTTTCAAAACAAGCTGCACCTTGACCTGTTTCTGGTGGTGCGATAATCAGCATCCAGATATTTCTCCCTGGCTAGTGAGTAGTGTCAGGACAAGACAACTTTTAATATTCCTTGGCTTCTCTCAAGGATCATAAAAATGACAAAAAATCTTCTTCTCAATGTCCTCAATTTTTCAGGCCTAGAATTATATTTGGAAAAGCACATTTTCATTCTCTTAACACTCTACTAATTTTGTAGAGTAACTTTCAGATGATCTACGACATCCTGTGCTTACTCACTCCAGCCCACCACTTGTTTTTTTCCTACAGGCACAGATGACCACAGACAATAATCTATGAACCAAGCAAACCCCAAACCCTCAAGTGGGCAGATGCAGGATAATTCCATGTTTTGGCTGCTATACACCCACAGCTTTCTGTCATTAATTGAGCTGTAACTTCACTTGTGACCCAATTTTTGCTGTATCTTTTATTGTCAGAACAAAACCGATCATGAACAGCTCCCAACCAAGTTAAATCTTTCACATTTTTCTTAAAACACCCTGCTCATTTCTGATACACTTAAATTTAATTCAGTCTCTGAAGACCTCCCAATGCCTTGAATGTACACAGATGAATGCAGAAAGATTAAACATTTTCTTACTGTGACCTACAACAATGTGCTGAAACTTTAATTATTATGTTAATTCAGGCATTGGGCCCAGTGGATTTATTATATCCCAGAAGCTAGTACAATCTACTCTGAAGCGAAATGTAGGCATTAGCTCCATCTAAGTATTTTGTGTACAAATATTTAGGCTGTGTAATAAAAGGCTACACACTAAAATGAAATTTAAACTCTAATCCTAATTTTGGAGCTTTTTCCTCACATAGATGTCTAGTTCCTTTCCTTGTGCAACAAAAGCTTGTCTCAGCAGAACATTATCATCCCCATATTTCTTGCTTTTGAAGCAAGACTGGTATTTATTAGATTAAAACATTATTATTATACTTTTTTAAACTACCATAATACGACAACATTGGGGGAAAAAAACCTAATCAGCAACTCCTTTCTTTTCCACTGCAGGAGAGGATGAAGTATATTCCACACTGTATTAGAACAATAATATCCAATCCCAAAATAGTCCATTTGTAATAAAGATGGCTTATATAAGACAGTATCAATCACTGAAAATTAAGGTTTGGCCTTTTCCCTAACAGACAATACAGATCTTTCTGATCAGCCATCCCTCATATCAAACACAGTTTTGTATCATTCACCAAGGAAAAACACCTACTGGTTCCTTTTTTTAATTATCCCCCATCTCAGCCAATACTTTTTCTTATTTTCCATTAGCAACATGATTGACAAAAATGAAACTCATACTCTAAACAGAGTGGAGAAACTTGATGGGGAGAACTTGCCAGACATTGGTAAGACCACTGGAACTCTGCTGGCTGAACAAACTCTTTTTAAGCAGTGGAGCTGGAGGTAGCTCATATAGTCTTATTTTTCCTTGGTTTGCTACATCAGAGTATTTTCTATTAGAGTATCACAAAAGCACCTGTGTTGTAATTAGAAGCAATCTGGCTTTCATCAAGAGAATATTAAAAAAATGTTTAATATAATAAAGGCAAGCAGGAATTAATGAAAGCTTTCAGGATTCATACTTCCAAGGCAGGGATTTCATCCTGTGCTGGTTTTTGATTACACATTTTAATTGCTTACCAACATATTGCCTTGATAACCATCACATAGATAATTCCAAATTTCCAGATACAAATCTTTTTGTTCCAAATAGTAAAAAAAAAGCTACAAAGAAATCTTCCTATCAATATTGTCTCAAATTGATGTAAATTAAGATGCTTGATTTTAAAGACCACAAATAGCTCAAGTATATCTTTGTATTGTTTTTAAGCAATTTTCCACAAGAATATTTGTTTCCTGCATTACATTAAACATTTTCCCACAGCAAGATCCAGTATTCAAGGGGATTCTTACCCTATTTCTTCTACTGAAGTCTTACACTTACACTCATATCCTTCACATGAATATAAGAGGCTTAATAAAGCACAGCTCTAGTAAAAACTTCATTATGTTTTGGGGTTTTGTTTCCTTCAAATTCTCCAAGATCTAAGCTGGCTCACACTACGAAGATAACATTTGAACTTTAATCAATTATATGAATGCAATCTCACTCCCATTTGTATATATGTACACAAATATATATTATTCCTGGGTATGAACTTTTTCATTAAATTAGTTCCTTCCTCTCCATTTCAGTAACATTTTAGATACCTAAATAAAAAAAAAAAAAATCAAAGTATTCTAAAAAGACACTTTAAAATATACAAGCTCATTTGATAAACTATGTCCATTTTTTCTTCTTGCTCAAAAGCAAACACTATTTTTCTGGATAGTGAAAAAAGAATGTTTTTTTCCACAGCTAAAGAAAGTTCAAAGTTACCATGGTAACTGAACAAAAAGTCACTAAGGACTTGCTACTAAAGGCCTTTATAGTATATAAAAAGTACATTCAGTTTGAGGTATTGGAAAATCTTTTATGGTTATTTTAAATACAGAGAACAAGCAAACTCAGTGGTGACTATTATGAACAAACGTTGAAAGCATACGTCTTGGCTATTTTTGCAGTAAGGTGCACCACTGAAAGGTTTGTTAATTAAAGGTCAACAACTCTTAAATTGCATAACAGAATACTGAAAAACCTGTTCTTGCATGGACCTTGCTGTACTAAATTTTCTCAGCTAAGTATTTTGTTGTCAGACAAAAACATAAGTTAAGCAAAGTATTCATTATACCTCAAATGAAGCAACTTATTCCTTACCTGAGTCTGACAACGTAATGCAGCAAGTTAGCAAACAAAAAAAATAGCTAAGCCATGAGGTGTGTGAGAAAATACAGCTCTGCTTTCACACTGTTGAGCACACCCCTATCTATATATACACACACACATATAAAAGCCCCACATATTTCCAATTTTATCTTGAGAGGTGTGCTAGAGTATTTGTACATTCCTATATTAAATATAACTGACTTAATTAATTGAATAATATGCTCACAGTTCTCAAAAGTCAGGCTCTAAACTTCCACTGGCCTTCCTAGGGATAGGGATTCCATCCTTCACATGGGGTTGTGTAAGTCAGCCTAACTGTTATTTCAATTAAGTTCTTAACCATCCCCCATTGCTGATAAATTGTGTTATTCTACTCTATTCAAGGAAGTTGCTGAGCAATTGAGTACCTTGAAAGGAAGACAGGCTGAAATTTGGTCAGGCACTTAAATTTACTCTAAGATTTACCCAGACCATCAACCAGCAACGAAGGCATGAACAACTTTATTCTGCCCTTCACTACACATGCTTTTATTCCTGTGGTTTTCTACTAGTTGTATAAATAGTTCTTATTCATTTTCCAAGGTCTTGCTACAGGATGCCAAAGCCTGCAAAGTCATTCAGGAAATTTCAATTATAAACAAGTAATTGGCTGAGAGAACAAAATCCCACACTGGTATGCTTGCCACTGATTTCTTCAAAAGAGTAAAATAATCATGTGCTTTTACTCTACATCCTGTCAATCACTGCACTTCACATACAGGCCTTGTAAATTTACACCTTGTGTTAGGGTGAACCCTAGAGCACTTCACTAATTAATTTAGGGCTGTATTTTAAGAGACATTTACTATATTGTTACAAGCCTTTAACTGAAGTTGTACAGAGATGAAAGGATGTTTGGGTCAGCCTACACTTTTTAAAATCCATGGTATTTTTGATCCTAGTTTCAAGATGTTTCAGACTTATGCAGCAGCAGTGCCAAGTGCTCACAGAGTAGACACACCACACCTAAGCAAAAACTTCTAATGTCTGCATTTCTTCACTCTGTGGCATGTTTTAAGTGTGTGCACATCAATGTAGAACCTAATTCAGAATATTAGTGTGGATTTATCTTCCTGTTGAGCAGCAAGGTGTGAAATACCAACTGCAAGGGCATTCCAGTCATAACAGAGTTGCAGCAAAACCTTGCACATACAAAGGTTTATATTTTGAAGATTCAAGGTGAAAGATTTATCCTTTCTATTCCCTACAATAATACTTTCCTTACATTCAGGAACTATGTTAATTTAACTAGGATATCATGATAAAGCCAACTGTTTTGGGCTGCATCAAAAACCGTGTGGTCAGCAGGTTGAAGGAGGTGTTTCTGCCCTTCTGCCCCTGTGAGTAAATCACTCCATGTAGAGTAATCCAGCCAGCTCTGGGTCCTCAGCACAAGGATGTGGACCCTGTTGGAGGGGATCCAGAGGAGAGGCAGAAAGATGCTCAGATGGCTGGAGCATCTCTCCTGTGAAAGCAGGCTGAGAGAGCTGGGGTTGCTCAGTCTGGAGAAAACATCAGGGAGACCTTCCAGAACCTTACAGTACCTAAAGAAGGCTTATTAAAAAAAAAAAAAAAAAAAGAAAAAAAAAGAAAAAAAAGAAAAAAAAAGTGCCTTTTTACACAAGCAGATAGTGCTAGGAAAAGGGAGAATCTGTTTGAACTGAAAAAAAGGTATTTAGATTAGATGTTAGGAAGAATTCTTTACTTTGTGAGACACTGGCACAAGTTGCCCAGACAAATTGTGGATGCTCCATGCCTGGAAGTGTTTCAGGCCAACCTGGATGAGGCTTTGAGCAACCTGGTCTAGTGGGTGGCATCCCAGCCCATGGCAGAGGGGTTGGAACTAGATGATTTTCTAGGTGCCTTCCAACCCAAACCATTCTATATTCTAAGTTTTGGTAATTTATCAATCCTGAAATAGTTAAACTCTCGGGATTTTAGTATTTCTTTTTACACAATACCTAGTTATTATCAGAGCAGATGGAAACATACTGAGGGGGCAATTTGTGTGCCACAGCATATCTTGTGGTTCTATATATTTAATAACCCATCTGGACCACTTGGAGCTCCATGTTAGAGCCCATAACCTCAGTTTTATTTCCTCCTTATATGTTGTGAGGAAGGAGAAGAGAAGGCACATGCCTAGTTCTCACCCAGCATGGAGTTAAAATAGGAATGAATCACCCATCTAGACCCAGTAACTGACAAGTATTTACAGTTCTCAACATTTACACATCGAGTTCAGAGCTTATTTTTAAAATATTAGTCAAATGAAAACAATATTTTCTAATAATTTTCTACTGTCTTCCTCTGAAAAGATCTTGAGATATCCTACGTGTAGCAAAGGCACTAAACTTCAGAACTGAATTCAAACCCAGTAATTTATTCTCGGCACTTTGCATTTCACTTAGATTTGAAAATGACAAGCTGTTGGTCCAATTTTTGTCAACATGTTTTTAATTAGTTCTGAATTTATGACAATTAAAGCTCACTGTTGCTTTTAAAATGAAGTTACTGAATTTGCCTTAATTTGTTTTCATTGCTCAGCAATGTGTGCATTTAGATTCAACATGGAAATATTCCATCCTCTCTGCTTTCTGTAGGGAAGACACTCCCGTCAATACTATTGTCGGTTTTTTTCCTCCCATGAAAATTATTAACTAGAAAATAAACTGAAAACATCTTTTGGAAATGCTGGCCATGCTCCACATTTAACTGGCTCCATCTGTATCTCAGCTGACTCAAAGAACCCAATGCCTTCCAAATATTTTTTGTGGGAGAAAAAAAAGGGAGGAAAATGAAACATTGTACCATAACACTGATGTGGTATTTCTTGTGTCTGCAGCTGTAGATTTGCTTTTAGGCAAATAATGTCTAGTATTCATTAATCTAGGGCCATATACATAACAAGACATGTGAAAGATGCACTTCACTTAAAAGCTGAGACACTACACAAAAAAATTAATTGCCACTTAAACTTTTTTGGGGACAAGCAGAAAGAGGGTTTAAGTATGACTGGCATTCTAATGAAGAACTTAGAACCTTAACAGTAAATGACAAAATTCTATATATAAGAGCAGCAAGGTTTAATCTCATATGCCTCAACCTCATTTCTCCTCCCTTGCTTTCATTTTTCATCAGGAAAGTAATTTTCTCTTCACAGGTCCTCCGTGAATTCATATTGTTCATGCACTATTTCTTTTGTGAATGGCTGTAGACTGATCTATACTTGTATGAGTATCTGCAGACTACATGTCTTGGTCAGAAATTGCAGCAGAATCTTCCAAAAAAGTGCTTAAAAAAATCTGAAGCAACAGAAGCTGAAATTATTAACCCAGCAGATCTCCTGCCCTATTTATTTCAGAAGTCTAATAACAGAAGTACAGTATAACAACCTTTTTCTTCTTCAACTAACGTATGTTTACTAAAAAATTATGTACTGTTAGGAATGTAATTAGTAATTTGTGGAAATAAACACTGTATAAAATATAAGTGTATAAAATAAACTGCGGAGGGAGGGGGAAGAATCCCTTTTTCCTTCAGGTTGGGAATTCTTGGCCAGATGACCCACAGCAGATGGATATCACGGCATTTGCATCCAAAGAGGACTCCAGCTACACCAAGGATGAGCATTCAACACAACCTATGCCCAAAGACGCCAGGTGCTGATGGCCCAGATGCTTATCTGAGGGGGGGGGGGGCCAGGATCATCATCCCCCTGAATCTGAATGCCAGATTCCGGGAACCAGGGAAGTGCATCCTTCTATTCCTGGACGAAGGCTTTGTGCAGCCCAAGCCAGAGAAAGATACCAACATGAATATGAAGAACTCCGAAAGAAACAAAGACTTTCTGCCGCGGGCGAAATAAACTGTATAAGAACTGCTACCTCAAAGCAGTTGGTGTGGACGGGGAGGTCAAGGCACCAGTGAGGGGGTGCTTTCCTCTCGTTCACCCGTATCATCGACCGGGGGTGATACGCTGTCCGTTTTTGGTGGTGGCTATCGGACTGTTTTTACGGTCGCGAAATAAATTTTATTTTTCATATTTTTATTAAAATTGGCTGACTCGCAATTTTCATTTATAACATGTACCAAGACAATTTATTTTGTAAGAACTTCAAAGTTAGTTTGGTTGTTGAGGACTTTGCCCCCTTTTTAACTTTTCATATCTTCTAAGGTAGCTTTTGTATTCTGTAACAGTAAACCAAGAATTAAACAACACTCTTACAAGAAAATCTTATAAGAAAAAAAGTAACATTTTTATTGTAAGCTATTGATTTTCTTGTTTAACTATTCAAGTAAAAAAATAAATCCTTGGTCTAATATCCAATTCAAATGACTAAATAGAGAAAGCTGAATGAATTCCCTAGAGCCCCAGCTGTATTTCCATACTGAAACCCATTACCATCAGTGAATACCTAAAAAATTATGGGAGAAAAAACGAAAACATTCATAAATTTAACATCTGATACTTCTCTCAGTGAAAGTTCAAGTAAGTTAATATCTTTTTTCCTCCAGTAGATTCAATGCCATTGCTCCCTGTCTGTTTTATACTAGTAAAAAGTTAACCCTATTACTAAGATGATTCTGTGTCTCAGTTGCTGTGTGCACACTATTTGCAGAGTTTAGCAATTTTCATAACAAACAAATCATTTAACTTCTTATAACTGTATACAGATGTGGCCCAGCTCAGGAGTAAAGATCCTTCTGATTGCCAAAGATGCCAGAAGTTGAACAAACAGCAATAATCCTTCATCAAAATTATACTCATTTAACATCTAGCTTGTAACTGTAGTTCCTAAGAAACATTCACAACTCCCTCCATCCCTCCAATCCTTCTAACCAGGAAACAAACCCATTAAAACCACATCCACCATTCCTTTCCTGCTAGGAATCTCATTCACATCCATATTTCAGCTCTACCAGAGCCCTTGTAATTGACTTTCAGGGATGGTCCTGTTCAGGGCCAAGGAGCTAGGCTCCTTGTGGATCCCTTCCAACTCAGCACAATTTGTGATTTGGTGACTTGTAATTAAATGCCAACAATAAAAGGTGATAACATCACTTTTCTTTAAATTTCCCCTTTTGTGTTTGTATATAGAAACATAATAGCTCTTGATCACTTATCAAAGAGGACTGTAAAGTCAACAATACACTTGCTCCAGTACACATCCATATGGGAAAGCCTCCTTCCCAAGAGCATTACTGCCTTTTGTTCATGCCTGTCCTGTAATTGGTGCAGTCAAGTCACAGTAATGCGCTGGAATTCTGTTGTTCTCTTCAATGCCTCTTATCAGAGCCAGATTTTGTAATGTGTTTGAAATGTGGATTGCTTGTTCAGAGAAGGAGGCCAAGCAGAAGCTGAATAACCCTGACCTTTCTGAACTTGGAAAATCAAAACAGTACCAAAAAAAAAAGAGCATTCATGACTGGAATGAGAACTTTTCATCCTCTTCAGCTGCACATTCAGTCATCAGAGTATGGTCTAATTAGAATAAAAAAAATCAAAATTGTTAAGCAATCATTTTGCTCAAAATATATTGAGAAAGTTGCAAGAGTTCAAATGTAGTCACGCCACCACTGATACAATGAATCTTGGTAAACAGTGATGAGGAAATGCCTACATATTAAATCTGTTTCTATGGTTTTCAGCTACACACGATGTTTCTTCCATCGACTCATCTCTGAACCACAAGTTTGCTTTCACAGATTTGGTGAATATAATCTATGGACTGCAAATCCAGTTTCCTATTGAAAAGGCTAACACTTAGCATAACACTTGGAACACGTTTGTTGTTGTCGTTGTAAATGCCAAACCCACCTTCAAAATGCAGCTATTTTCTCTCACAGTTGACATCTCCTGTGGTATGAACCATACCTGTGTTTGAGACTACCATTTCTCACCTGCCCACTAAACAGCTTGAAAGACCCAGCTACTTCTCCATTACTGACCTTCCTCTCAAGGACAACCTTTGCATAACCATTATCGTGACATTCTCTTCAGATAAATGTTATTTACAGTGATGCACACACAAAAAATCAATACTTTCAAAAAAGACAGCAAACAGGAATGGGTTTTGACATGTCACCCACAAGATTTGCCAGAACTTATTTTCCCGTTGTTGCTGTAATCAAGAGATGTTTGAAGCATTTCAAGGAACCTGCATGTAAAGCCAGACCTAACGTTGACAATGGTTATGCAGGGTACTGAAACCACAGATTTATATCCCATTTATTCATTTTCTTCTATCATAATACCAAGAAAGTCACTACCTCAAAGAGACGGATACTTGTTCTTTTGCACAGCAGAAAAGGGGCTCACTGTATAATGAACTAATTAACTATTAATAGGGCTTCTGGGTACTCCAACAATACAAACAATAACAGCATTGATGGCATGAAGCACATGATTTCATAACACCCTGAGAAAAGTATAAAACCTCTTATTCTCCATGTGGTTAAACCCAGCAGGCTCTTCACATCCATTCAGTATCCCTGCACCTCTTGACTTGACTTTCCTAATTAAGACATGCTGTACTTACATAAGGGTACTTCATTCTGTCTTTCTCCCACCTCCATTCAGCTTGTTACCTTCTTTCACAAACCCTGCAGCCTTGCAATAGGGCCTCAAAAGCTACTTAAACCTGTAACAAGCAAATTTGTTTGGGGTTTTACCCTCCAAAAGCAGCCATTATCACAAGACTTTTACTTATTTATTTTAAATCATCTGTTAATCTTCTGTCTGGATTTAATTGGTTTGCAGTCACAACAAAGATGATGCTGCATGCATTTATCACAAGACAGTGACTTTCTGAGGGGCTGTGACATAGGATGATGTCAGTCATCATGATACCAGTTAGAACAGAATTGTTAGGCCTATTAAGCACCAGTGCCTATCCAGAGCAATGACAATGCAAGCACAAAACTTGAGGGCAGAATTAGTCATCATTCCAAAAATCAGGCTTCTCAGCTTATATCAAAATCAGACTTTAGTCTGACACTCTTAATGTTTAATACCACTTTCACTCTCTATTAAACCAGATGTAAAGAGTCCTTCAAAAAAAAAAAAAAAAAGAAGACTAACAAGCATGACACACATTATTGTCCTTGTTACTGAGTTATAACACTGCTGTGTTGCTGTGGTCTGGCAGGGGCTGTCACTTCCACTTGCCATTGCTCCCAGTTACTGTGGCCTGATGAGACATGGTGCAAGATCACATGTCACATCTCTTGATTTGAAACACTAATGCAGTTATTTGCTTAATACAGAAACAGCTTCATAAGGAAATTTGTATGCACAAGACTTTATTTTCTTGAAGGACTGGGAGGAAGAGGAGGAGATCATACATGTGCCTGATGTTTACAGGTTTTTCTTAAACCACATAATACTGAGATGGTTTGAACTCCCTGCTCCAAGCTCTCTCATTTGGCCAGTGGCTGCAATATACACAAGTCTATATCTGACACTTGCTCATGTGTGTTTGAATTTAGAACACATACTTAGATCAATTTAGAAAGAAAACCCCACACAACACTTAAAAGCTCTGGTACAGTTATTACAAATAATTAAATTAAGGATTTCTACATATCCTTTTTTGAGAAAATAAAAACATCCCTCTTTCTTTAAATAATCTTTAGAAAGGTAAACACAACTGCATTCTTTCATAGCATAAAAACCTTCCATTCTTCTAGAATCTCATAAAAGCATGGGTAATTCAGCTGACCAGTACCCTGCAGGTCACACTTTAGTTGAATTTCACAGTATCAAGTTTTTGGCCTATATCTGTCACATGCAGTAGCAATCTCACTTTGCAACTGCCACAAGGCGTAGAGTTGTGATAAAACACAAGTCCACATTTCCACACCAAACTAAAGAACTATCTGGTTGTACTCTTTTTAGATGCAGTTCTCCACTTCTGCAAGAATTACTTACATTTCCCTAGCAGAAACATCAGTTTTAAACCTCACCTTGTTGAAGACTGCCTTTTCTACTACCCAAATGAAAAAAAGATATTAGGGACAAAGAAATCAAAATAAGATCTTGACTTCTATCTTGGATTTCAAAGTTACACCATAAGCAAGAATGTGTATTTCCAAAAAGTGAGCCAAATACTGATTTGGTCACAGACACTAAGTCATATATGATTGCATCTTTTAAGGAACTTCCAGCAGCACTGGAGAGCAGCAATGCAGTAGAAGAACAAAAGTAACATGCTAAAAATATTTTAATGAATAGTTGTGACATTTTTCAGGCTGTCCCCCTGCCCAAGGCCTCTGTCAGGGCACCCATTTAATGTCACGAGAATCAGGCCTGACTTTACACTGGAAACTGGATGTTTTAGATACATGTGTCTTATCTAAAAGACATTCAGAAACTGTCAGAGATTTGACCTTAAATTCCATTGATTTAAGTGAATAAAGGGGCAAGTGCGGAGTTGTCAATGCATGCAAACCTACTAGTTAACCTACAGACATCAGGAACGTTTTCTTCCCGAAGCTGTAAATTCCATAAGGTAAATGAAGCGCTAGCTGATGAATTGCCATTTTTAGTTGTCTTGTACTTGAAAGCTTCTAAAGGGTATTTTTATTTTATGTCACCATGAACATTACTACCCTGGGCTTGTTAAACTACTTATTGCAGCCTCTAAGTAGTTAACCACAGAAGAAACCCTTCCAAAAAGAAATGTGCTGTGAGTCTTCAACCAGTGTACACTAACAAACTTGCCAGTGCACAGTTTGATCTTTACACTTTAACAAAAACATAACTTTCTCTACATGACTACTAAATATCTTTGATATTTCACTGATTCTTTTCCACTTAACTCTTCTTCAAATTTTTGTTTGCTTTAAGGTACTAGAATTGATGCTTAACAGCTGCTAATGAATCCTGCAACAGCCATGCACAACTTTAAAGTTCTCTGGAGGAAGAGCCAAGAACCTGCACCTTTCCTTCTGCTTTCAGATTTTAATGCAAAACACAGAAAGAGGCTACAGGTAAAATAAGATTGATACATGACCTGCAACAACAGAATATGCTGCCAACCACGCTAAAATTTTGAATGATCAGCCTGTGAGAATGGACTAACAGCCCTACCAGCACTGTGGTGGACAGATGCAGTTTGATCATGAAGACAATATTTTATTAGGAATAGTAAAATATTAGCATATATAAGTGAAAGGAATATTCTTATTCTATTTACTTTGAATGCAACATGATCATACAGCAATACAAGTCCCTTTATTGATAAAGAAATTTTCTTTGTGAAAGACTTACTAATTACAAAGAATAAGTGTTATACATCCAGAGAAAGTAACTATATACATAAACTATTTTAGTACTCTCAATCCCAGCATTCTTATGGCTGAGACTGATAACCTGAAGGTATAATAACTATTTTGTTATTTGACAGAAGCTACTTATTTTTACTTTCTATTTAAAAAAAACACTTGAGGCTAGTCTCTAAAGGTTGCACATTATCATTACCTTTATTATAATCAACAGCGTGTTGCTTTGTGTGCAATTCAACATCCAAGAAATACCTCTTATCTCCATCTAACATGATTAAATTTAGCCAAACAGACTTCTAGTTCATTCTTTGGCTTCTGTCTCTTCTTCATGAATTATTTCACTCAGGAATGTAAACGGTCTGATTCATGAACTAAACTCTGGATTAAATTTAATAGCAGCTAACAATGGAAAACTGTGCATATCATATATCCCCAGTGATATTAAAGCCAAAAAACCTTCAAAAGTTCAAAAATTGCAAAAAACATATCTTTGCCCTTTTTAAGTCTCAGATTAACAGACAAGAATGGTGACTATTGAACACTGTCCACCTTTGGGACCTTCATAATCAAGAAGGATTCTTAAACATTCTCTTGAGGCAAGACACTCAAGCTGACTTCGCTCATTTTGAGGAAAGTTTAAACACATTTGCTCAATTTCTAAACCAAGTGGTTTGGAGATGAAGATCTCAAAGCTCCACGAAGTCTAACTACTTAAAATCTGTCACAGAGCTGAAATATGAGTGGAGGTGGGATGGAAAGACCTCCACCATTTAACTGATAAAAATGCAGTTTCTTGCTGTTGCTATTCCAAATATTTGAGTGGAGGAGAAAACAAATTAATTTCTTTTAAACAACATACAGTTAAAGATAACTACAATTAATACGCCAATATTTCTGACTAAGCTTCAGCAGGACTCAAACTTAATGTCGTATTAAAATGTTGGAAGAAACTGTTGCAGTGGTGCTGAAGTTCTCATTTCAGAAGAATAGAGATTTTTTTCCTCCAAAATTATTCCTTTAATTTTTGGAGGACCACACCCTATAGATGAATTAATTTAAAATTCTTCACAGTAAACAAGAAATTTCATCAATTATTTCAGCTCCACAATTTAATCCTAAAATATCTAGAATGCTGTACTAGAAAGTGGCAGATAAGAATCCTTACTTTTTTATGGAGCAATGCATAGGGCCCTATATTTCTCTAGCACCAACACTTAATATTTAGATTATTCTAGCATCCTTAGCAACAACAGTCTTGGAGAAGAATGGAAGCCACCTTACCATGAACAAACAATATAATGGAACCGTTATTGACCATGTCAAAAATTATCCACATCATCAGAGTATACACAATTCTTCATCCAATCCCCAAAACACTGCAGAACTTTAGGAAACAAACTGCAGCTGCAGATTAATTTAAAGTATTGACAAACTTTTATATGCTTTCTAAAAAATGCACTGTACTCTGGTGCTCTGAGGGTGGTTTTCATTATATTTCAAGATTTTTTCAGCTACATCAAGAGCAAAACAGTAGGGAAAGGTTTTCCCAATAGGTGTTTCTCCATGCTCACTACATATTTTATTTACATTTGACTTAAACAAAAAATGGAGGTGTATCATTAGATATTCAACAACAAAACCAAAGAAAGACAAGGAATAGTTACCTAACAAACAAGCTGAAACAGTCTATAAATTTTATTGGAGACAGTTTTTAAACTCTGGCCTTGGGAAGGCACAAAAGTTATTGATTTAATCCACTGTCACTACAAGTGCACAAATGTTGCTGAATCTATAAATTGGGTATTCTGCTGACTTTCTAAAAACATTGTGTCTGCTATCACAACCAACATTAGTCTGCAAAATGAAAGTAGTATTAGCTTAATTAGCTTAATGTTACCTAATTTTTTTTTTTTTTGACTTAGTGAAATACCTGCAAGTAACAGCTGCATGGAGACCTGGAACACTTTGCCATTGCAGCATCAAAGAGAAACTGCTATGAACCACAGGTAAATGCTGATCATATAATGGGTTCCCAACTTGAAAACACTCCAGACCCCACAAAGGTCATGCATGACAGAAGAGAAATATCTTCTGTTGCGTTAACTGAATTTTCAAAAACCACATCATTGGAAAAAGAGCCAAGTCCTAACACACAGTCTGAAAATGATGTTGGAGAACTTATTTCTTCCAAACATGTTTCACTACTGTATTCTGAAGAAGGATGTGTCTAAATTCAGCAATTATATACAGGCTGTACCAGAAAACAGCAAGACTAGGAAAACCACAAGATTTTATTTCTAAAGAGACCTATAAAGATGACAGGAAAAGATTCATAATAGTTAAATTTAAGAGGTATTGCAAATTTAAATTGCCAAAAATAGTTACTGACTGGAATTTAGAAATTTTAAAGTAAAAATACGAAGAATCGATAGAAAAGTTCCTTCCAGCAATATTTTGCAAGAATATGCTTGGCAGAGTGTTCTGTATGCGATAGGAATATTTACTTTTACCCTCACAGCCAGAACTAATTTGATGTTTATTCAACACCCACATTTGCAAGCAAGAATTCTGTGTTTATGTCCCTGTGATGCTTTATTCCTTTCATGTAGCCAAAATACATGAGAAAGATTAACCACTGAAAACCAAATTATATCTTCTGCTTTAATACTAAAACCTGAAAACTACCAGGACTTGAAAAAAATTCTCAAAAATGGAATGAAATGGAATGAAATGGACAAGTTGGCTTGCTGCCCAAGCTACTTCTTAACACAAAACATGGTCCCAAGACTTTATTTTAACCTAAGGGAAAAACAGGTTTTCCCAGGCATTGTATCGATGTTATGTGCATGTATGAAAAATCTTTAGACCTATTACTGGAAGCAGTGGATTGCTGTATATTTTTTTTTTATTTAGTACTTTTAAAGGGACTTGTCAACTTTGTCTGATCTGAACAAACATGCCAAAGAGGTTATTGGATCTGCAAGTTTCCTGAAAAACAAAACCAGCTAAGTACGCAGCTTAACATACTGGTTTGGCTACAAAATAAAGTTTTAACCTGACACCATCAGTAATTTGATCTAAATGGGAGGGCTGAGTAACTCCATGCTTCAGCCTGAGACAGTTTGAAAACATGGTGTGAGAACTACAGTAATTAAGCTGTGAAATTCAAACCTTGCCATTCACAAACCCAGCTGACATTCTACAATGTCCTTCACTGCCAACGTCACATTTGAGCATTTTCAAGTAATATGTACTAATATAAGGATGTAGATAATAAAATATGTGTGTTTCCTGAAACTTTGTCAATCGTTTCAATTTTCATAGGAAGCAGCAATTTGTTCTGAAAAAGGAGAAAAATCCTACAGAGAAGTCTACTTAGAGGTAAGTTTTAGGCTAAACACTGCAGAAATAATTGTCTTGTCTTTTTGCTACAAGACCATATAACAAAGATCACAAAGCATATCGCAGCTGATAACGTCAACTAAAAGATTGGGTTGTGGGCAAGAGAGTCTAAACAGACATTTATTTCTCACTTGTGGCTAAAGCAGTGCACATTCAACTAATTTTTAACCAAAAAAAAAGCAAGAAAAATTACTTGTAGTTGTAAAAGTTTGTAGAAATATATATGGGGAAACAAAGCCAAAAAAACCCAAACAAACCAAGCACAAACAAACAAAAACACAAACAAAAAATACCCCACCAAAAACCATAAAATATTAAATGCTGTATTTGTCATTGGGTTTACACTGGATGCTCCTTCCAAGCATTTATTTCCCAATTAAACCAAGCTTATTAAGAGAAATGGTAATTCATAAGCCACAACTCTTTTTTTTGTTCCTTGAAACAAAACTTAAAATAGCAAACGTAAGCTATAAATACATATTCATTTCATGTTGAAAGTCAAATCATTATGTTCACTTCAATCAATACTGTAGCCTGAGGGACTCTCCCTGTTTGAAAGTATATGAAATCAATATATGCACTCTTGCACACATTCTAGCTGCTCAAGAGAGCAACACAGGAGAGATCTCCTTTGTAACAACAAATTTCAGGCTGTGACAGTTTCCTTTTTGTTTAGGGCAGTAATGGAGCTGTTCCTCATTTTGCAATCTTGCATTCTTTGCAGTAATGCCACTGAAATGTGTTTCTGTGATATAGTACATATAAAACAAGATGCTAAATTGGAGTATCTAAAAGAGTAACTACAGAACCGTTTAGAAATATTTATTAAAAAAAGCAAAATGTCAGTTGTTCCAGGTCCTAAAAGCCCTTTCTTTATGGTAGCTTAGATTCAAAATAAAACTTAACTATATTGAGATTAATTAGACTATGTCTTACCGATAGATCTAAGTGTCTGACTGCTATGAATGTTGACCTTTTATCTACCCTTTCCTTTATTCTTTTGTTTTCCTACTTTGTGAGCAGTGTTGTGCTATAGTATTTTGTGCTAATAGCAGATGATTTTCTCTTTTACATTTGTTCTTGTTTCATCTTTTTCAAGGTCAAAGCATTCTCTAAAAAGCTGCTTTGGAGCCTTTTTTTTAAATGTTACAACTACATCTTTCTTCTTCTTAATTTCCAGGCATGTTTAAAATACTAATCAGACTGCAACAAGAGAGACTAATTCAATCTAACACACTGAATAAAATTCACCCATCTAATAATACCTTGTTCTGGTTTATTTTATGAAGCCTCCACAGAAAGTTAATTTTGCAACCATCCTCATTACATTTTAAGTAATAACAGCCAGAGATAACAAAATAGAGTGAGAGTTATCCTTCATGATCTAGCCACTCAGTGCTTTACTTAAGCTCCCACTCATTACCAACAGTTTGTTCCCGTGTCACAGTGCCTGCCTCACTCTGCAGTAATTCCACATCTCCCCAATGTTCCTGGAAACTTTCTCACACATCAGTATTGAGCTTTTCCACTATGAAATTTTGATGTACCTGCCATTGTTAATATTTTAGGGCAGCAAGAATATTGCCAAAGCTGGACTGTCAATACAACAAATTTGAGAACAACATGGAAATAAGGGAGTCAGATTTTTCAAATCCATCACTCCATTTCCATCAGCTTCAAAACAAGCAAGATTTCCTTTCTGCAAGCACTATCCCACCATTTCTCACACTTTCCTTTGATAAAATTCCCATTTTGGCCCACAATTCCAGAATATATAGTAAGTACTGAACAACCTGCTAATTATCACACTCAGCTGCACTCCACAACTATAGCACTCCAAAAAAAAAAAAAAAAAAAAAAAAAGCAGGGGATTTGCAAGAGCAGTTTAATCTGTTTATTCAGAAGCTACCTTAAACCTATATCCACTGTTCACTGACAGCACACTAAAAAAATACCTTTGGGAAATGTAGGCCTGGTGAAGGTCAAATCAGCAATGGGGACATGACACAGTGTGGTACACAAACTTATTTCTCATACCCAAAACAAACAAATCAGAACACAGGGTTTAGAAATGGGAGCTGTACTTGCATTTCAAGCACCAAAACAAGAAAAAGTCAATAGAAAATCTCCCTGCCTGCACGAATATGCTTTAAATCCACATACCTTCAGCTAAATCAATCATGAGTGTAAAATCCAGCACTAGTGGGGATTACTTAATTTTGAGACACTTATTTATTGTCTCTTTTCAATGCTGTATCTCCAGCATGGATGATCAAGACACCTTCTCTGATAAAAAAAGTCCACAACCCATGTGGAATATAAACTGCCAATATGGAATCGCACCCATTTTGAGCTACTGAAGATTCCTCTGCAAAAGTCAGTCAGCATCATAAAAAAAACCCCCAAACCTATTTCCTTTTAAAGAAATCCAGTATGTGAGAAGATGGGACAGACGGAATCTCACTTAAAAGTCTCACTTAGAGTTGCAGGTGGCACGCTAAAGACAAACGCAGAACGCTTTGTGGCAGATGGTCTGCCTTTCAATCAGCAAAAGAAAAAAAGTATTAGATAGAAACCTTTCCAGCAGCAACATGACATTGTTATTATCCTCACTTTACCTGTGCAAAAAATCAGTAGTAAGTTTGAAAAATTATGTAGGATTTAGTGCTGGTTTACACAAGCTGGACAAAGTTACGTTTTGTTTCTCAAAAGAACAGCACTTTTTAAAATACGATTTTACAACTGAACCCATGTCCTGGCATGATGCTGCAAGTTTTACTTTTCTAAGGAATTAAAATATTTCATGTACTTTGTAGACTTGGCTTGCTTATCATTTTTGCAAAGCTATCTGCAGCTTACTGTGCATATGAAATAAATTAGGAAAAATACATTGCCATCATTAGGGGAAAAAATTTGACTTGTCATTATTTATTGTTGCAGATTTTGACCTCAGCCTCTCAGTCAGACATCATAAAATGTTCTTCCTAGCTAAATTTTGAGATTCTAGTCCTTAAGATTTATTTTATTTCATTCTTTTCATAAACTCTTGATGTTAGAAAATTAGCTGTATGGATTACTGCAGGCCATTTCCTATAACTTCTAAATATTAAAGATTTTATTTTACAACAAGCCATAATTGCAAATCCACAGAAACTCTAGCTCAGGGCTTCACTCAATACATCATCTCTCATCTAGGCACAGACATTGGTTGGTAATATTCTGATTTTCTACAAGAGTTCATATCTTCATTCATGTTGTTATATTGAACATCTCTGAATAACCACATAAATGGTAGACTTCAGTTTATGTAATAAGACATGAAAGTATTTCATCAGGCCTGTAATAAAAATCATATCATGCTTGGCATCAAATCCATTATGCCTCCATGCACATTTCATGGGAGAACTGGTAAATCACAGCAGTGACAATGTCTGGGTGAATTTCTTAGCCTACTTTATCTTTTATCCCTTTCATTCTCTGCTCCTTAGCTCTCAAGGAGGCTCCCTGAGAGAGACACACACGACTAAGTGAACTCTCAATTCTCCCCACAAACACTTGTCATACAGTAGTAATTTAGAATTCCATTCTACAAAAGGCTAAGCACATTCTGGCTCAGGTCCAGCCAAGCACTTATTCCCTAAGTACTCCTGCTAACAGCCACATGGCACTGGAGCACCACCAGCAAGCTCAGGACTAGCTTAAGCTTACCCTTCAGCTACTGGTGGGGTGGTTAGGTTTAATGCACACATCACTTTCAGCAGCTGCTATAAATTAGATATGTTGTTTCTTGTGTCTGTGTTGGGAGAGGTTGTGTGTTGTTTATTTTTTTAACCATAAAGAACCACCAAAAAACCCCTCAGGACTTTTCAGTGTTACCCTTCTAAGTAGCTAAATATGTCCCTTAAACACCCCAAAAATCAAAACTGCTAAGCTTCACGTATTTCAAAGTCTGAACAACTTTAGTGTAGGATTTATTTACACAAGGGCAAACAATTCCCAAATCTGCTTTACAAGAAAACCTGGCACACAGGCATGACTCCCCAATTACCTATTTCCCAGCATTCTGGCAATCACTTATTTTGACATCGCTAATCAAAACAGGGGCTGTGTTGCACTTGCAAGCCACCTTGACAGGCAGACCACTTGAATCCCACATCTCTGCAGGGCTTGACAAAGTGTTTTGTGTTTAGAGAAGTAGGAACAGGCAGGAAGAGAGTGACCAAGTGGCAAGGAATGTCAGAGCTTTCTTGCAAATGTCTTTTTCCCCATTTTGTTGCTATGTAATCTGCAAGCTCAGAGACAGTCAACAAACCCCTGTGCCTTCATTTAACAAGTTGTTACAAAAAGGTGTTTATATATATATACACACATACATACATGCAAATATATATACATATATATATATATATATAAAAATATATAGTCACACACTTCTACTGAGACAACACTCTGGAGGTCCTTGCATTGGCACTCCTGCCCTCAGGAGGGAATTTGCTGACTCCTCCCAAGTAGAAGAGACGGGTGTACAGCAGTACAGTGAGCCAAGCAAAACCATGTGCAAGCTCCTTTAAAAGTGAACATTTTTTCCCAGTATATAATTTTAATCTGTTGACAGCTATGACCTCAATAATGCCCAATCAATTGTTTTCTTATTATGCTCTTTTAGAGCTAATTACGTTATTTACTTTCACATACCCAAGTCTACTACCAGCTCTTTGTGGAACCCTTACCAGGTAACAAGGCATTAATGAATAAAAGCACATGCAGGAGCCACTGTACTGTATGTTTCAAGATAAACAGAGCACCATTATAACGCTATAAAATACACAGATGGGAAAACCTATTTTCAAGATAGAAATGTTATGAAAATACATTCTTAGCGGATGTCTGATCAGCTAATGTCAAAAATCTGCCTTATTTGGCTTGTAATTTGAATCGGTCCCCTCACCAGTTCATCCAAATTTAATCGCAAAATTATTTTCCTTTGAAAACTATTTTCAAGTCAATAAAAATATTGAAAGTGAGGTCAAAAAGCTCAAGTCCTGCCATTCTGGGAAAAAAAAAAAAATTATATGCTTGCAACAACAATGTTGAATTTTATCTTTACGTTGTGTAAATAAAGAGCACAATTCAATTTGCCATCCAATAGCTCAGAAAAGCACTATTTAAACAATATTTTTCCTTTATTTATTCAACTCATAAATACTAAGATTGTTATAAGCCATTACATGCTAGAATACATAAGGTCTTTCTAACTACCTGTGTTACAAAATGCAACTTAACAGAGAACAATAGAATGATCCCCAAAGTGTCACAAAACATTGGCTTTGAAAGTCTTATTGTTTAGTTTTGGAATTTTAAAATTTATTTTACATTTTATTCCTTTTTAAAAGTATTCCTCTAAGTGCCATCAATTCCTCTGGCTTTTAGGGGAATTTCTCAGCACCTTCCAGGACACGAACTTACTTCATTTTTTCACATTATCATCTGTGTCCCCCATGCCCCCTGCAAACACAGATACTAAATCAAATAACTGTTGAACCTGAAGTAAACAACTGATTTTTGACATTTAAAATACTTGTCTGGAAGAGCCTGACAAATAGAGTTTTTAACTTAATTGTAAATAAGGTGATATTTTACTGCAGTGATCAGAGATAAATCTTTACAGACAATTTAAAGGTCTGTGTGCAATATTGCACATCACATTATGCAGGAGAAAATGGCATTTCTCTCCCAATCTGTCAAAAATACTCACTAGAAGCAGATGCATAGGAAGATTGTTGGAACACTAGTGGGGAAGAAAATTGATTCCTCTGACAGAAGCAACTTAGTGAGACACACTCAGGGGCAGTTTCAGGTCTACAAGCCCAGCAAATGAAGGTTTATTTTCAAAGAGACTTCTCCATTTAAAAAATCTTCCTTGTGAAACTCAAAAAGAGATAATTATCCAAACTCCTGAAACACACTCCCACTTCCACCCAATAAGGATAAGGGGTTGGCTCATTTCAGAATATGTAATACATTAAGATCTTAAGAATGGGGCTGTCTGACATAGAATACCTTGTTCTCTCTACTAAATAAGGTTATAGAAACCCTATTCATATATTCTTTATTTTTACTGACAGTTCATCATGCTACCAATATCAGAAACAGGAATAGTTTAACAGTAAAAATAAAAATAAAAACCACCAAAAACCAAAAATCTAGTATTAAAAAAAAAAAAAAAAGGAAGTTCAAAATGGTAATGAAATAGAAACCTATCCCTCCCATGGAAGCTTCAGTGCCCTACTCATATGCCTGTTCATTTCTTCCCAGCTGTATTTCAGCAATATATATATACACACTCATCTGCATCTATAGTTATATCCACAGTGCCAAAATTTGCATGCACAATCTCCCACAAACACATTGTGTCTGTTTCTGACATAATTTTGAGATAATAGATAAGCTTTACAAACATCTTGTTTTCCAGAAGAATATACCTCCATGGCTATACAAAACATAATAAAATGTTTTAAGAAAAAAAGCACTGAAATAACAGAAAAGTTCACTCTGAGATGGATTTTTCACTGAAACTTAGACTGAAATATCATTTTCAGAAAACAACTATTTTTTGAGTAAAACATGCCCCTATGGTCATTTTTTAGGAACTGTTCTAGTTCATTATTTCCCTGAAGATAACTATTTGTTCAGAGTTTTTTAGTACGAAAATCAGTTTTACGTCATTTTTTAGGAACTGTTCTAGTTCATTATTTCCCTGAAGATAACTCTATTTGTTCAGAGTTTTTTAGCACGAAAATCAGTTTTACAAAGTATCAAACAGATTTTATTCAGATAAAGAAACATAGTTAATTCAATACACTTGATAATCATTTACACTGTCAGTAAATGATCATTGGAGGCAATGAAACTAATTTTAAAACCAGAGCAGCATCCCCTAAATAAAGCATTGTGTACTAAGGTGCATAAATGTACAGTGATAGTCACTCCTGTGCACGGACACATACAATACAGAAACATTTAGCAGTTTCTAAATATGTACAAAATTAGAGTTCTGATGTAGAGTCAGCTGTTGTAAACAGATCCAAGATATATGTACTTGTAAGAAATGCATATCAGCCTTTAAACCCCCACTTTTTAGAAAGCTATTGGTACTGCAATTGATGCCTAATTTGGGCTTACCTAGAAACAGAGACCAAAGTTAAAAGGATAAAAGCAGATATATTTAATGAAGGGCCTTGAAGTACATTAAGGGGAGACAAAGCCTCCCCAAGGAGCTACACCCAAAATGGACAATGGTCATGAATCTTTCAGACAGATATAAGTGTGGGCTATTTACATCTCAGGCATTAATCCTCTGATTATGGTAATTAAGGTAATGAAGTCATAATTCCCCATTTTGCTCCTCCCCAATTCACTTTTGTTTATACTTTTCAGGGCCTGAAGCTGTGGTGTTCTTGGATCACAGGCCCAGAGGGATTGTTTTGTCTAACCAAAGTGTGAAGACAATTAACTACACTGTATATGGAATTTAGAGTTATGCACTAATGCAGCATAGGATTTGAAAAACAAAAGCTGAAATCTCAAGGCATCACAAAAAACCAGAGTTAGTAGTATTTTTGAATATTTGCATAAGTACTTCAGATTATTTCAGGCCAACCCAAGTCAAAAACCAAAATGTGGTCTAAGCAGAGGACAGCATCAGAAAACAGAGGTGGAAAACACACTTGGAATAATCCAAGGCCTTCCAGAAAACAAACAATAAGAGACAGCTTGATTTCCAAGTATCAAAGCCTGAAATTTCTGTGTTAGACTGGATATTAAGATTTCATGTTCAGATTTTCAAACACTGTCTGAAATTTAGCTGGCTCTACTCCAGTAAGACTTCATCTTGTCTAGTAATTCTCTAGTGGCCTCACTCTGCAAGAAACTCTAGTCTTGATTTTACACATATTAGGTATAATTTTCCTTCTGTATTTCCAGAACCAGACATTTTGCATCTTCACAGTGCATGTGTTATTACACATGTGCCTGCATTTTCTGTAGAATCTGTTCTTTATTGACTCTCTGTTTCACATGTTCATACATTTTTTTAAATCCTTTTTTTTTTTTTTTCTACTAAGGTCTGGTGTTTTGATAGTAAATTAAGCCCACTTAAGAGTCATGTGGGCTTTGGGCAAGATATTTGAGGAAGCTGCAAACCATTCTTAATTCAGTATCCTGGGGAGTGATATTATTTCTTTGAAAATCCTTAGCTGAAAGGTGTTCTTATCTTGGCTTTTGTTTGTTTAGTTCAGCTCTAATTTTAAAATCTAGCAAGACTGTAAATCCAAATGCTCAACTGTAAAAGTCTGGGTTTTTTTTTAACAAGACAACTTCTTTGAAAATTCAGCTGAAGGCTGTTTGAACTCTATCTAGTTATTTTCAGAAGAAATGCACCTTTAGCACTGGGCTGGAGAAGCTGCACAATACCAGGCACCATCAGACTTTAGAAGGTTCCGTCTCACTTATTTCCAGTAGGAAAATAGGGGACTTATCTTGTCCTCACAGTCTTACTTTGATAAATACATTAAAAGTGCTGTTTGACAGGATTTTTAATCATGATTCTGAGAAATGGAGTCTGAATTAAAACAAGCTCATCTAGTCCTGGAATGCTGTGGCATCTTTGCTACATCTGGGTAGGAATAGACCCAATTATTCATGTTTTGCCACCTTGCCAAGAAGTTACTCCCTAAACCAAACTCATTTGGTCTAGGGGAAGTAAAAGAGAATAAAAAAACCTGCATCCAGATAGTGACTGACTTCAGCATTGAATTTATCTCTCCAAGCAACTCCACATACGTATTAATTCTGAAAGTAGGGCTGAAACTGCCAAAATAGAAAACTTCCTTAAAGAGGGAAGGATTCTCACTCTCTAAATATCTACATTTCAAATTCATTTCTGACATATAACAACTAAATATTTATCTCCCCACCCCCCAAAAAACACTGACATAGTTTGGGTCTTTTTGGTATGGCTGATTACCCATTGTGTAGAAAAGAACTTAAAACAACGGAAACTTTTGGTGTCTTCTTCCATTATGTTCTCATCATCTTTCAAATCACCACTTTTTGTAGGGCCAAGTCTCTTCCTTAATGCTTTAATTCAAAAAAATCATCATTGCTTTCTGAGTAAGCAGCACAGCTTTATTGAAATCTCTCCAAACATTTCTACCTGAAAACTTAGAATTTTTTTAATCAAAATCATGCCATAGGCCATACCTGCAAATATAGCTCTGATCAATTTCCAGAGACATCTTTGGAACAAACCCTTATTATTTTACATTTCCAGTGAGGCATCATCATTATTATTCTTAGGAAATAACCACTGGAACTGGCACAGAAAAATGCTGAGCAGGTTATGATATGTAAAGTATGTAAATACTACAAGAAATAAATAGTTCTGTTCTTAAACAATGGATTTAAGAAAACACCAACATAGATTTTTGCAGTGAATATATAAATATAGAGGTAAAATAAGACACATGCTCATATTACAGGAATAAAAGCTGCACAAAATGAATAGCAGTTGTTCCTATACAAAATTATCAAAACATTGGAAACATCAGAAGCGTAATTTTCACAGAAATATTTCTTCTTGTTTCTATATTCATACTATCAAACAGGAGCACAATCCCTTTTGCTACCTGTTTTTAAAATGCCCTTTACTATTTCTCTGCAAGAATAAAAAGAAGTTATTCCAGAGCCTATTTATTGTGCATCAGATTTTTTCAGAACTCTAAACCACAGAGTTCCAAAAGACATTGAGAGTTATCAATCTACACTGCTTCTCTTTCCTGTTTTCCTTTTTATTAACTTCAGCAAAGACTTTTTGACAGATATCAGCTGCAACATCCAGCCAACCATTTGCCCTCTCCCTCTCACAAGTCTGTTTGAAATATTTTCTTTTCCTTATTTCTCTCTTTCCCAACAGAGGCACCCTGCTGAAGCACCAACATAATTACAATGTTCAAAAGTGCAGAACAAGAGAGGAGGAAAGCAACAAAAATATCAAATGCACATCAACACACAAGTTATCAGTAGGTCCCACAACAGGATGGTGTTACAGAAGATTGAAGATAACCTGCTCAGGTTCTCTCAGTTTCAGTCTGTCCATCTAAGAACGGTAAAGGAGTTCTTCTGTTTGAGGAATTAAACTATACAATTTACAGTGAACAGTGTCAGTAAAAAAAAAAAATACATCTCAGATTCCTATCAAAAAGAACAGAAAACATTTCTGGCAAGAACTCAGATACTTATTCTCTGCCCAGATATAGGCCCAGCACACTGATATCAGTTCAGAGAGCAACAGCAGCAGCACAAAGTGCACCCAAACCCAGCATCACACTTGCACTAGTCAAAGTGACTGAAGAAAACACTAATATTCAAATAAATACAAATGTCAATAATTAATTACTTCCAGAACAGTGCATCCTACAACCATATCTTTTTGGCATCCCACAGCTTCAAAACTGTGTTGACTGGTGTTCAATTTACATTGTTTACTGGATAGTAAATAACATTCTAGCCTCTGTCCTTTCTCAACTCTGATGACTTTTTCCTGTTTTCTAATAGGTTGAAGTATGTCAAATATGGTTTCAATGGTAGTTCACAGCAATGGTTACATTACCCTTACTGCACACTCAAAAACCTCCGAAACACTGCACATCAGACCCATCTTTGAAAGAACAGAGTATGTCACCTTCATTCTAGACTGATTTTCAATCAAAGTTATCTAATTTACCTGCAATAGCTTAGACATATTGAAAAAAAATTGTTCTTAATTCTAGTGGACCTTGCAGATTACAGGCAGAAAAATCAGCAGGTTTTCTAATAGGGAGTAGGATTTGAAGGGAAACAGCAATCAGATTTAAAAAAAAAAAATCATTTTTAGAAATTGATTATCATTCATTAGCATCTGCACTCAGAAGACCTTTGTAAATATTTGTTTTGCTATCCCTGCAGAAAGGTCTGCAAGTGGCCATACTATTCATAAGCCAGCTATAACAAGGTGAGGGAAAAGGGTTGCAAAAGTGTGGAATTCATGCTCTTTGGCAAGGATTAATAACTCTCCAGTTATATCTATTGTCAACTTTTTTCTTACCATGTTTAATAAAATATGAATTTGAAAACCCTTAAACTCAGTTCAGGAGCCACAGTAAAGTCATCAACAGTAGAAACTAAGGGAGTAACGTCTTTGGAGAATAAGCAGGATGTGAAATGCATCTGATCCCATTTTCCTCATCCACTGACACATTAACAATCATCACCTCAAGAACATTGTGATGCGCTTCTACTCTATGTTAAAAAATATAGGGGAAAAGAGAGCTTTTCTTCATTTGTAGTCTTGGTAACTGTTAAGTCAACAATGCATAAGATGTAGGAATAGCTTTCAAAGCAACTAATAATTTACAATCTGAGTCAGGTCAGGTGCAGGCAGTTGATTATTTTCAGTGTTCTAAATACACTGAGAAAGAGAGGGGAAATGGTTCCCTAGAGTAACATGAACTAAAAGAACCTATTTCCCAACATGCTGTCAATGCAAATGATAGTTATTGCACATGTTAAAAAACTCCTTTATCTTTCATAGTATTACCTCTTGATTCAACTGCATCCACTCTGCAGTATTCTAAAGAATGCTTCTGCCAAGTCCTCTTTGTCCCATGAAAGATTTCTATTTCTTTAGGGCATGACTTACAGAAGTTAAAAAAAAAAAAAAAAAAAAAAAAAAATAAGAAAAAAAAAAAAAAAAAAAAAAAACATCAGGAATGGCCGCAAAACAACTGAAACTGAGGACACTCATAGAGGAACACTGATACAAGCACAATTTTAGTCCAACTTGCCAGCATTCCACATATTCTTTACAATACAATTAAGAGCTAATTTTTCTAGGAGAGCAAAGAAAAGTGATGCACTCATCTCTCAAAGGTCTTAAGTTGTACTTGTAATTACTGTACAACTGTATGCAACTGCTACAACAATGGGTGTTAGGAAATTGGATGTCAGCCATTCTTCCCTGCCAATGAGTATCTGAGAAAAACTACTACATATTTAATGTTCTTAAAAAGCTTCCATTAATATTCACCTTTCTGAACCTCTGTATGCCTTCTCATGTTTTATAATGAAAAAATACCATGATCACCAAAAAGAGATTACTTAAACTTCATTTGTAAACAGCTGTATGTGCTTACAAATAAAAAAAAAAAAAGTATATATACATGTAAAATCAAAAAAACATTTACTACAAGGCCATAAAATAATTTGTTTCAATAATGACTTCGAAGAACCACCTATGAAAGAAAACAGACTGATTTCCAGGTGAGATAAGCCTTTGAAACTCATTCCAGGTATTTCAGTGACAATTCTCAACACTCAGCTTTTACCCAAGGTGCCTGTACTAACATGCCTCATTAGCAGTCAGCTCAGGAGCAATCAGCCATGTCTGCACCTATTTTATTATCCTTATTATCCTTAGAGTATATTCAAACTTCTCTTTACACTCCCTATAAACCTATAAATGAATAGGTTTTATCTGCTTGAACGCCTCACACTTGAAAAGAGACTCTTGCTTCCTCCCACAGGAGAATGGAAACTGGTGTTAGGTTTTGGTAACACAAAACACTGCTTACATTGCAAACTGCAGCAGACGCTCAAAACCACCATTTTCCAAGTGCTCTTGAATTGCCTATAAAACCTCACAGCCCCCACTGTGTAGCAGTTATCTTCTGAGGTAGCAAAGGCCCACCACAGGCCCTCATGGCCATAAAGACTATCCATTAGATGCACTGTGCAACTTTCTTCTTTCAAAATCTATGCCTAAATCTTCTCCTGCTGAACCAAGTTATTACTTCCTTACATTTGTTAAAAGTGAATTTTGCATAAGCTCCTTTGCCCTCACAGTTTGTGCTGTCTCTCCTACTTGTCCTTAAGAAGAGTTCTCTCTGATGTGCCTGATTTCTGGCTTCATTCAGAGAGACTGGGCTGGTTCCTCAGAGTGCAATTCTCAACAAAATCCTTCCAACAATGTAAGACATTCATATTTACAATATAGCCTTCCGTATGGCCACTGAATAATATCCATTATTTAGTCTAGCTGCTTGCCAGCCAATCAGTCAGGGGGTTCTACAGTCAGCACTACTGCTGTAACCAACTCAAGGTATTATGCAGAGGATTATCATCTGCTTAGCCTTAAATAACTGTGTTAAACATTTTTGTCAAGCCCACATCTTTTCATCTCATGGGGATGAGAAGGGAAGTGATGCTTTCTTTCTGTATTTAAAATATCCTTCACCACTGAGTTACTTTTGCCTACTTGCCGGCATCTTTGGCAGAACAGAATGGACATGTCTATAAAGAAAAGCAAGCACAGGAAACAAGGCACTTGTAGAAATTAGACTTGATAACAAGGAGAAAATGCTAATTTTTCTAAGTACTTAACATGAATTTTGGGTTGCCACCTCCTCCCCTTCATGCTTTCTGTACATCACTGATGTTCTGGTACATCCTTTGTTGCACACCACTGGAACAAAGAGTGCTGACAGAGAAGACAAGGAAGCTTCCCAAAATGATGTTGCCATGCACAAACCTTAAATCTGACTATTATCCTGAATTTATTTTTACCCTGATTTCATTTGACTGACAGAATAGCCAACTGCCAGACAGCTGCTACAAAAAAATAATAAATCACTGTGGCTACCATCAGTGCTAATTATTTCCGGCATAAGCTTGATTTTTCATGGAATCAGAATCAAAGGGGCACGAAGTTGCAACTGAACTCTGCATCGTTTGAGGAGAAAGAAATAACATCTTCCTAAAAACATCAACCAACAACCCTGAGATCCTCCTACCAATATTCCTCCTGTAAGTTCTCATGTTTACTATTTGGAAATATCAAGTGAAATCAAGGGAAATCAGGAAGCACGGAGCCAGAAATACTAAAACCTCACAGTGTGAGTCTCATGAAAGCACTCACTAAGAGATATTAACTTGCAATACTCTGGATTGCTCAGCCAAACTTCATAGAGAACACACAGAAAACAAGGCAACTGCTCTGGGCTTCTCCCCCTTCAGTCTTGCCTCTCTCTTTTTCCTCACATTAAAGCTTTCTTACAGAAAATCTTCATTATGGTTTTCTTGAAGCAAATACCTCCTGATAATGGAAAAACATAAAAGGAATTTCATTGTTTTAAAAATAAGGTTCTATGTTGAAGCCAAAATGTTGTATTGACAAAATCATTGCCAACTCATTAAAAATAACTCATCAATACACTCCAACCTCACAGCAGCTATGCATCAGGAATTAAGTCAAGGCCCTTCTCTGGTAATGTACTGCCAAAAATAAAAGTGTGAGGAACACAAGAATCCATCAACCACACAATTTTCTGTTGTTAGCCAACATGTCATTTAAAAACACTGGAGAGGACAGCCAGTCTTTAATGAAAGAAAACTTCCAGCAGCTACATGATAAAACACACCAACCAAATGTCTTCATACTCATTCTGACTGCTAATCTTATTTTAAGACAAAGCATTAATATTTCTAGAATTCTGGACCTTTCTTTCACATAACCTAAAAAGATAAAAAACAAGTAATACAGAATGTGTTGCCCAGCAAACTCAAGTCCTGCTGCCTATTGCCTTTATTCTAACAAAACCTTTAGGCATGTTTTGTGTGAATATTGGTAGCCTACAACAATTTCTCTAAGTTATTCTGTAGTGCTTTAATGCAATAATACTTTTTAGTCATGAGGATTTCTTTTTTTCTGGGAAGATGCAATGGAGACATTGTTTTTATGCTGCTCTCAGTTGGTAAATTCCTGAATTTGGGAAACAAGACACTGTTTCTATGACCACGTACTTTCCCACTTCAACAAACATCATCAGAAAGGAACAAGTCTGCGCAGACTGCATGACTTAAATTGTCTTTTGCCTGCAAAGACAGGAACTGCTCCACAGAAATAGCAATTTATATATAGAAAGTGAAGGAATAAAGAGAAACATCTTTAAAAATACTTACATTAACACCACATTCTGGCATCCAGCCTCTTTGAGAGCTGTAGGAAATAGCCCTCCCAATGCCCTTAGTGGGACTGGTTTAGGAAGCAGATGCCCAGCCACACGACACTAATTGTTAAATCATAATTGCAAAGGGTACAGCTTTTCAAGGGATTTTTTCAGTTTTAAACAACAACAACAACAAAAAAGACTGCTTGTGGTTTTAGAAACAAATCTCAATCAGAAGCAGTTTCATACCTTACATTAAAAATAATTAACAGAAATATTTCAGAGTGTAGCTCCCAAAAATCAAGTGTCTATGAAAACTAGAACTTATTCCTTTTTTGTTTACTCAGTGCACATATTCTCAAACCTCCATTGGTTAGTGAATTAAATACTGAGTACGAAAAATAATTTCCATCATATATACAGAAGCACATGACCAAACTAAATACAAATATTTACATAATGCCTAAATTAAAAGTCTAAATTTTGGATTAAGGGTTTCATGGAGTATCCAGAATTCACAACTTTTGACAGATTTTCGTGGAACATTAAACACACTGAATTTTCATCCCTCTGTAATTCCTTGCAAGTAATGCTAAACAGCAATCTCACAATTAAATTTGAAAATTGATTATTATGCACCTCTATATGTGGAGGAGAAGCCACGTTGACTTTTCCCAGTCCAAGAAGCTGTTTGCAAACTGACAACGTTTCTAAAAAATGTTCAGATCCTTGAGATGAGAGCCTTAGGTTTCACAATGAAAACATGCCTCTAAGTAATATTCAGATCCTAGAGATGAGACCGTTGGGTTTCACAACAAAAACATGGTTCCAGAAGGGAAAGGGACCAAAAACTTGGTGTTCTGCAGCACAAGCCCCACTGTGTGTGTCTCACAGCAGCCAGGGTAACCCAGTAGTGTCCAATTAGGCACTGCATGACTCCTTTTCCCTCTCTTACCACCAAGTTTCAGACAGATGCGTCATTACACCTCCAGAGCAGGTCAGTTCCTCAAACTTAGGCTTTCTATTTCGCTTCCTCCTTGCTTTTATTACCACGACCCATCTTACTAGAGCAGAGACGTATCGTAAGCCCCAGATTCCACAGAAGGAAGAAATGAATCATCTCTGTGACGAGCCTGACTGCAGGCTGACAAAGCTTGTGAGGGTAGGAGTAAATTAATCATGCAGAGATCCATTCTGTCATGGCTGGAAGCTCTGGATACCTGAGGTGGCTCAATTGTAACTAGTTAGAGCATCCCCCTGCTACACTCTGGCCTGACATGCAAGCATGCCAAGAGACAGCAAAGAGGTTTCACATAAAGTAAGAAACCAAAAAAAGGGTGCAAAGACACAGAGCTACTCAAATCAACAGGAAAACTTAGAACTGACCTGAGAGAAATAAATCTTCCAGCAGCACAAATTGATCTGCTGTGTAAGGCAGATCAATTTTGTAATTTTCTGCCCTTGTGCCAATTGCTGGTCTCCAAACCAACTGCAATTTTTGTAGATGTGAGTACAAACCTAGCACACTGAAGAAAATTCTTCCCCTTTCTCCAACTATTTACATGCTTTTCTTGTGAAAGCTTCAAACAAAGAAGCACTCTGCAAGTACCAAGAAGGGAAGAAAGGAGAGAGATATGCTCATTCTTAGAGATTAACAAGATGTTTCAAAAGACTTGGCCTCTAAAAACACCCTTAAATCAAAGGCCCTACAGTTTCAAGAAAATAATGGCATTCCAGAGAAATAATGAGCAACATAGCTCACTGTACATCACAGTACTGATAATTCCAATTCTGTTTCTTCTAAAACTATTTGGTTTTGCCTTTACCTGTGTGTTTAAGCCCTTTCCAACATGAAAAATAGGTTACCTGTGATCCCTCATTTAGATAAAAAGGTTTTCAGGTGTCCATTTTTTTAGAGAATAACTTTCCAGCTTAATACTCAGGTAAATTTCCATGAAGGCATGACAAATATGTAATTTTAACACAAAAAACCACAAGTATTTGAAAGGAGCTTGCAATTTTGATAAGGCTGTATAAAGACAGCAACTACCAAGTCTTATTGAAAAGGTGATTTTACATGTAAAATCAAACCAAGTACCAAAGGCTAAGCCTAATACCCACTGGCAGCTTGGGAAACACAGGAAAAATGTCAGCAAAGGAATGATATCTAGCAGGACTAAGAGGAAAGGGAGGGGAAGCAAAGACAAACTGCAACAGTAGTGGGCAACAAGACCACAATCTTGCTGCCTAAATCCTTTCTAGATATCATACAACGGTTTGGGTTGGAAAGAATCTTTAAAGGCACAGGACGTTGGGCTGTGCCTTTAAACTGAAATATCTTTCAGTATCTTGCTGCCTAAATCCTTTCTAGATATCATACAACGGTTTGGGTTGGAAAGAATCTTTAAAGGCACAGCCCAACGTCCCTGCCACAGGCAGAAATATCTTTCAGCGGATCAAGTTACTTAAAGCCCTGTGCAGCCTGATCTTGCACACCTCAAATAATGCAGCATCCACAACACCTCTGGACAACCTGTGCCAAGACTTCACCACACTTATAAAAAAGTTCTTCCTCGCAACCAAACTAAATCTGCCTTGTTTCAGTTTTAAGCTATTACACCTTACCCCATCTCAATAAGCCTTGGCAAAAAAGTCTCTCAGTCTCTCATTAGTCACTTTTATATACATTGAAAGGCCACAAAAAGGTCTCCTCAGAGCCTTCTCTTCCCCAGGCTGAACAATCCCAACTTTCTTCCCAGGAGAGGAGTTCCAGTCGTCTGGCCATTTGCATGGCCCTCCTCTCGACCTACTTTCACCCAACACTGCAAACATAAAACATTGAAGCTGGCTTATAAGTTAAGAACAACAAAAATAATTGCGCTCATTGACTACTTGTGAGTCAAAGGCTTCATTACATTTAAAGAAAATCCCATTATAAATTAATTTGGCATTAATTTAAAGATATCGTATTTAAGTTTGTTGGTTTTAATCAAAACTATTGCTCTCTCGAAACACAGCAAAACGACCTCTTTACACCCTCCAGCTACCTCAAAAAAATAAATGAGCTATGAACAAGTGCCCTCTATGACTATGAGTACCAAGTATTCAAAATATCTCATTGGAAAAAATATCTCTTCATAAACAGAGAGAATGAAGCAAAGACTAATATTCAAAAGGAGACAGATTTAAATTTGCACGGTTACACCCACAAAATCAATTTCAAAGAGTCCAAGTAAATCAGTGCACTCAATTCACCCAAATAATTGTGTAACAGATACAATGTTGATACAGCAAGATGCCTTGGTATAGAGAGTAGGCAAGTTTCTTACATTCTGAGTGCCATCCAGCTTGGATGTAATGCTTCTGTCACACCTAGTGTTTTGGAGAGAACCCCACAGTTAAGATCTCCTACTAGAGAAAATTATTATTTGGTGAAAGCTATGGGCTTTGGATTAGGTCTACAAAATCAGAATCTCTCTCAAAACCTGTAAGAAAATCACATGCAACATCTTCCTTATATATTCTGGCACTTATGGATTATATAGCAATTTCTGAAAAGCATTAAAGTTTCAGTATTTTATAGCTGAAGTAATTACAAAGATGATACTAATCTTCTCCAGCAACACAAGTCTCAAAATTTCTTTATAGACGACCTTTTCATTATAGCTGCCCAGACCTAATTTAGAGTCCACTACTACTCCTGCTGTGGGCCTCTCATGTTTCTTTTCTAAGGTTTACTATTACTTCAGTGCCTTGCTTCACCATTTTCAAAGACCAGATGCTACAATTCTCAGGAGGTTTTTGCTTCCTTTCTCTTTCCTCATCAATAAAATTTGCCAGAGGATTTTAACATCTTCCCTTGAAGGCACAAAAAAATCTAGCAGCTTCTCCTAGCACAATGTCATGGTATAGCCTGGCAGGCAGTAAAACACCTCACTCACTCTCTACCTCACCACACTGGGATGGATTGGGGGGTGAAGGATAAAAGCTGTAGTTTCACATAAAGACAGTTTAACACAACCAAAAAGCAAGCAAAATTATAATAACAGTAAAATAATTAGAATATGTATTACAAGAAGTGATGCAGAATGCAATTGCTCACCACCAACAGGCTGATGCCCAGCCTGTTCCCCAGCAGAAGCCCTTGGCAAGCTCTCGCCCTAGTTTAGGGACTCAGGATGACATCACATGGTATGGAATACCCATTTGGCCAATTTAGGTCACCTGTCCAAACTGTGTTCCCCCCCAGCTTCTTGTGCTCCCCAAACCACTCACTGGTGTTATGGTGTGAGAAGCCAAAAAGTCCTTGACTGAAGGTAAGGACTGCTTCACAAGAACTAATACATCAGTGTGTTATTAATCTCATGTTCATCCTAAATCTAAAACATGGTAGTATACCAGCTACTAGGGTAGCAGGGTAAAAAAAAAAAAAAAAAAAAAAAAAAAAACAAAAACAGCTCTAGTCAACTAAAACCAAGACACATGGCTACCCTTTACAGCTCTTCAGAAGTGATAATTCATCTTTGTGCAGGCTGCAAAATCAGGAAGGCAGTGCTCTGTCTGTTGAATTGCAATAATTACAAGTTTACAGCTAACATAAAATTCAGACTTGCAAGTCTGAGTAGAGTTATAACAAAACTACATCAAAGCACATGTTTATTAATGTTTTACATCTAAAAGTTGCAGGTGGTTTTATGGCAAATCAAGGACTGAACTTTCTGTGGGTGAGAGCGAAGTGCTATTTCCCTCAGTCACATAGTTTCTTTTACAGAACCTGGAAGAGTACTTCTCCCTAAAGCAAATTAAGCTAAAAACCCACTGCTGAGTCCCCCAACTTTATTTAACTTTGGGTGGAATCTCCTAAGAGTCACACCAAAAACAGCACACCATGTGCATTGCTCAGCCACAGCAGAAATAGAACTTCACTATGGACACCACAGTTTTTGATAAGCACCTCTCCCTGCTTCAGTAACAGAGTACAGGGGCTCAGCTTTGAAGCCTGAACATTGCTCAAACACCAACTGGCAGTGCAGAGGTCCTATGAGGACTCAGAGCTCCCCAGCTATTCATGTTTCCCAGCACACTGAAACAAAACTGTTTGGCTTAATTTTACTATAATTATGCAAGTATATGCAAACTTTTAAAGCATATATATAATGTCAGCCTTTGAAGCTATTGGTTCTCTTTAACAGTGGAAAAATTAAGGGATAACACCCAACCAGTACTAAACCACTACATTTACTTAAAACACACAAGCTTTATAAGCAAGAACAAATGCATACTTGCAGTACAAGTGATTTCCTGTTTAGAGTCACATCTCAGTGTTAAATGGGTATTCACTGTGTAAAGATTGACACCTACATATTAAAACAAAACAACTTCTTGCAAGAGGGACCCACTTTCCAAGGACAGGCAGATAAAGCCAGTAGGTGAACTTAGTTATTTCATAAGTTCCTAAACCAGAAGGAATAAGGAAATTCTATTGTAATGACTTTCTGGTGTCAGCAGTCCTCTCATACCACCTTTTCTTGTCCTGAACACCCAGTATCAGCTTTTGTAAACAAAATAGTCATGTCTACATTTGCCAGCAAAACAAAACCCATTGTCTTCAGGTCTAGACTCCTCAGTGCAAGAGGGATACAAAACTACTTGAGATTCAAACAACTGAGGCACTTCAACATCTCTCACACAAAGAAAGGCTGAGAGAGCTGTGACTTAAGCCTAGAAAAGGCTTGCAGAGGATCTTAATGTATATAAATTGTATATATTTATAGACAAATGCATATAAATATGAAGAAAACTTATGAGGAACATGGAGCCAGGTTCCTTTCAGTTTTGGACAGTGACAGGACCAGAGGCAATGGACATAAACTGGAATACAGGAGGTGCTCTCAACATCAAGAAATACTTACTGTGAAGGTGACTAAGCAGGCCAGAAAGGCTGTGCAGTCTCTGTCCTTGAAGATACTCAAAAAACCATCTAGACACAGACCTGAGAAACCAGCTTTAGGTGATTCTGCCTGACCAAAGGGGCTGAACACAATGAACCCCCAGAGGTCCCATCTAACCTCACCCATTCACAAAAAAAGGCAAGCCAGCACAGACACTCCCTCTTTCAATATCAGCTTTCTAAAAGCTACAGCAGCCACAGCAACACAATGGTCTTTCCACAGTCATTGTTCTGTTCCATCCCTTTTGCTTGCTCAGTTCAGGGGCACTCAATAGACTGCATACCAAGAAGCAGTACTAGATCATCCGTATTGTATGTCAAACTCAAAGTCAAACCCATGAGAATAAAAAAAGAAAGCTTGCATAGCATTAGAAAAATACTTGACATTTCAGCCTACATACAGTAAGCTCCACTATTTTTATAAAAGATCAGAACTTCTCTTAACAGGCTGCCTCTCCATGCCTAGAAGAAGTTCCTGGTTAAGCATGCAGAGCATGATGATGCAATTACACTGAAGTACCTCAGTTTCAGTGACATCTCAGTACTTTCAGTAGGAAAGGAAGATTAGACAGCAAGGCCTAGATCTTAAGCTATTGGCTCTTCAAAACAGGCTCTCTGGAATATTTTGTTCTTCTGCAGATCAAAACACATACTTTTCTAACCACTTAGCTCTTCTACATTTATAGTTCCTGACACTTAGTAGGATCACAGAGTTCATGAAGCATAGTGGTAGGGCATGCAACTAATAGAGAGATTAGAGAAAATAGACTCAAAAGAACATTTGACCAAGGTTAAACAAGTGATGAGAATCCTTTTGTCATTCAGTCCCCAAAATTACTGTCTCTCATACTCTGAGACTGATGGCAGATAAATTGAAAACATGTAAATACAATACAGATTCTGTACAGTGTATAACTATAGCCTCATTTTCAGAGGTCAAAGCTGAGGGATCACAGAGGTTCTTTCTGTATCAAGGATTCTATTTATTTCAGTTGCATGGCTAAGTAATGGCTAAGATCACTTAGAAAAAGCTAATTTTAAGCTTTAGAATTTCTCCTCAGGTTCATTTATGCTGAATTTGTCACAAAGTTTCCCACTTAAGAGCAGGGATATTTCACATAAATTATTTGCAATGTATCCTCAAGTCCCTCCAGCTCAGCCATTTTTTTTTTTTTCCTGCAAGTCCAAGGCTGCTTTTCTCTATGGACTCATACTTGGAAATACAAACAGCTGCTCTGGCTTTTTCCTCCCCATAAGGAACAGCCCCCTGGTCTCTTCTGGAGTTTGATTTCCCATCCTGATTCTGCTACACACACTGACAATGATATCAGTGCTCTCCCTGTAGCAGCTGCTTTGTCATGTGCAAGCCTGCTTCGGGAGAACAGAGGCAAGAAGAAATATTGCATCAAAAGCAGCCATCAAAATGCTGGCTAAAACAGTACCATTTGCCAAAAAAAAAATATTTCTCTAACTCTAATATAGGATATTTCTATGACTTTTAATACTTTTATGAGGGTATAATTCTTTAAATTAAAATATTTTACTTAAATAAGACAGAACAGGTATAAAATATGCATTTCACAGTAATCATCACCATTTCACTGATAATTTTTCATAGTAAAGCTACAAAGAATGGACACACAAAATTTTAAGATGACCCAGTAATGAATTCCCTCTCCCTGTCACTTCATTCTAGTTACTCTTTCATAAAAGGTAAGAGGGAAAACCCCACTCTCACCTTCCTACAGGGTATCTGGTTACATTTGGAGTGGTTACAATAGTTCAGTTTGGGTCTTATCACACAACACAAAGAAAATGCAAACAAGTAGAAAACTAAGACTGGGGAAGAGAAAGAAGAAAATCTTTACTTTTACTGTGAGAACTCAGGAGTTTAAATACCTATGCAAGGTTTGGGTGCAATTCATCCCTGTATCAAGGGTTAAATCTCCTCTTAGTATTGCTAGAAGGGAGAGTGGATCAAATTCAGTCTGTGGGATATTGTATTGAATGCATTCCATCACTTCTGCCAAAACTCTTCCATTTTGCACAAGTAACCACTTCCTTGAGGAGGATCCTAAACAGAAACCCACCAAGCATATCTGCCTTGCTCTTTGTGTCACTGCTAAGCATTTTATAGGAACAGCAAGGGGTCTGGCAGGCTCCATAGACCCACTCTAACACAGCAAAACCTCTGCTGTCAACCTCAGTCTGGTACCATTCTAATGAATGGGCCATCTGAGAGTTCACATCACACTGTTGGATGGACTCTTGTGGTTCCAGCTCTTGTGTAAAGGTCATTCTTGTGTCTCTGTCAGCAAGGACCTCAACTTAAAAATAAATTTTTCTGTTTCTACATGTTATGCACTAAGATAAGCTGCAAGTTCCCATGTTGTTAAGAAAATACTTCAGTACTTGCATGATTCTGCAACAAATAAGTTAATGCTAGGATTTAAGCAGATAAAAATGTTATTCACAGCCATCATTCATTTCATCCCACTATGGACAGAAATAACATGCATAAAAATCATCTAAATATAGGATTTGGGCTGGTTTGTTTTTCACAATACAGTGTCAGGTATACCTAGAGTTATTTGTAGTCATGTTCTACAGGTGAGGATTACTACCAGGTGGCATAAACAATTTTGTGTGGCTTTTTATTGGTTAGGGATCACAAGAAGTTTTTCTTAAACCTATGGCTTATTCACAGTGCACTTCAGTTTCATAATTTCTCAGCTTTTATGCTTATATTTGAGAACTCAGGAGTTGTTTCTGCTTGTATTAAAGCCATGATTAAAGTTCAATACAGTTGATCATCTCTCAAAAGAGATTATTTTTGTATTTTCTTGGGACTTTATGTATAAGATGATTTTCTTTTAGAAAGAATCAATGTAACTCATAGCTAGTTAAAAGAACTAACAACTATCAAACCAACAACAAAAGCAAAAAAAGCCTAACTACTGTTCTAAAAGAAAAACCAAAAGAATCCCAAAATCCTAACCCTTTGGAATCTGTATTTAGCTTATTAAAGCAGACTAATCAAAAATTATCAATGATCATGTGCTACCAAGACATTATCAGCTACTTGATTTTGCCTGGGCACTTCCACTGCCAGATCTGGCATTTATCTGGGAGTGTCAGTAACAGGACCAGGACACCTGCTACAGATAGGAATTCTTTTGGACAGAAACCACCTCTTACTCATAGAATGCACAGCATGCAGAGCCAATATTCCTCACTGTCCACTGCCAGATTAACCTAAAATAAAATGATGTAATCACTGTCAAACTGTGTCCAAGAACACTTGCTGCACATGTAGGAAAAAAAATGTCTTATCTGTTGGTGAAATATCACCTTCCCAACTTGCAGAGCCCTAAAGCTCAGAGTGCAACACACTTCAGTGGAAGTCACATCCTGACTGAGCCCTTCCATTCAAGGTTTAGAATGTGCCCACCCTGAAAAAACTGCATCTGGACATCAAACACAGTATTCCTGCCAAACACTAAGCAGAAATTCATAGGACCCAAATGGAAAACATCCAGTACTAATGACTCAATTCATGGAGCTGATTTCAGGAGATGATTCATAACTAACCTATAAATTTCACTAATTGGAAATCCCTCTCACTGCTCACACTGGAGGGGGAAAAAGAAAAATTAAGATACTTCCTGCGTACTGGTCAAAAACCCCAAATAAGGCAACAATTAATTGAATTTTTGGCAGACACCCTTCAATTACATCTGCACAACCCAAAGAGCAGCAATACATGTATAAATATATCACACAAACAAAACAGAACAAAGACTGAGTATTTGTAGGGGGAACAAAGTTATTAATTTTTTTATTTCCTTAAGAAGCCCCTGAAAATAATTTGAATTCTAAAGATAGCTTGAGAGGCTGTAGCAGTAAGGGTATTTAGCAAATCTCAGTAATTACATATTTGGTATACTGCAATATGAGATTATTCCTAAAAAGCAAACACACAAACCAACCAGTCAGGATTTCCCAGGGCATTACCACATCTAAATTCAGAACAAATCATTCCTAGTTTTGTGAAAAAGAGAGAGTAGGACTGAATGCCACACCAAAAGCTTGGTTTATATTGTTGCTAAGGTCCTAGTGCAGACTTATTAATTAGTTACAAAGCAGCCAGTTCAAATGAGGATAATTGAGATTTGACTCTACCTCTCTCCTTGACTCTTGGCAGACCCCACCCCTCCACACACTCGCCTGCAGACCAGGATAATTGACCCAGCTTGTAGCCGTGCCCCCTCATTCAAAGGGCATTTGCCTCACAGAAGCTCTGCCCTCTAAGTTACTCTTCAGAGCATTTTTTCATGCTCTGCAATCAGGAGAGCAAGAACATTTCATTTAAAAAAAACCAAACAAAAAAACCCAGGCTAATAACTCATGAGCCCATGAGTCTGGGTCATAGCCAGGAATCTGTAATGTGGGTTAACATCTGACCAAACTGTGAAAGTAATTGCAGCTTCTCCTGTAAATCTTTTCCATTCCTTCCCTGTGTGACCTGGAATATGCACCTCTAGTGACAGACCTCTCCTTTGAGTGTACTGGGGGATTTCAGCTTTGCCATTCCCTTTAGGAAAAAATAAAATCCAAAGGCTTTATATAATCCTTTTTTCAAGAACCTATGTCCTATTAAAACACTGAATCCTGACCAAAAAAAAAAAAAAAAAAAAAAAAGGCGCCCCTAAAACATGCCAGCATTTAAAAATCCCCTACCACCACAAGAAGTTAGATCTGATTATTTCTTTGAGGAACCAAGAGTTAGTGTCATCACCACAATCCTCCTTTGGCTACTGGCAGGAATTGTCTCCTATGACTGCACATGCAGAGAACACCAAGCCTTGAAGAACAGAACCTGAAAAAGGACATTTAATATTTCATTTCCCAATTGTCATATGTCTGTAAATTTACAGCATTTAGCATTACTGAGGTAATTGTGTTTCTTCTGGAGAAGTTTAGAAATACTTCAGCTTGGTTTGAGCTCCTCCCACAACTCACATTAGATAAAAAATAGACTTATGACTTGTAATGTGAATTGGAGAATATCCACAATTGGGGACCCATAACTTTATCAGCAGTTTTTGCAGAATACTCGAAAGTGCAAGGAATAAACATGTAAATACATGTGACAGTTAGAATGAAGTCGATCTACCAGCTCCAGAAATCCCATCTTGCATGAGTTAAATATGCTCACTTGCCTTCAAGATGCAGTGCATTTTGATGTTTCTAAAAAAGGTGATAAACAGGATAAAGATCTTTGCAAATGTCAGATGTCACATGTAAAACAAAGAACAAAATAGAAAGCTTCCTATCCTACCCATATTGGAAGGCCTTTCAAAGTATCCCATGTATACTTCCCAGCAGGTCTTTTTTTGTCCCTTAAAGACCTGAATATCAAGATACAGATCACTGTGCTGAAAGCCACTCTTTCCAAAATGAGAGTGCTTGCCAGTAAATCACAACTGTTTTACCATATGCCACATCTTTCTGCCAAGTATCACCAGCCTGTTCTACTTTTAAGCAAATTTCATTATAAAATAGCTCACAGCAATGCTCATTAAAAAGTATACTGAAAAATGTCAAGTTGTTTTTATATTAAAAATGGGACTTTGTTTTCCACGAAGACTTCATACTAGTGTTTATTGAAAAATCTGGTATTTCTCAGGAAAATCTGAGACGTCTCACCTTGAACTCCCCACTCACTCCTGACACTGGGATGACAACCTTGTCATCTGCTCCATTGTTCACTAATGTTGATTGTTGCTTTGAGAACTCCAATTCCCAGCACTCTGGTGAGACCTCCAATCTAAGCCCACTCATTAATCACCTACCCTGTCGGTGCTATCAAGTAGGGGCTAAGGATACAGCCATTTCTTTTGGCTAACTTCAAATAGGTGTGTTCACCCTTTTAAATTAGAGGCTCACAACAGCCAGCTCCAAGAGTCTTCCAAAAAAATCATGAAGCCCTTTCAGATTTTTCACAAGCATATAAAACTCAGCAGAAAGTCTTTCATATAACAGCTGACAAGACTGGTCCTTAACTCTTGAACTACCCAGAAACTAGTCCAAATGCTGACCTGATTTAAACTCTGATCTCACTGGACTCATGGGGTTGAGAGAGTATGCAAATCTACCCAGAATTTGGCTTTAGAATCTCTTTGATTTGTGCTGCACAGAAATAGATCAACTCGTGGTGTTTTCACATTTTAGCTTGATGAATCATTGCTAAACCTATCACAGCCTAAAAAAAAAAAAAAATCATTAGCAAAAATCATTATCGCTTCCATTATTTATTTTTCATTCCATTCAATTATATCTCCCATTTACTCACATCCGATATTACTCATGGCCAACAGTCAATCAAAAAGTGTCCCTCCTTCCTGGTACTATCACAATTTTAGTGGACATGATAAACTACTCATACAAAGTAAAATTCTCAAGTTTCAAAAAAAATCAGCCATGGCTTACAGCATATGAATCACAGTACAGAAGTCACATGTCAGTTTTCTGCTAAAAAACCCCATATTTTTTAACAGATGGCAAACTATGATTGAAGGGTTCTACATGCTTTGGTCCACATGTCATAACACACATCCAGCTGCTGACTACTGGCTACTGCCTGCCATTGTTCATCCAGAAAAACACAAAAAAAATAAACACCACAGTATAGCCTCTGTAAAGCCAGGGAGTTCCAGGGTCCTGTTATGTAACTGATGTCCAAAATTCAATTTTTATGAATAGATGAGATTTCTTGCATTTCTTTTCCACTGTGGATTTTCCACACATGTTCTCTTACGCCTTACTCCAATAGTAGGAAATTTGTAAAAGCCTTTCTGTTCTGGAGATATAATTTGGTTTTCTTAGACATTTTCAGTCTTGCTGCCCCCTTCTTGTGCAGTTTTAGTTTGGTTACTCAAAACTGGACCAAAACTATTATCATTCTTGTTTAAAACAAGATATAAGGGCTTTAGGGACAAAGACCATATCTTTCCAACCTGCCACTCAGTGTTTCTGTCCATCCACATCCTTTTTTCCAACCCAGCAGTCCCAAGAAAGTGCCTATGAAGAACAACTTTTAAAACAGCTCTTTTGCCCTCTGCTGCTGAAAAAGCAAAGCAAATAATTTTAGTATTATTATATTGAAGTTTCATTCTGCAGCGTATTAAAGCACTCCAGAACTGCAAACGAGGGTGTTTAGCCCCTGACAGCATTTTTTAACACTTCTTTCTCATCCCACTTATAAATACCTCAGCCCTACTCTGACTTTGCATTTGGCATTAGTTATAAGAATTAATCTTTGTAATACATACATAGTGAAAGGATAACTGCTAAGAGCCTATTTCACTGTGCTCTGTTAAGTTCCATCACACTTTTCCAGAAATTAATGGACCAGAATCTCCAGTATTTCAAAGAAACACCAAGTGCTAAGGACTTGAGATCTAGATGGAGTGCCTTTCACTCTTGCCCATCTCCGTGAAGAGGTTACACTCTTGTAACCAGCTTGACACTCAAGGTTCCCCCAGTAGCTGAGGAGATTTTACATCCCTAATATTACCAGTTAGAACTGTGCCTTTTGCCAAGTTCTCCAGTATTCCCTATGAGGAACAAGGCATTGTTGAGCTGTTTCTAAACAGAGATAGGCACAAGAAGTTTTTAAAAAACGTTAGAGATTTTGGAATGCATTCATTACTCTTATGATGCACAGAAACCTTAAATAACACAGGAAAATAGTAACAGCTGAACAAAAGCAGGGAACCTGTTTGCCTTTTTTCCCATCTCTATTGTAGATCATTACTAAACCAACCCGCAAGTTCCTAGATGGCATTACAGGTCAGTGGCTCAGATTTGAAACACACTGATGCAGCACAATTTATGTGCAACCCTACAACACACATTAATACCTGCATCAATTACTGCATCAATTCAAAAGGCTATCCAAGGAAACTGATTTTAGGGAATAAGAGTACTGTTTCTACTGTACAAGTGTAGGAACAGAAACAAAGGGCAGGTTGATGACTTGCCCCAGGGCACAATAAATCTGTGTCAGAACACAGACAGAACAATAGGCAAATATTAGTCTTGCACTACAAAAAACCACTGATATAAGTTCATAATGGTTTTTTAGTAACCAGATAAGTACAGCTGAAATAATACCCACTTTCTTTCCAACTTTCACCCACTGCAAAGAAATAGAGCAAGGTAGTGCTGGAAGTCAGAGTACAGCACTGCAAATATGCAAAGGTACAGACTTTTTAATTCCCAGTTCAAGGGAAATTTTCACGTCCTTCCTTTTTAATGGCATAGGTTTAGTTACTATTCAGTTTTCCACCTGTCCTGCACTAGTGTCCCACAGAGTGCCAATGATTAATATCAAGCACAAAATGCAGCCAGAGTTTTAACAGGGATTCCCTCCCAGGCTAAGGCCCCTTTCCTCACAGCCTGCCCTGTTCCTAGTGGTAACTTCTCCTGATTTTAATTGGCCTGAGAGCAGCATCAGGCAGATTTACAAGAACACAGGTTTATTCAGCAAGACTTACTACAATCATTTTGAATGAAACATCCAGAGACCAGGTGACTTTGAGCATTTATCAAAGTGAATGATTAAGAGGACCAGGGCTATAGCCAGATGGGATGGACAGGCACTGTAGGAACCTGCTTTGTAACACTCTTCCAAGTGTCTTAATGAAAAGGTAAATCCTACTTAGCCTTCTGATGCCAGACTTTGAGTCACTGTTGATCAAATCCGATTTTCCAAGGGAAATTTTAGAGCTGCTTTACATGAGCAAATTGTAGAATTTAGAGACTGTGTAAACACATCATCAAACAGCTCTTGAAGAAGAATGCAAAAAGACAGACTTTTGTCAATGTTTCAGTCAGATGCTAATTAAGGAAGCATTCAAATGCCCATCTTCAAGGATCACTCTTGAAAGAATATGGATTAATTCTAGTAGAAGCAGAAGATACTACCCTGGCTCTAAGTGCTTTAGTGGTAAGTGATGAACACTGCATTGAGAGCTGATGTGAGCTGTCTTCTGATTGTTTTCACCACCATATTTGAGTAAAACCAGTGCACTGCAGCTGGATCACACCCTACTGATGCCTCAGAGTGGCTACCTAGGACAGAGAATAAAGTGGGTGTTTATTAAAGACCTTCAAGAACAACACTGGGCAGCGCAAAAGCCTTGCAGAGGCCACATCCAGGATGGACAACGGTCACGATGTTTTCAGACAAATATGTTTGATATCAGGGGTTAATTCTCCAATTACAGCTTCAGGTAATGAAGTCATATTCCCCAAGCTCACTTCCCTCCAATTCACTTTTGTTTATACTTTCTGGGGCCTGAGCCTGTGATGTGCCCTTGGATCTCAGGCCCAGAGGGATTTTTTTGTCTGATCAAAATGTGAAAACAGTAGTTAACACTTTATATGAAGTTTAGAGCTAGGCACTAATACAGTATAGGATTTTAAAAATATAAAAGCTACCACCTTAAGGCATCACTACCAACAACAATAACGACACTGAAGAAGTCAAGGACCACTTGTGATTTCTGCCCTGTTGTGTGAAGAACTCCAAGCAAATTGTTCTCTGCCTTCCCAGCAGATTTGAAAGCTAATGAATCATTAACATTCCCCACAGGTAAACTCTGCAATTTCCAATAATGTCAACTTATATTCAGATTATGAGTGTGTATTTTTTAAATACAGGGAGAGGCATTGTTTCTCTGGTATTTATTTTTCTACTGTGATTTGGAAAAGCCCATTATTTAGCCAAGGAAAAAGAAAAATAGAGTTGGGTTGCAGCATTGACACCTAGAGCCACTTTCATCAAATGGAATGCCTGATTAAGCAAAATTTAGCAAGTTTGGAAGAAACACAGCATTACCTATCAAAAATATGGGTTTTTTCCCCAAAATAAATGAATCCACAAAAACTTAAACCTAAACTAAGCACAGTCCTAAATTATTCATTTGCCACTTTTAGCAGATACTCTCAAAACAGCCTTTATCTGATTTACCTTGACATCAGAAGAAAAAAGCCCAAGAGCTGCCAAACTTTTAGCATTTGGAACCACCTAATGGCAGAAAAATAAAATTTATGATAATATTGAACAGCCTGGGCTGCACAGAAAGTGAACCTATTTCCAGATCACATGTGGTGATAACCACACAATATACCCCTAGTTTGGACTAGAGAAAATTATGTATTAGTATGAACTCAAGTTCTCTGCTTATCACACGGATCTATATTACAGGTTGGCCTGATGTAGTTGAACTTGTTTCAAGCAGAGGTTTGGACTGGATGACCTCACAGCACCACTGGTGCTTTAAAGGATGGACAGAACCCTTGATTCTCCAGTCCAAAATCCTTCTCCATGACAAATCTTCCCAATGTTGGAAAAAATACTCTAATGATGTCATATGGCAGAGGAAACTTGCCTTTTGTTTTGGAAACAGGAGATTACAGAGGATGCAGAAGTCTCCATCTATTTTCACAGCTTCAGGGATTTTTCCTGTTCTCTTGTACCTCTGTATGCAGACAGAAACACCTCTCCACAGTAAGGCAGAAAGCTCATGGATTTCATTCTGTTTCAGGTCAGGACTCTTCCAAGAATCAGACCCTCAACCAAAGCTTTCTACAGAAAGGATTCCACAGGGAATATAAAATGATTAAAAAAAAAAAAAAAAAGATTTTTCCTGGAATGCTGCACCCAGCTCTTGGACCCCCAACACAAAGAGGACACAAACCTACTGGAATGAGTCCAAATCAGGCCACCAAAATAATCAGAGGGCTGGAGGACCTCTCCTATGGGGAAAGGCTGGGGTTGTTCGGCCTGGAGAAGAGAAGAATTCAGGGAGACCTCACTGCAGCCTTCCAGGACCTAAAGGGCACCTACAAAAAAGCTGGAGAAGGATTTTTTATAACAGCATGTATTGATAGGACAAGTGGGAATGGCTTTAAATTGAAAGGGAGTAGGTTTTAATTATATATTAGGAAGAAATTCTTCACTACTACAGTGGTAAGGCTCTGGTTCTGTTTCTCCAGAGACATGGATGCTCCATTCCTAAAGGTGTTCAGGACCAGGCTGAGCAACCCAGATGAATGGAAGGTGTCCCTTCCCATGGTAGGGGAGTTGGACCTGGGTGATCTTTAAGGTCTCTTCCAACCCAAATAATTCTGTAATTAGATTAATTACTTATTCATTACTGACTTTTTTCCACCTCTGTTTTTATTTAAACTGCAACACCCAGAGAAATTTCTTCCTGGCAATAAATTGCCATATTGCTTGAATTTATTTACAAGTTAACTTTACTGGATAATATACTTGGAGAGAAATTTAGTGTACTATCTGCATGTAAACTCTTCAATCAGTCAAGTTAGCATACACAAAAAGAAATATCTATATATATATATATATGTAAAGTGTAGAAATTTGACTATAGCAAAAAATAGTATGCTCATCATGAGGATAACATGAATCTCTCAAAAATCCTTAAGCTCTATCATCATCGTAAAAATTATTTAATACCCCATTCTGTGTTGCTGGAGAACTTAAATACATATATATTCTTGCAGAAAGAATTAAACCCCCAACCAAATCTAGCCAACCAATTCTTAGTACTGAAGCACATTAAGCCTTACAATAACATGCACAGTAAGTAAGTTAATGCAAAATGCCATTTATGAAAACACCAAAAATTGCAAGGAGTGCTACCTGGGGGCCAAGGATAAGGTGGGATAGTAAGTGCAAACTTGCTCAATCACCTTGCATTTTGTCAAACACAGCCTGAACAACAGGTTGTGGCGTTTTAGGTACTCTTATGCACTAAGGACAACAGGCATGAAAGTCTGGGAAAAGCTGCTGTTTGATCACATTAGTTGTGTTTTGTGTTTACCCTGAAAATCTTAATGCCTTTAGAGTGCCTTATCAGCTATAAGAAAACAGAATAGGCAAAAGATATTAGGTTGTAGATACAAATACGTAATTATGCTTCAGATTACCCTTGAGAAAAATGTCTATTCTGAAAGACATTGAAATCAGCAAAACTTAAAACCCTTCATTCCAAGGGTTTCAAAATTGCCAGCTATAGGCCACTTCCACAGAACTGTGTACTTGCACTCAGAAAATTAATAATATAATTCTTAATCATATTATACCTTAATATTTTTAAATGTGTAGATTCATTCATTGGTTCTGCTGATAAGAGACTTGTTCTTGGCCTGGAGCACAAAACCCATTTAGAGCAATGCTGGCAAGGGCTGGTCTCTAATGTCCCACTCCATCCTGCACAGAATTCTCTTCAGCTGGCTTACATGGTATAAAACATCACAAGGAAGAGGACTGAAATTACTTTTGAGACACATATCTGTAAAAAGCCCATCCAATTTCTACAACAGCATTACAGCACCATATTTCATCTATCCTGTGTGAGAAGCCTGACAAATACTGTGCACTGTCCACAAGCTCATATATCAGAGTTTTTTATTCCCCAAGCCTGATAAGAATTCCTAGATAGGGAAAAAAGGGGGGCAGCAGCAGGAGATCAAGGAGAAGTGAAGCAACCACTGCAGCCAAGTTTATATGGTAGTGAGCACTGGCACGAAGTATTTCTGAGAGCACCTTGTGAGCTTGAATGGCAGTGTCAGGGAGCTCAACTCCACAGGAATACAGCAGTTCCTCTGCCATGGCATGCTTTAATGAACCATTTTTCTGAGAGAAAACAAATAGGCTTGAGCTCCTTCCACCATTTGCACACCTACATAAACAAAAATACACTAGAGATGTATTTTTCTTCCTTCCACTCTATTACTACAAAAGATTATTCTTAGCTCCTTCATACTGGCTCTGGGAATTTTAAATGAAACATAGAAACATAACAGGGCTCTGGGAACACTGGTATCAAGTATTAGAAAAACGAAGAATGTGAAGGCAATCCTGCCAATTTCTTGTTCTTTATCATAATTTTGTTCTCCATTTCTGACCCTTCCAGTTCAGGTAAGTGTATATTAAGGCACCTGCTGGAAATTATGGCCTTCCCAGAGCTGACAGAAACAACATAAATAGTAGTTATACTCTAAGAGTTACCACATTTTGGAATATCCTCCAACCACAGTGTTGGAGAAATAATACAAAGGCAGACTGACTTCTAAAAAGTCAGTTAAAAAAACTAAGCCAAATTCTCTTCCCATTCCTGTAACTTACAGTTATAAATGTTCCTGGCACACCTGCGTGCATGAAGAAGGAAGAATTCACCCTCCAGCATTTCTGTTTGTTTACAAAACATTTTTACTGCTAAATCAAAGACAAAATTTAGCATCCAACTGAAAAAAACCCCTACGGTTTAATAATCATGTGGAATGCAAAAGATGTATTTGTCTTTGTAATAGTACATGAAAAGTTTAGAATTGTTATCCAAATTCTCTTTAAAAGCACAAACATATTTGATGACAAAGCATTTTGGGATTTTGTTTCAGTTTTTTTTTTTCCCCAGTTTTTTCAATAAAAAACCATATCAAAGTGACTAATGTCTTTCTGACTGCTCATGTAATTTCTGAAAAATAAGTAAAAAAATCTAATAATACTTTCAGTGCCACTTAAAAAAACCCCACTGAATACTCAATTAACCTTAGACAATAATTTCTGATTTTCCATTTGATCTGATGTATCCCCATATACATTACACCAAATTTCTCTTAATAGCCACTGAGCAGAATTTTCCATATAGAATTCATAACAAAAAGAATCACCAGTATATTTTCTACGAGTGAAACACTGTTAAATAGCTTCAAATACTTATTTTTCAAACATATATCAAGTGATGATATTCATGCACTACATGGCTCTAACCCATAAAAATATAGATCTCCAGAAACCAAGTGCTTTCCTCCAATAAATCCGCATTGTAATTTATAAAAGTGTCAGTTAGGAGCAAGAAGAAATCACCTATTATTAAGAACAAACTGAAGAGCAAAACACATGTAAGTGTGCAGCAGCAAACTGGCCTGACTGCTGAAAACACGGACAATTGTGTTGAAATAGAAATTGCAGCAGCACGAGCTGCATGCCAGATTACAACATCGTTTAAAACCACAAAAATGTGTCACAAAATGAGTTGCATGGTCTCTCAGTTCAGCACAGTGCTCACCTGGCATGGGCTTCACACACCTTCACATTTCTGCACCACTCTATCATGCAGAATGGGTGGCTCACGTTCATTTAAAGCAGTTTTATCTTAAGGTATTCAAAGATTAGCAATTAATTGCAGTAGTGAATTATGAAACAAAGTTCCATCAAAACATGATGCCATCAGATGCTGGGAAAACAACTGAGAATCAATGTCATTAAAGATGCATATGGAAGCAGGATGACCACAGACAAACCAAACCTCAGATCAGGAAGAAATTTCAGAAGGCTGAATGCACTAGATAAGTAATGCATGCAGCTGGTCTTCAGTTAAATCCCCTTCAAAACCTTATTTGTGTTTAACTTGCAGCAGAGCCAAAAAGAAAGGGAGTACAACAAAAAAGCGAGGATAAAATGCAAGAATGAACAAAGATTGCCCAGTTGGTCATTGTCATTGTGCAGCTGAACATCACCTTTTATCCTAGGAAGCACCAACATATTCCAAAACCTTCAGGTCTCTTGCTCAAGTTACCATTCAGCACCACTAACCATATTGTCATTGCTCATCTGTTCAAGAGTTTAGGTCCACAAGGTTTTTGTCATATTTAGCAGTGCTTCTCCTTAGACACTTCTCTTCTTATGCCTTTCCTGTCCTCTCAGAGATTTACTTCTCTCAATTTTACTGTGCATAAATACAGCAATACAGCCCCCTCCACACAAATCAGGAGCAACCTGAACAACCCAGCAAGGTAAAGTACAGGAAACACAAAAGAGTTGGTCACCTCCTTCTCCTACTATCAGCCTGCATTTAGACATACCAAAAGTGCATTCAGAGTCTCTGCTATTACCCAGCCTCCTTGAGCTCTGTTCATCTAACCACTTATAAAGTAACAACAAGGATGGAATAAACAGGAACAAAATTAAGCAGACTGGGAAAGGCTGAATGAAGCAGAGAACATATACTGAGAAGACAAAGAAAAAAAAAAATCACAGAGAACTGAAATCAAGAAAGATAAGAATAAAGGAGGGACAGGAACACAGAACACAAGAAACATCTTATGCACATATTCACTGGGCATCTCTTAGAAGAGGACTGTTGCTATGCTACTTGATGCTATGGCACTCTTCAAAATAAGATCCAATTGAACATATCAGTTCCAGATATTTCAGTGTGTGACATTACACTTGAAAGTATTTGCATTTCTATTAATCTTTAAACAAGTTATTACCAGCATATTCATTGTCCAAGCATTCTAAAAGGGAAACCAGAAGCAATAGCAGATGCCTTACACAAAAGGCAGCTACAGAGTGGGTTTTCCTCCACCTCTTCTTTCACAAACAAGTAATCAAATTTTACTACAAAAAAAAGAATAAAAACTTTTTTTCCCTTCCTATTACCAACATTACCTTAGCCTTCAGCTCAAGTTTCTTCTAACCAATCAAAGCCACATACACTGAAGATGCTCCCTGATTAGTCTGGCTGGTTTTTTTTGCAGAGTAGAACAATGTTGTTTGAAGGTAACAAAGGTCTGATAAAAGTGATAAGTACAGATTCAAATATTGCATTCCAGATAGTTTACATAAATTGAGGATCAGGTTGATATTTCATCAGGGGCTGTGTGCTGAACATTTTCAAGACAACCACAAAAAATACTGCATTTTACCTGTGTGTGTACATATATGTACATATAATGGGCTTCAAACCAGAAATTAAGAAATACTTGCAACTTCCTTAAAGGGTACTTTGAGTATGTGTTTTGCATCTAGTTTTATATAGATTTCTCTAAAGGTCAATCTAAACACCCCTTGAACATGTCTACTGCTCTTTATCAGCAGATCCCAAGCGCCAAAGTTCAGACAAGACCAAAGAAAATTAAAGTTGATTTCCTCACTTAAACATGCCTTTCCAAAACAGTGAACACAAACCATTTTGGGTGGTTTCCTTTCTCAGAGGGAAAGTGAATACCTAGATAACCAAAACTGACATCATGAGCATGAAACAAAAAAAAAAAAAAAAACAAAACAAAAAAAAATTTTTCTTGTTCAGCAACAAGAGTGCTTCAAACATGAGAGGAGTTGTTCTCCCGTTTTACACTGCACTGCATCATTCATTTGCTAGCCTAGCAATTAGCTTTTTAGACCTTCTGGCAACATGATGTAAGCAGTGCCAAAAAACCACAAAACCAACAAAAAAAACCCCAAAAAATTCCAAAGATCCTGAAAGTTAATCAAAGAATGAAGGCCATGGAACACATACACATAATAAGTAAATGCCAGGACTGAAGATGACTGTCAGTCTCTGAGAAACAACAGATCAGCATTTCCAAATGCTCATCCAAATAGTGAGCCAGTAATACAGTAAGAGAATCTTCAAATGATTGCTCCCTTAAGTTTTTTAAGTTTCTAAATTATTTTCATTAGTAGAGGTCAGACTACTTAACCAGCCTGTATGACTACAGTATTTATATTAATAAATTCCTACATTTTCAATAAATTTTTTGTACAAAATCCACTATAGCCCTGAAATAAGGCACCATTTTCATAGGAGCATGTTTTGCATAGTAACTGGGGCTTAAATTAAGTATTCAGAATAATACTTCATAGTCTCCCAGCATTAACTAGCCTTGCACCTAATAAAGCAAACAGCTCTACTGATTTCAGAAACATAGGGTCTGTAAATGGCAACTGGATTTTCTCCCTTCCCTTTGCTCCAGTTTCACTGTTAAATCAATGCTGAATTATAAGTATGTATCCCAATATCTAGAAATCCCACCAGGAATGCCAAGGGTACTTTAACCTACACAGTGATTCTTATAAGTACTAGACATTTTCTATTTCAAAAGCATATTTTCTACCGTGCTTTCCTACAATACCTGAAGAATTTTCAGCACACTCAAGGGTGCTACAACAGAATACCCATTCTGTTGACAATAGCTTTTCCTCTACATGAAACTCTTCAAAAATCAGGATTTAAATGGACTTCAAGTAAAAAAATTGCACTAAATCAAAAAATTCCCACCTTTTAAAGCCAGAATACTCTCTCTCCTTTCCTAACTTGGAAAGACTTCTTTTTGTAACCTTCTTTATGTCACTACTCCATAAAGTTCAAGACTTGCAAATTTGAGATCTCAGACTGAGGAGGTCACCTAACTGCACATCCTCACAGGTGTGGGAAAGGCTCTAAGTTGCACAAATGAGTTTTATGACACTAAAGAATTCTCTTCTCAATTCCCCAATTACTTTTTTCCTTCACATCATTGCAGCTTTACTCTTCCCTCACCTTCCAAAAACTTCCTTTTGGAGAAAAGGCAGAAAGAGTCACCCTTTAAACTAGCTGATCCCTTCAAAAACTTAAATACTAATACTGTTTGCAGTACTTTACATTGAGTCTTTTCCACCTCATGCTTTTATTTATTTCCACTTTAAAACTCACAGATTGCTAGTGATCTATGAGCTTAGCCTTCATTATTACTGCACAACCTAGAGACTATCATCATAAAATATTTTATTCTTAATTTTCTGTTGTAGATACAATCTACCGTGTTCTTCTTTCATGTATTTTTCATGTGATACACAGAACTTTTAGGCTTTGATTTATTATTGCAAATCTTAAGTTTCCATGATGACAAGCCAAAAAGAAATACGTATTTCACAAAATCTTAAAATCTTGCTGCTGAGGCTTACATGGTTCCAGAATGTTGAGGTGGTGTCAAGAAGTGGTCTGGAAACTCTCATGGGTTTGAAAACCAATTAAACATCATGACATCCATGGTTCAAACCACCCTTCTCTGAGGGGAATATGATCAGACCCAGGAATCTTATTCTGAAAAGCTTCACTACATGTTTATACTTTTATTTTTGTCCCTGGATACTGATGCTGGACAAATCACTAGAAACAAAACATGAAGGCTGGAGACATTTAATCTCTGGCCTAACAAAGACATCCTTAAATTAGAGATCACAGCCCAGAATATGGTATTAAAAATACATAAATCTCTGCTGGAAAGGAAACACACTCACTGTTGCATGGTTGCAGACATTTGTTGGCAAACAGACTGACTCAAAGAGATACTTCCATGTTCCTTTTTCCATCACTATTTTAGCTGGTCATGCAACCAGCAAATCTCCTGCAAAAAGAACCCAACTTCATGTTGTTACTTGAATTCACTTATCTCCTCTGGGTGGCCTTTATTTTGAATTTGTATGCACCACAGTACTGGCCCAGTTTAAATTCCCTGAGTAGTACTGCACAAGAGTTTCTGGCAAGATTAATGGGAAGTGGATTTTTGGAAAACCCTTTAAGCACTTTCTTTGTAAATGGCCAGAGGATGTTTAATGGAAGCAGCATTTCTCACAAGTCAGCTTTTCTGTGTAGTTTTCACTACTTGAACTTGAATAGAGGCCCAGGATTCTTACATTTCAGAGGTTACATGAGGATCTTGCCTTAGAGTTCACCTTCTGCAAAGGTGAAAAGACTTCAAAAATAATGAATCATAGAATGGCTTGGGCTGCAAGGGACCTTAAACAACATCAATTTCCAACTTGCCTGTCATGGACAGGGACACCTTCCACTACATCAGGTTGCTCAGAGCCCCAGCCAACCTAGATTGAATCCTTCCTCAGGTATGGAGCATCCACATCTTCTCTGGGAAACCTGTACCAGTGCCTCACAGTGAAGAATTTAATCCTAATATCTAATCTAAACCTACTCCCTCTCAGTTTGAAGCCAATCCACCTTGTCCTGTCATGTTCTTGTAAATAGTCTCTCCATTAAGAGGTCATACAAAAAATATTTAATTCTTAAGGTTCACTTTCAGGAGTTTCTTTACTTTAAAAAAAAATTAGAGAGCATAAAAAGCAACTGGCTCACCTGTAATTATCTCTAAGCAAAAGTATTTTACAAAATTACTTTGTAATCACATATTGAACTGTGTAGTTGCCAGTTCGCAAGTATTTTAGGAAAATTCATACAATTAAAGTATCCCCATTAAAATACTAGGTTTTCAACATTTCAGCAAGGGCATGCTCACTCTGACATCACCCCTACTTCCTGAATGATCAGGAAAATAAGTAGTATCTTATTTTAGCCTGCTTCACCTTTATTTACTTTCCAATCTCCTGAGCTCACAAATGGTTTTCCACTTCAATTTACTGTCTCTTTTAATAGAGAAAAAAGTTAAAAACAAAGTTTAAATCACAAACATAACTTCCTTCTCCTATTAACTGTCCCAGAAATACTGTTAACAGTTTTGGGATAGATATTTCTGAGACAGGCAGCACATTCTGCTGGCAATCCCCTCACTGGGATCAAGAATGCATTGTGAGCACCAGAAATTTCACTACAGAGTCACAAATCTCAACAAGAAAGAACAGCAGCTGTGTCCTTACAGGTGTAAGAAAAAGAAAGAATAAATCTTATTCAATAGGGCCTGGAAATCAATTTTAGAATATCTATCTTATTCAGACATGGGGAAAACACTTTTACAGGCAAGAAAGAATGGACTGATTTTTAGGCAAAAACATAGAAATCTGAAGAGGAGCTATGTACTGGAGTGAATCATGCAAGAGTTGAGAGTCTGATCTCCTGTGGTCTACTGTGATGCAAAACTGATCTGGGATTCCCACACAGACTTGTGTCTTCCAGCACCAGAGGACCATCTCTTGACACCACCCAGTGATAATTAGATATATCACATGGCATAGGTAATTATCCACAGAGCACATTTAACTGATGGAATAATAAAACAAAAAAAAAGCTTTGTTTTTAATTTCCACAGCCTGCTGAAAGGTCCTTAAAAATGTAATGCTGTCAGACTCACTGCCTTCAAAGGAAAATTAGCTAACTTTAGTTTATGTTACACTCAAGAATGCATTTTATGGGCTAATGATGGCTTTTACCAGAAGAAAATAAGCAGGCTCCATATCTTGACAGTAAACTTTCATTTGATCATTTTAGCAGAAAATTTCACTCACTGCACCATGTAACATGATCTAATTGTCTCACATGAAATAGCAATGCCAGCTTCTGCTCTGTAGTCCAGGAAGATGAGCATTGGAATTCAGTTGCATAATGAGCTTCTCCTACTAAAGAACTTTACAGCCTCCTAAGTTACATGTCAATATTGTTGTAAATGTGCAAGGGAGACCAGTATTTACTTTAGTCTCTGACTGCTCACACAACAGGGATTTGTAACTCAGAAGAAAAACCCATTGGTGAAAACATTAAGGTGAGCTATGGCTTCCAGAGAAAAATAGGTGTCAAATACGTTAATGACACAAGTCCAATTTAGATCATTCTGGAAGACCACAGGGTTTAATAAATTTCAAGCTGCACAAGTAATTCATCTTGGCTTGGAGCACCAGTCCCATTACCTCGTGCTAAAGAAAGATTCCTTAAGGCTAACAACATGCTCTTTCTTACCTCCTTCCCTGGTAGCAGAATGTTTACTTACAGGTAGATAATTTTTCACTGGCTTCCAATTTCAGAAATGTGCTCAAGGAGCAAAAAAACAAAGACTGGATTTTGTCTTAAATGCTTAGTCACTCAGCAATAAAATAAGTCATTGGCAAAGCATCTCCAAAAGAGACATAGTCAAGAGCAAAATGTTTAAACAGCCAGTCCAGTCACCCTGGCAAGCTTGTATGCATGTTTAAGAATTATGAGTTATCTAGCTGGTTGTTTTGACTAATAAATAAAAAAACTTAACTCCATTTGCACAAAACTAAATTTGAACTTGTAGCTCAAATCTACTTTCACTACTTTCAAGCAAATATCAGATTTTCTGCAGTTAAGAAATACAGGTCAGAAAGGCCAGGTCATGGAAGACTTTCAAGGACTTCAACCCCAAACGAGGTTATTAATTCCCATAAAGCCACAGTTCCATAAGCTGCCTAAGCAGACTCAGGACTGTTTGGGAGCAGGTGGATCTGTCTGCACCACACCCTCACAGCATCCCCTTTCCTCCTACAGACACTCCCATCCTGCTACATGCCAACACAGGCCAGTAAAAGGGCTGACCAGGCCAAGATTAAATGATGAATGAGAAGATATTTTTGGATCTTGGCCTGGTTCCAGCACTCACCTACTCAAAGGAAGCAGCATGGATCTGCAGCCACTGCACAGGGGGAAGAGGCAAGCATTTCTTGGGTAAGAAGCCCCCAGCTGACAATTGTGCTGTTTTTAACTCAGAGAGGCAGCCCAATAATAGCAGCAACGTGGTCAAAGTGGCATGGGGTTGTGATTATATGACAGGAGAATGCTACAGGTAAATTATTGAAACCCTTAAGCTCTGTATTCAGTGAGCTGCTCTGCCAGAGACATTTCTAAGGGTCAGGTAAGTGGTTTTTATCCCTTTATGCAACAGTGTCCAGCTTCTGAGATGATGGCCATCACAGCAAAACTGGCTTACAGACTTTCTCTGTCTCCTTATTTTACCAGGACAGCTGATTGAGAAACTTCACTTAGTTATACAAATGGTCAGCATTGAAGGGATTTTTCCTAAGATAATTGCTCACAAGGGTGAACAAAGTAGACAGCATTTAGCTTCTTGAGCAGTGTAAAGAGAACCACATCTGCTGACTCTTCAGTGAGGGACAACATGCTGGTTCATGAGCACTTGTACTAGAATATAATTTACAATAAACATTACGTGCTCACAGGTTCCTTTCAATGCCAGTTCTAGAATTTAAATAAAGATCCCAGGTTATATTGCATTTCCTGACCATCACATAGATATTTTTTTCAAATCATTGTAATCAAATTGAAGATAAGCAGTTACAAAATGGTTAGTTGGCTAATTAAAGGAAGCAATGCATTTGCTTCCCCTGTCCCCTCCTCCAAGTATGTCAGTCCATTTTACATGTGTCTAATCTTGTAGTCATCCCTCACATTCTACAAACCTTGATACCCTGAGTGCTAGAAATCTGAATTCAAACCTGATACCATTTCCCTTTTTATTACTGCCTTCTCTTGTACTATGTGTGTTTGCTGCTTTTGTCTTCTTCAAGCAAAAACAAGCCTAGCATTAAGAACAAACACTGCTTCATTGCATACATGTATAATTACGAAAGGCTTTAAACAGTAGCATCTGTTTCTGGAGAATGCAGAAACCTGACCAAGATAGTAAGCATTCTGCAACTCTTCTACAGGATTTTAACTCACTTTAACCCACTAGTCCACCACTACATTTTCAAGCTTTATCACCACAGATTTGCTGCAGTATTGTGAAAAGTGCAGAGTTCCACCACATGCTTACCATCATGCAATCACCCATTAAAAAGCCTTAGCAAACATGTCCAGAACTGCTTTCTGCAGAAAGGTTTTCTTCTTCCAGCTTTCTTCCTGCATACTCTGATGAAAATGATTCTATCAAACACTTAGAAATTAAAGTAACAGCCAAACATCCCTGCTCCAAGATCCCCTCTGTGCAAGTATGCCTGAAGTTAGAATAGCATCCAGCTCCCTCTGGGTGCTGCTCTGACACTCCCCAACAAACCCCTGTGTGGAGACAGGAAAGGAGGTAGAACAGGAAAAAGATAAAACCCCTCTGTCTCTTTTCTACAGTGGTTATAATTAAAATTTAATATTTTGCCTACAACTGAGGCAGGGGTAATAAATATTTGCTTTATTCCCTGAAAATATAATAGTTCGTATGAAGCCACTCAACATTCACATGTGACCTCTTTCTCAAATTCCCAAACTTAGAGAACAAGTATTCATCCTCCATCAGATCTAGAAGCAACAGTGAAAAATAATGACTGAAACTGGAATACTTAAGCTTGTTTAATTGCTTTTCTCTTCCTTCCCCTCAGCTAAACAACATTTAATTAAGCCCTACTACAAAGCAGAGTAGAACACTTAAGCAGTATTCAGCAGCTGGTTATGCAGCATCACTCTAGCTGGCAACAGGCAATAGATGTGAGTGTTACCTGAGGAGCAAAACCATTTAACTGGAGAAGGTAAAGGGACAAGTAAGTTCTTAAAACATCATCACAGACTCTTGTTCTGGTCTCTAAATAGAACTCCTTTCATCTGTGCCTTATCACACTCATATGGAAATGAGCAAAAGTTTATATTTAAGCACTGCAACATGTAGGCACATGTACACATTCACCCTCCTGCAGCACATTTCTGTGTATCCTACCTTTGTTCTTTATTTCCTTTTCAAACTCCAAAGAGTTATCACCAAAATCTTTATATTGGCTTCAAAACAGAGTAGCTAAAATAACTGAATAAAAACACCTCTTCCATATTGAAATGCAGTTTTAAGCATTTCACAATCTTCAGATCTTCCACCTTTATTAGGCAGATCAGCATTATGTTTATTAAAGCTTCAGGATGTCTTTGAATTTTTCTTGCCTTTTTTCCAAAATGACCAGAATATTTGTCATTGATATGCATTAATTTTCAACATACATTCCATGTGTATTGAGCCAAGTTTTTCAAGTTGATTAAACATCAACTAGAGACATCAGTTTTGCTAACTTTTTAAGACTCAGACAACCCACAGTGTTTCCAAGGCATTTAGAATCTGAGAGAACAGGAAGCTGCAGAATCAGAAGATTGGGTACTGTGGCTTCCTCCATCCCTTCTTTTTAAATTTAGATGATTGGAAAGATCTAAAGGAAGCCATGACACTATAAGAGATACTGCAATGCTTTGGGAGCTTGAAGTTTGCTGAGGAAGGGCAGAGAGGGGCAGACATGCCATGTCTGGCTTGGAGATTTATGTTTTGGTTTCCTGGGGAGTTTTTTGTCATTAGCTCCCCCCCCCCCCCCCCCCTTTTTTTTTACCTTTTTGATCTGTCCCTATTGCAGATGCTGGCAAGAATCCCCACTTTCTATTACAGTTAAACACAGGCACAGAGGAAAGGCTCCTGTCCTTTTTTGGGGACTCATAAGCAACACAGATTTTCAAGCGTCATGATGCAATAGCCTTAAGTCTCCGTGCAAATAAATAACGTATTGCTATGCATATAGAGGAAGACAAGTATTCCATTCAGGATGTAGTCTTTTACAACCTCAGTTAATGGCTTTTGGGATCATCATTAGAACTGCACAAGAACAGCATTTTAGAAAGATGAAAGACATTCAGGAATGAGTCAAATCTCTTACACCATTTCTTAACAAATTACAAGTCTTGCTGCAAAGAACTATAATGCACCTCCAATTTCAATGACAGACATAAGGCCTAATGGAAAAAAAGAGAAAAAAATCAAAAGGCTCTGATAATGGCATTTACTCAGCTTCCCTCAGCACAAGAACAGAGCAGAGAAAAAGCAATCTAAGATGTTGAAGTGTCTTTTAGGCTGTTACACACCACACTCATGGACAGGAATCAGAATCAAGGCCATATTTGACTACAGAATACTATAATATAATCACACAGTTTGTTGTTCTTGAATAAGTCTTCCAGCTTTTTGGTATGTTCCTCAAAATTTGATGGAGCTTCTTTCCCACCTATGTCACTACATTACTCCTTTAAGTTTAGAAACAGACATTTTGTTTCTACAATGGATTAGATTATTACAAGTTATTAACTAGCGAGTTTCAACACCATGTCATCAGAGAATGTAGCAGAGAACAGGGGACTAGAAAGGACATCCTGGGTCACCATTTTCACCTCATTTTAGAAGTAGTCCACCTAATTTCCTTAATACGGGAAGAGCACAATTTTACACACAAGAGTTCATTATGACACTCCAATGGTCTTAGCAGTTCATAAGGACAGAAAAAAACAACACCAGTGAAAAACCTTCCACTCTCCTCTCCTAGTTTGTCCCTTGCATTACCTTGTCTATGCATATTGACTACAGAAGGGCTTTAAAGTGAGTACACTACTAGATGTTCTCATCAGCAACCACTTGCAAAATACAAAGCAAAGGTACATGTTCAGCCCTCAAAACCCTGTCTGCTTTTATGAGTCAAAAGAAAATTTACTTCTCAGAGTTAAAAAGATGTCTTCAAAGACAAGATATTTGAAAGCTCTTTTCCCATAAATACCCTGGCTTCCATAGAACTTAATATTTCAGAGGCAGAATGCAATTAGTCATCAACAGCATGTTTTCAGTCATCTTCAAAATAGGTTCTTTTAAAAAGCCACTGCCCCACAAGGGTAGAGTCCATTCTGGATTGCCCAGTACCTTCCTCTGTAATCACATATTTACCCTGTCCAGTTAAACCCATGTCACCATGAGGCACTGGAGAGACTCTCCTACTCTTTCTTCAAACAAAAATAATGCCTGAAAGTATGTAAGGTTAAGTTTTCCCAAGCCTCAAGTTCACAGAAAAATACTTTTACTGATGAGGTGTTTGGCATCAGCCAACTGGCCTGATGTCGATAATACAGATTTGTTCTTTTAAAGGCTACTTGACAAAAGACTTTCAGAAAAACACCACAAAGTCCTGCTTCAAAAGCTGTAAGACAACAGGCATTATCAGCAGGAATTCTTGTCTATTTATTAACATAAACTCCACTGAGCTTTTTTACACATTTGGAGTTGCTATGCAAGCATTTTGAAGAGTTTAAATGCAGAGGTACCAGGTAATGTTTTCATGATCAAAAGCTTTGTGTTAGTTTGAATACAATATTATGCTTGCAGAGTTTCTATATATTATATTCCTTTTAAGTTAAAAAGTAAAGCCTATACCATAAGTAATAAATACATTATTGATCTTCGTTGAATTAGCAGAATAGTTTAAAATAAAAGGCAATAAAATACATTCTCCTCTCAAAATCAGTGTTATACCTGAAGTTTAGTTTCTTTAGTTTTTGCAAATAACCTATCAAATACCAGAAGCAATCTAAGAGCTCTGTATTAATGAACAAAACAGACACTATGAGAACTGCCCAGATATAAGCTGATAGCATAGCAACACAATATCATATATTCTGAACAGTTATTACAAAGTCAGCAGCAAACCTACACATTATACTTGCAAAACTTTTGTGCACATGGTGTTTTAAGACCCTGTTTTTAAGGTACTTCGTCCCTATCTACGAAAATACAAAGCAATTACACTATTTCACGTATTACAAAGGTGTATATGAATACAGATGCACTCTGCATACAGAAATGATCCTTACAGGACAAAAATCTGTAAAAATGGGCAGGGCACAAATGAGCTTAAGTAAGGAAAGATTTCTATCTCTGTCATTGACCATTCATTGACACAGAGATAGAAATCCTTTGAGGACAAAGACAGGGGTGAGGCAAAACCATGTCCAGCAAGGGGAAATACAGACAAATCACCATCCTGGTCATTGCCAGGCATCAAAATGCTGTGCCATATGAGAGTGACATATAATTAAGGGTAGTAACTGTAAACTTGAAGGGCTGATTTCGTGTCACTTACACAGCAAACCTGCTACACAAGCACTTGGAAGTGGCAATCAGCTCCACACCAGCAATAAGCAGCCAATATCTCTATCAGGAATTTGTATCCTTTTATTGCCAAATGACAGTTACTAGCATTCACTGGGCACCCTGCTTATGAATTCTGGAGAGCAAGCTAAATATGCAGAGCACAGTATCCTCTGCTCCCTTTCTGGTCAGGCTCAGCAAAGACTTGCTCTTCAAGAGGGACTCAGAAGCCTGGATGGGGAAGCAGCAGAGCAGGGCAAAGCCAGAGGTTGCAAATGACCATACTCTATGTTGTTTACTCCAATTACAATGAAGATATCGTACATTTACTTCCATTCAATTACTTGTTCATTCCAGTGATTCTCAGTAATACTGAGATTTAAATAGCATGCATTCAACTGCACAAATGAAGGTGGGAGATTTTGGTTGATTAACATAGCTCAGCCATTGCTTTCAAGAGATAAATAAGGCAAGATTCCTCAAAAAACCCCCCAAGTGCTTTAGAGCCTGCTTATCCCTAGCACAAGGAAAAAAAAAAGCCAAAAAACCTGACAGGGCACCTAGTGACTGGTGGAAAATTAATTTGGGTCACTCTACAGTATAGTTGCCATGGCAACTGCATGCCAAATGTAGTAGGCATGCTCTTCATCAATGTTAATAGAACATCAGCTATTCTTCACAAATTTCTAATCAATGTAAAACAAAGCACATTTCATAACTAGAAGTATGTTAAAATAAAACTTGTATCACCATACAGCTCCTCTCTGTCAAGGAAGAAATGTCACCACCTTTTCTTGTGCATACAGTAATCTGTCACATCATTTTAATTTCTTGAGAAAATTTCCACACCTAAATGTCACAGAAAAACAAGCACATCTGACTAGAAGTAGTGGGGGAAGGGTCAGCCTGAAAGCATTTTTTTTCCTTGATGCATGAATTTAATACCTGTGGTTTTTTTACATTAAAGCTCTGGGCTAAAATCTAAATTCAGTAATACCAGTTTAAACTAAAACAAGTCTACTGGCTTTATACAAGTAAGACACAACTTTATCTGACCTCTTTTTCAAGTATTTTACAATCTGACCTCAAAAAGACACTTTTGACCAGATGTGGTAGGAAGCTAATGCCTGGAGCAAAGAGCAGCTTTTACACATACACACCAAACCTCTCAGCTTCCTTTTTTATTATGATTATTATTTATTTTTAAGGTGAAGTTTTGCTGCTTTAGAGTCTGTTTTAACTCTTAAAACTTAAACATGATTGAGCATTTTTAGACTAGACCTTTCTGCCAGCTACAATTGCATCACAGAACCAAAAATGCTTGAACAATAAAAAGAAAATACAAACTGTAGTTTTTCTCCTAGACAGTAAAAGACTGATTTAGTTTTATTATCTTACTCCAAAGATAGTATAAAGCAGTATATTTATTTACATTAATATATACAAATAAAGAAATAGTTGATGGTACACAAATCACCACTCAGGAACCAGAGGATATTTCACTCTCCATGACAAAATAAATCCATTTCCTCATTCCCCCTAACTATAAGTATCTGAATACTATAAGTATTCAGACCAACATAAAACCATTTCACTAGCATTTTACTTTTCACAGTATGGCAACACACCAGAGCAGGCTGGTTAAAACAGACTTTTGTAAAATATTACCATCTTTGAAACATCTTAGGACATAAACTGAGACACCAGAATACCGTAATGGTGAGCTTGAATGAAAGATTGCAGTGATGATGGCTGTTCAGCATTTATGCTACTTCAAAATGTCACTGCACTGCAGTCAGCTGTGTCACTTGGTGGTTCACACAGCCTGAATGTGACCTGGGGGTCTGAGAGCTTCCTTCAAGTTTATAGACTACACAGTTTATTGAATCAAAAAGAAAGATGATTTTTTAAATGGATCTCCGCCGTCTTTCACTGCCTCAAACTAAAACCCAAAAGTAAAGTCACCAAATGGTAGAAGCTGATGCAGATTCTTAAAATCTGTGTCCAAATTTTTGTATTTGACAGAGCTGCCCCCAACTACAAAGCTGAAATAGGACAAAACTCTATTAGTCTTTGGTGTTAGACCAGACATCAGTATGCCCCCATATTACAAAACAGGTTCAAAGGTTTTAATCTGGACCAAAACTAAGAGTCCCAGTAGCCATTCCAAGTATGCTATTAAGACACAGGTAAAGGAAGTGTTCAGTTTTTTATTTATTCTACAGGAACTTTAACACCAACAGCACAAAAGGTGTTCATTTATCAGGTAAAACAATTGAAGAGGCACACAGTTCCTCCTAATTCTTGAGGGCCAGAGACAACGACAAGATTTCTTTTAATTTCCTCCTTTTTGAGCACATAACAAAACAACTTTTTCAACTTTTCATCTTTTTCAAGTAATTTGGTTTTGTAGTAAAGAGGATCAACAGACTTGCAGAACTTGTCTTAGTATTAAAACACTGCATTTCAGTGCTTGGTTTTCAAAACATGGTGGGCAGAATTGTGCTTTGTTTGTGGTATTTTATTTTTACTTAAACATGAAGAGGTGAAAAGTTTTTGCAGCTGCCATCATCTAACAATAGATACACACAGAGGATTGTCAATGAGTTGTATATTAAATATCAAATATATTTAATCTATTAAATATATTTGCATTTTAGAATTGTTTAATTTTCATTTATTTCTCCCCTTAAAAATACTCATTGCGTCAGTACCACTTGATAAAGAAAGAACAGACTGCCGAGCACTCAGAGCTTGAGAGAGTCAGGATGTTATTCCAAATGCCAATTTCAAACCTAGATTGCCACCCTCTTCAGAAGAAGCAGCCTAAGTGAAACAAATGTGGTTTTCTGAAACAAATACCCAGTTGAAGACAAAAACCTAAGGTACAAAAATAAAGAGTCAAAATAAATTATACAAGCAATTTCTAGTGAAACAGATGCCAAGTGGTCATGGCCAGTATACTGCACTTAGGTTTTGAATTATTTGGATAACAGCTTGGATAAAAAGTGGTATTTTCTACAATGAGATTATTTTCCAAATAGATAGCTTTCAAGCCTGTTTAATTATTCCACAACCACAATAGTTTGGCTTTTTAGGTTAAGCAAATAATGCTTTGAGCACAGTGGAGTTTAGAACAAAGAGTTTCAGTTCAATAAATTCTTTATCAGCATGAGAATTTCCTAAATGTACAAAAACCTGATATTCCCTGAACCTGTCATTATGCACTCTTGCAAGAAAAACCACCAGAAGAGATAAAAGTTTCAGTTCCGGATTCTCTAATAGTTCTCTATCAATTCCTTATCCAGTCCTTGTTTTATGGCTAGGAGGTACACATCCATGTATTTTATGTGTTTGCCACATACAGAACTACAAACAAACAGCTAACAAATCCAGATTCGTGGTTTAGCTGGCAAGAATAATGATTTGAAAAACAGAAAGGCCCTTTCCACAGAACAGTTTTTAGTATTCAGATTTAAAATTCAGTTTAGCTAGCCTAGCTGACTGGAAATCATTCACAGGCAGTACTGCTGTGTCCTATCCCCTAAATAACCAAAATCCTATGCTCTTCATTGGAGGTGCTTTCCAAATCCTCTTTGTTGAAGCTGTTACGTTTCCACACTGAAGCACTGAGGAGCTGAAATTAAATTCAAGTCCTCCATGGCAACAGTATAATTTGAGACTATGTCTGTCATATTGTATGTGAACCTTCTTACAATTAAGCAATTTATATAAGACACCAAGGAAGGATATTGCACTCTAAGTTAACAGGCACCTTCAGACAAGGAAGATAAAAAAAACCCTACTTCTTGAAATCCTATCAAGTTTTAGTCTTGGCAGTAGTGAATACTTCAGCATCTGAGGTGAGTCAGATTAGGACCAGAAGCATAACATAAGGCACTAAGGGAACATGAGCATTAGAAATTCAAGCTTTCAGAGTCTTCTGCCATATGCAGGGTTTGAGGCAGTTGAGAAGAATTTGATGGTCTAAATTTGAGTTGCAGTCAAAGCTATTAAAACTCCCTAACAAATATCTTATAGGTTTCAATGAAATGAAGAGTTTCTCTGTACTGCAGAGACCCAAAGAGAGTGAATGTCAGCATTTCAGAGATGTCAAAATAAGCATAGCATACTTTATATAGTGCTCACTAATTTGGTCAGAGGGGATATACAGGACGAATAAGCAGTCTTGAAAAATAACTGCAACAATCAAGAGGTTACAACTGGAAGCAGCATGAATTTTTTTAACAAACCCCTTTTAGTAGTTCAGAACAGGTTTTGAAGTTTTCTTCTGAAAACTTTAGAAGGAAGAAAAAATCCAAACCTGACTGACATCTGGCCCAACAGTTAAGCACTACGTTCACTATCTCAGAGCAAGTTTAGCATATGCAATGCATCCCATCACAAAGTTGCAGATTTCTTTCTGATGAAAGTGAATAAATCAAACACCAAAGTTTTGCCACAAATCAAGTGCAAGACTTGTAGCTCAACCAGCAATGATTTGATTTAATCAATGGAAAAGGTGACATGCAAACCCTTAGAAATATCAAGATGTTTCATGTTCCATCCAATTTGCTCAATACAGTGCTTTATGTTCTACATGACATAAGAAAAAATTTACTGCGCTCAGCACAGTATCTTTTCCAAGTTATCTTACATTTGGGGGGACAGGAGATGGTTAATCATTTAAGCACACAGAACAATTAAGTGCTTAAACTGGGAACTGAGTGTTTGGTAGGGCCTTATTTACCTGATGCCAGGGCAGCTGTCCTATAGCTCATCCTATCCCTTGGTTTCCAGCTGGAACTTGCATCGTCAATGCCACCTCTACAGTCACTAGCTGAAAACATTTTATGTTCCTCACTAGCAGCAGTCCCCAAAACACCAAGATCCGGCACTGCATCACTTACTTATTCAGACAACTAGCTTGAAAACTGAAAGAATGAATGTGTTCATTGTATTTACATAATTAGTGACCTTATTAACTTGGCCCTTCAGACATTAAATCCTTATCTTTACTCTTCTTCTTCCCCAATTCACTGCATAAAGTACTTAGCATAATTATAGTTTAGCATAGTTGTAAAATCCTGACTCCACTGTAGTTCAAGGCCTGCTGGCACACAGATTATGGGTTTCTATTTCAGAGCAAAAAAACCTGATGATAAAAAGCTAACCTGGACTGACACCTGCCAAGAGATACCTTTGATTTTGATGACTTTGATTCAGAGTTCAGATAAACACCATTCATTTTTAAACAAAACCTTAACACCACGTGAATTGGGGAAGCACATTTCCTCCCCATAATTTTAATGATAATACTACTATACTAATGATATATAAAAATACATATCACTGATGCTAAATTCCATATGAAAGCAATCATAAAAGATACCACTATGTATAAAAGACCTCAATAATAATAAAGTACAAAACAAGACTGTTAGGCTCCTATTAAACAATCAATGCCAGTTACTGGTATATTAATAATTTATACCTATTAAAGAGATACAGAAAACAGAATGCTATAGATACTTGGTGATCAGCAAACCCAACACAAACCTGCCTCAGTTTCACATTGGTATAATCTCTTGAATTTTACAGCTACAAGCAACTGAGGAAATAGAGAACATTTGTTCAACACTTGACAAGTGATTAAACAGATGTACACAGGAAGTATTTAAAAAACAAAGGATGCTACTCTGGCTTGCAATACCAGCCACAGCTAAAAAACTTGGACACAATTTAGGGAGCCACACAAAGACATCTGGGCCAAAAAGCTTCAAATCAAATAAACCAATTTAAAGTGGGTTTATCAAGGACATATAACAAAATGAATATAATAGTCATTTACAGGAGAATTCTCATCAATATAAGTGATGTCAAGAACAGATAACAAACAATATTTTTTGCAGTTGTGTCCTTCATATTAAAGCATGTTATTATCAAAGATCATTAAAACACTTAAGACTAAAATCTTACTGGTTTTTTTATTATTTACACAGCTATGTAAGACAGATTATCTGCACAGACTACCTGCCTTAGGAGCTCATTAATAAGCAGGAAATAAAAGAAAAAGAGGATTTATTTAAATATCATATTACTTAAAGGACTACAGGTAAATTTTCACAGCAGACAATTTCAATCTCACATGAAAACAAACCAGGCCATTTCAATCAGGTAAAACTACACACACTTGTAACACATCTTCTCTGCACGGCTACTGAGCTACTGTGTGTAGTGGCCTCAGCAAAGTTAAAAGAAGCATTCATGGACTTCAACAGCAGGAACAAAAGTGCCTAACTTTACAAACAACAACAGCAATTCCAGAAAACACCCTGAAAGCAATAACTCTTCATCCCCATACCTGAATCCTATTTTCCTAATAAAACATAGGTCTGTTCACATTAGAAGGTTCACTGGATAGTGCCAGTGACACCAAAACCCACCATGCAGTGCAGAAATCGCAGGTCCAGCTACCTTAAGTTTTGTGTTCCAGATCTGGGGGATGCCTTTCAGGTACCTCTTCCATTAATCCCTGTACACAGGTCCCCAGGAACCACAAAGCACATTCCTCTGAGTTAAACTGAAAACTGCTCCAAGGTTGCCTCTAACACGTCACAGGAGCAAACATCCAGTCCAATGGCTCACTCTGATGTTTATCAAAGATTCTAAGAGGTTAGATCACTGAACCTGTATGCTCCACATGCAAGGTCATCAGCTCTGACCTGTATGCTCCACCTATTTTATCCATACTGCCTGGGAATGGTGGCATGGCCCAATTAATGAGGGGTCTGGACTCAATCAGCTTCTGCAGAGGGACAGGAGTCTATTTATGCCTGCATATATTACAAATCTGCATGAGGGAAATGGCCACAGGCATGCATTTTCATCCTTACCAGCAAAAATTGTTTCATTTCTGCTTCACTCACTAAGAACACAAAAGCTGGATTGGTATTATTTGCTCACTGGATTACAAAATAATCAGGGGATATGATTGTTATGTTTGGTACTGTAAATCCTAAACATACAAATTATCAGAAATTTCAGATGATCTTTATGTTTACTATATGCTAAGACTAAAGCAACTTTATAGTAATTGAACCAAACTGAATAGGGCCCAAACCAGCAGATGTAGCACTCCAGCTACAAAAATGCACAAGCATTAAGTGGAAAAAGAGACAATTATTTGAAAGTGTACTTCAGCAACTGTTGATTTTTCATATTTAAATACATTACTTTTTCTGGAAATAACTTTCTGCTGATACACAACTAGTCCCTGTTTAATCTGCATGATAAATATGCTAGTTTAATACATTTACAAAGCATAAATAAAAAAGTATCCTGTAAATGCATATTTATAAACACACAGGAGGCAGTTTATGCCACTGCAAACTGCATTCATCTGCTGACTCAAATGTTTTGCTTGCTGAGTAGAACGTAACTGTGTTGCACAGGTTGCACTATCAGTGTAACATTACAACTTCAGCTAAGAAAGCTTTTTCCAATCAAAGAAACCATAAACACCATTGGCACTTGTTGCTGAGAGCAGAGCAGATCAGTCACGTGTGACTAAGTCTGAATAAGATAGGAGATGAAGCAAAACAAAAATCTGCTTATACGATATTAACAGAATGTGATTCCTCAGGTGTTCACAAAAGGTAGCAATCTGTACAGAAGTGAAAACCTCTTATCCAGAAATTCAGCTAGTGATGACACAGGATTAAGAGCTGTTCTATTTGCTTCAACATATCACCAATGTGCAAGAACGTGCTGCTGAAGAATGGCTTGATTTGCCTGACCAGACAACTGTGGTTTTAAATTTCTATGTTTGCTCCCTCAGAAATTTTTAATTTTATTCAGAAAACAAGTCTATTAAATATAAGCCAATAGCAAACACACTTCATTTATGAAACTGGAGCCTAATTCCATATTCTCTAGACAAAAAAAAACCAGCATATCCCAATTTTTTTTCAGTTTAAACTGGGGGACCAAGAGCTGTTTTTGTAGCCCATATCTGGTAAAGTAACTTCCAAATCACTGACCTCAGATTTGACATTCTTCCACATGCTGACTCAAACTTTCATATAAAATACAGGACTGCAATTAAAATCCTCTTACTCACAAGGCTATTAAAATTTAACATAAAATATTCACAGTCTATTATCAATTCTGGAACCACTAGGACTACAGAAATCTCACTCAATTTGAGAACCTTTGTCAGGGATTTCAGACATAATTCAATAGAGCTATAATGCAACAATTCAATACCTTCATGTTTTTAAATGTCTCCTTCAAGTCTAATGGCTCATAAAATGTCCCAAAGCCTCCACATTCTTCAGTTCTCACGCAATACCTTTTGGTTTCAAATACCTTTGGAGCTTCCCCCCAGTTTTGCATTACTTTTCTTTCTTCTTGATATAGTATCCTGAGAAGTATTATCAGCAGATGCTCCCAAATTTCACTGAAAAAAGGCTCATTATCTAGCACCTACTACTGGCCTGATATTGAGATTCTAGGCAACAGAGAAGGTTTCCAAAATAATCTAAAAAGCTGTATCTTTGTCAGTTGAGTGGTGCAAATGGAACATGCTGTCACTTGTTTATCCACGTGCTACATCCCTCCTCTCTGCCCAACACTTAGATTCTTAAGAGCTTTCAAGGTATAAACAACAAAATGCTCCAGTTTCACACTGCTACCAGAGTAAACCAAGTTTCTTCTATGCAGTTCCTGTCACCATAACATGCTATCTCATCACACCAAGAGAATGCCACTGCACAGATCTCTGCTGCTCATATATATTTCCACCAACTCCCATCAGGAAAGGGAGGAGGAATGTAGCAAGGACAATCAAACCCATAAGACTTTTTTAAGAGGAAGAATTTAATAGATTAGGACTGCCCAGTTGAAACAGCGCTGACCACAGCAGGACATTACACGAAGCTATAAAGTCACACTCAGAATGGGAAGGTGATCAAACAACCTCACACTGTTCACAATTTTCCCCAATGCAAACACACAGGGTCCTTGAATGAAAAAAAAGGAAGGCACAACAAGAGATGACACTTCACACAGTCCACAATTGAGGTGTGAGTGAGCCAGCTTGTTTCAAAAATGGATTAGAAAATTAAATTAAATAAAAAGTCAGCAACCAAAATCAGATATCACTTGTCACTCAGGAATCTGCGAGCCACAAACACTTAAAATACCCTAGAGCAGTCTTGCTTCATGCTTAGCTGCGCTGATTCTCTTTCTGGAACTGTCCAGGAATAAGTGCCAGGCAAAAGAGACTCAAAAACCATATGAGCAGTGTTTCTTATGTCAGTTACTCCTCTTAAATTAACCCAAAGCCACACCCAGCACTATTTATAGAACACCTGATACCTTCCTTAAAAAACCACTGGTGTCCTCACACCTGGGAAAGATTATGTACCTCTAAGTTTAAACACTATAAGAAAAGTATTTTGCACATCCCCAGCTGAAATGCATCTACTTCTGAGCTGGCATGAAACTGCCTCTCAGGCACTGGGGATGAACCACAGGAAAAGGAGAGAATACAAAATAATTTCCTTGGTGTTTTGTCTTAGTCATCCCTTAAGTTTCATAATCAGGTAGTACTGCAAGTTCCCACACATTGTGCTGTATCTAGAGGAGAGGAACGGGAAATAAAGAGACATCTACTCCAATTGCTGACAACACACATATACTACAATATACAGCCAACAATTTCATGATTATTGTGGGAACAAGAGGATCCAGGTAGATAAACTGATAAATGAAACTGGTTACTACAAAAGACTTGCCCTAAACTTTTACCTCACAACCCATGAAAACTGTATTTAACTTCTGAGATTAGAAGGCAGTTTTAAGGTTTATTTTTTCCAAGAGTTTCTTTGACTGGGTTTGGTCTTTGGTGGTTTTTTTTGTTTTTTTTTTTTTTTTTCCCTGCATCTGTCTGTTTTTATGGTTTTTGGGTTTTTTTTTTGGGTTTTTTTTTTTTTTTTTTTTTTTTTTCTGGGTTTGTTTTTTTTTTTTTTTCTCTTTCCAAAATAACAGATCTCCAAAAAAGTTTCCACTACTAAAGTTAAAAGCTTCCAACAGGCATACTTCAGGTTGCCTCAAAAAAGAAAACACAGATAGTTCAAATAATTCTATAATTTACAAGCTAATAACGGAATAACAAGTTCTCTAGGAGGGAGAAGTAGTGTTTCAGTTTTAAGATTTTAATGCCTGAATACCTTAACCCTGTTATAGATTAAATTTCAATGATCTTGAGTAAAGCATCATTCTGGCATTTTTTAAACCAAAACCAGATTCATTTACATGCTGAATCAGACCTTCATAAATTCAAACCTTTCCAAGATTCCCCAAAATGATCACATATGAAAACCCAGACCTGCTACACTTCAAGTTCCTGGCACACTTTTTATTGCAGATGAAACAGACACCAAGTTTTGTTCTCCAGAAGAATAGAAATTTGAACACATCAACTCAGAGCTTCGCTATCTGAGATGATTTTGGTTTTGTAGAACTGGCATAAAGAACAAAAACTTAAACTTCCTTTCTGTCAAAACACATTAATATTAAGACAGAGCTCCAAAAGACTTGGAAAATTGACACTTAGTAAAAGCAGCTATCAGGTTTCACACAAGGGTAGATTAAAAGTATAACAGTAGAACTGAGCCAAACAAATGTACTTCTGCAGTGCTTGTTTCAAAGCCACTCAATGGAAATTAAAGATCACATTTCACTCTCCCATTCATGTTCCACAGAGGCAGGTACATCCAAATCCAGAAATCACCACCTCTCCTTAAATCCATCTTTGGCTACTTAAAATTGTTTGCCTTGATTAAATTGCATCAACCTCAGCAGCCACAACAAACAAAGCTAATGCCAAATCAAAGGCAGTTAATTGTACACAGTATTTTCTTTAACCTGTATCTTTTCAGGGTTTGCATTTGCACTCACACCTAGGGCAAAGCCACATCACTGCCTCATGGAGGTGACTTTGCATCCTCTTGTGCACTGGAACCCCCTCACACTTGAGGGAGCCAAACCAAGGAAGAGCAGCAGCCTACACAAACTTTGCCAAAACTCAGTTTTATGAGCAAGGGAGGACTTTAAGTTACCGACCCAAAGCCAGGGTGTGAGTGAAATGCCCCCACCCCACACCTTGAAGACTGCAGCCCACCTCTGGGGGAAGAGGAAAGGAAAGAGGGTAAGGGATGCAGTCACAGACAAAGCCAATATCCTGCACACATTTTGTTTTCCATGGCTTTTGTTTGCTGCTCCCTGACACTGCCAGGCTCAAAACTGGAATAAACTCATGTGCACAATAACAAATGAACTCAATCTTCTTTCCAAGACTACTTTTGGACAAGCAGGCAATTACAAGGAGCTGGAATTCCAAATGGTTTGATACTACATGTGTGTTAATAGTTCAGAGAGTTGATGAGGCATCCATTAAGGGCATGCTATTTATCAGATCAAAAAAATTATGGGATCCCAGCCTTTGAACCAAAAAGAAATCAAAAGTAACATGCACAGTTGTGGAGGTTGCAATCACATGTGTTATGGAAAAGGATACAAATTATAAAAAAGGGATAAATGCTATCAAGACCAGGTATGTATGCAGTTTTAATTAGAGGTAGTCCATCTCATTTAAAAGAGCAACAAACAAACAACAAAACTTCTTAAATGTAACATCCCAACAATAACACATTTAACTTGAGCATAACAAAGTGATATCAGTAGAGCCCTGAAAACAGCTCAAGACATGAACTCAGAAAACACTATTTAAAAGAGAAATATTTTGACAAAAAACAGAATAATATTCTGTCACAGCATATGTCACAGTCAAGAAGGCCACAATGCAGAGTGTCATCGTACAATTTCAGAAGGCTTTAAGCATTTGCCCATACAGAGTAACACCATACCTCACCTGAAAGCTTCAGGTGTCTCCACACACAGAGTAACATCACCCCACATCAGAAGTCTTCAAGCATCTGCCTTTCTTGTTCTTTAGCCCAAACTTTTATACCCCTCATGTTGATGCATTGCACCTGTGTGCCCTCTGCTCCCTTTGGTGGTTGGTCAGTGCCCCTGCGCACTCCATGGCTCATTGTTGTCAGCGCTGTTCATCTGCTTTTCAATGCTGTAGCCCATTGGGGATGAGGCTGGGCCACAGCCCCACTCCCAATTACCACAGACTACAATGTGTACCAAAAATATTCTATCTTAATGTGCTAAGACATTGTGCACAATAGGACATTAAAACAGTCTTGTCTCAAAACTAAAACCAATATGAATTTTAGCTACAGAAAATAATAATAAGAGCTATAACATTCTTAAATTATTTTAATATTTGAATTAGAGATAAGAAATTTATTGTAAAGTTCTTTGTAGTGAAAATTAACTGAGGGTTTGATGCTCTCTGTTGAAAAAAGACTTTAACAAGGTAGGTTAGGTTAGTTAGGTTCTTAGTAATTTCTAACAGAGAGAAATTCAGCAGATGACTGGAATGCTGCACTTTTGATGCCATTTTCCTGGATGACTAGAACATGACACGATGCTAATAGAGCTAGTGGACCAGATAGGACAAGATTTGCCTATTTTCCAATTGCTTGAATAGGAAATAGTTGCAGTACCATCTCTACCTAATCACTTCACAATATAATACAATAATTAAGATTTTTATCACTGAAACTACCCCCTTTGTCTCCCTTAATTCAGCCCTGTGTTGTATGTAAATAATATTTTCTTCTTTCATACATGAAAAAATAAGGCATGGGGGAAAAGATTCCTCTAAATCCAAATGTAGCAAAGAAGTGCAACACAAATATGTGGAAGAAGCTGGAGTCCAGATCTGGATTGTCCAAACATAGCTTTTATTATTGCAGATTAACACCTCAGAATAATAGTACTGACAGCGTTCTGACACTGTAAGCATAAGACAAACACACACACCCTCCCCATCACAGCAACTTTTGCATACGGAAAACAAATTAAAGTATGAAAATATTTTCTCAAAAGGCAAGGCTTTATAATCGTGGCTGCCATGCACAATGCAGAGCGTAACATCTTGCAGAATGTAAGGGTGTTTGTTGCACAGCAATTTCAACTCTGCTGCCAGCTCGATTATCACCACACCGTGCTGGCAAGTGCAGCTTTTTCTGTATGAGAATATCTCAGAGCAGATTTCATTGTTGCTAGGGAGCTGCACAGCTCGAGGGCCCTGAAGGAAGAACAAATGCTGCAAATTGGTGGTACCCAATCAACAGTCAATCTGTTTAAGGTCCATTACTTCTCATTACCTTTTAACCATTATTTACTTTCTATTAGTTCAGACAGGATGATTCTAAAAAGGATGGCTGAAAGAGGCCAACTCAATAGACACTTTTTAAGCCAATCCTAATTATTTTTGGTATAATTACACCATCCATCAAAAGATAAATACAATCTCCAGTCCAAATTGGCATTGTGTCTAACTTTGCACCAGCTACTTGTGGACATATTTGAAATGTGATGATGGGAAGGACATGAATTCTTTCATACACAGCTCTCAGTATTATTTCACTATTCAGGACATGCAGGCTATAAAGCCAAGGGCTGCAGAACTCAGTGTTTTATAGGATAATCCTAATAAAAATTCAGGACAGGATTTTTAGTGTAATGTTGTGATAACAGCCTAAATTATTGAGAGAAGGACTTTTCTACATCTGTACCACCTGAAAGAGATTAGCAGTGTTTCTTAAAGGATGAAGACTTAGTGATTCTGATTTCCAGTGCTGAGCTCTGCCATATTAAAGAGAACTGTATGAGGTTACAAACAATTGCCTGAACTTCATGCCCAAATTCACAACTCCTGGGTGTCTTTGCAACCTGTGTAATTCATACATGCACTTTTTTGGTTTGGTTGGAATGACTGTACCATTGTAGCACCCTACCACATGTGGTGATATAACCATTCTGGCGCTGCAAGGTGGATTTCAGAGTTAGCCAAGTTTATCCTTTCACACAGAGTGCAAAATAGGACTCAGGAAGGAAGGAGGATCAATCATGCTCCTATTACAGACTCCCGAGGAGACTGGCTGGAAGATACAATTCCAAACACTGATCTCTCACATTTAACCTACCTCACTGTGGTCAATATCAACCATCATTAGTCAGTGAAGTTTCAGGGAAGAGAGAGACATCTTCCCAAAAACACCTCTTAATCTTTGCATGGAAGGGAAAAACAAAGCAATCCAGGATTAAAACCTAGGCTGCCCATGTGTCTTATTTACAGTCTTCATTTGTTTGTGCAGCAGAACCTTCTTAAATGGTTGATGAAACTCATTTGTCCTGACACCGATGGGATCTGGGATCTCAGCTGCTGGGAGATCAAATTGTTAGTTCTGTATTCAGCAAAACCCCTCTACTTCATTCTGAACTTCTCAAACCCCTAATGCCTTTCAATTTGAATTTTAATCTCAACTTATATTTTCTATGAGAATTTTTAGACACTTGGAATTCATACTCAACAAACGAGCTGCATTTTTTGTCCATCTGATTCAAATGTACTTTATGTAATAGTTAGCTATTAATGCCTCATTATCTGCTTTTGCTCTTACCTTCTTATAATATAACACTTCCATTGCTGAAATGTTATGAATATTTTAGTGCCTAATTGTATGTGCATTTTCATTTACTGGTATCACTTTCTGAAGGTGTTACTGGAATTGTGCTCTTCATCCCGTGGTATTCTCGGCACAAGTAACTTTGCACGGAAACTCTTTGCAGTGCATTCAAATCTTTAACAAAGATGAAGTCATTTTCAGATACGTGACTTCAAAGTATTTCTTTTTAACCTTTGTCCCTCTCTTCACAAATAATCTCCTGCAAAAATTCCCACTTCAAAATTTTCACCTGTCTTTCACCAGTGAAAAAGTGCATTAAATGCAATCTACTTCCTTTTTAGTAAATCTGGTTAGTGCCCCAAGGAATTTGAAGTTTTACTGCAAAGCAGATGCACACACTTGCACATAAACACAGAAGATAACTCGAGACCGATGAAGTGTTGCCCTGTGTGCTTATACACCTTGTAAGATTTGAGCAGCAAATGCCAAACACAAATTCAGAATGCTATTAACCCATTTGCTGCCTCAGTGGTGCAATGTTAATAAAAGTTTGCTCTTGTTTGAATTCACAGCTGCTGGTTGATAATATAAGTGACATAGAAGAGCCAAGGAGGTGCGAACTGATCCAACTACAGTGCAACTACACAGATTTTGCATAGTACTCAGCAAAATATTTTCAACATGAAAAATATTTTAAACGTAAGCAGATTTAGGATTTGCTCTGCAGAAAGCCATCTCTTTTATTTATGACAAAGAGTCTGCAGATTCCAGCTCTTTCATTCCCTGTGTCAATGCAACACATGAGTTATCTGCTGTCACTGTGAGTGCTCACCAATTAATCTTCAGCTGCAGCCCTCTTCTAGAACATGTCACTGCTGTGATTTTGTTTCCCTCAGATGGCTTTCCTGTTATTATGCTCTCACATTTGGATTTGTATCTTAATTACATGTTAATATTTCTCTACAAGGAAGGGGGTGAATCAATCTCATGAATTAATAGTGAACAGAGTGATAATCCAGGAAGGATAATGCATTGATAGAAGTGCTCTCATGGGATGTATTCTACAAGATTGAAAACAACAGCTCACAAAGAAGTGCACTGATTAGAAGTGATTGAAAGGGAATGAAAGTTGAGGATGGGCAGAACAGACCAAAGACAGTAAAGTTTACTTAAACTGAATGAAGAATATTAATTTATATTATTAATATAGTTGCATTAATTAATATGAAATTTAAAAAAAGTTAAAGTGAAGTCATTAAAAGCTATTTAAATTATTTAACAATAATTATGGATGCATCTTTTTCCAGAGTCCTTTTCATTTACCTTGCCATATACTAGAGATGATGTAAAGGATCACTCCCAATGACTTGCAACTACATCAGAAGGCTTTTTCAGAATTTGCTGTATGCTACTAAATAACTTCCCTTCAGCTTTCCAGCCAGTAGGAACCACAATCAGGGCTAAACTGAACTTCCAAGTGGTCAGAAAAAAAAAAAATGGTAGGGAGAACAAAAAATAAAACAGAATAAGCATGACACAGGCCAAAATCTATATACTCATGGTGGAATTTTCCTCTAATTGGAAACATGTAGATAAACTTCCATTTAAAATAGACTTGGAAAAATAGTCAAATTGGAAACAGAAACTTTTCCTAAACACTGTTCTATTTTCATAGATTTTTTTTATTATTTTTGAGAGAACCATAAATGTTTTTATTTCAATTTTTTTTTTTTTCCAGATCAAAACTTCTCTGCATTGTTTTGCCTTTTGTTTCCATAAAAGGCCAGGATTGTCCTAGAAGCTTCGGTAAATTAAGGAGGAACTGGCAGATGGTTTGTGAATACAAGCAGTTTTGAAAAACAAGCTTCATTGAAAATTTACTTTCAAGCAACTGCTCCCAGCTCCAATTAATCTCTTGTGAGAAATAAGGAGATAATGCTTTTGTGCTTTTTATTCCAAATATGGCTTATAAAAGAGACAGATTTAAAAAAAATTCTTAGAACCAAGCACTCTAAATAAAAAGTGTATCTATTAGGTAAAAAGTGAAAATGTATTTGTAAAGAAATCTGAAAACATCCCACGATCATTAGGGGGGAAAATAAAAAAAATAAAATTAAATGGGAACAAAATGTGTCATGGAAGACAGTGACTACTGTCATTAGGGCTGTAAGTCTGTTATTATACATGCTTAGAATTAGCTCTGAATAGCTACAGATGAGGCAACAATAGGAATTTCAGCTTGTGCTGGGATCCAAATTTGGTTTAGATATCTGATATTTTCACACTGTTTAATCAAAAACTGTTACATGAGGGTAGACTTAGTTTTGTTTCCTATGATCATTCCATTCAGATTTAACAAGAATTTATCTGACTTTAATCTCTTCCTCCATTTAAACAGTAATCATTTTCCATATCTAAACCATCTAATAACATCCAAAGCACAGATGCTGTGATTTCTATAGAGATGTTCAGATTTAGCTAGAAAAACAGCAATCAAAGCTAGAATTTTCTTCTCTGGTACTGATATCTTGTTTCTAGTTACTTATTCCTGATGCAGAGGTTTTTTTGGTTTTTTTTTTTTTTTTCAATAATGAGCTTGCTATTGATATACTTTATTCTCAGTATTTGCATTTTTAAAAACAATAATGAATTAGAACAACAAAGGCAAAAAAGATTATCTTTTATCTGTTAATTGTACTTGTTGTAGCTTGAGTTTATGCAGGGGCATCAAAAGATCATTTGAAAATTTTCAGTTCAAATCTCTCCCATTTGCAGCTTACTTTACCCATTTCCATTATTTAAAATCTGCATCATTAAATCTTTAGCACATAAAAGAAACATACCAGTTTTAAGATGTTTAGAGTGAGATATCATGTCTGTGCACTCTCATTTAATTCCACACTTTGAAATAGCTCCACAGTTCTTTCCAGAATGAAAGTGTCACATGTTTTCACTGGAGAGACATATAATAAGACCATTAAAGAGCTTTTAAATCATTAAAACCTTCATATATCTCAATATCCTCCTCACTTTTTTTTTTTTTTTAAATATGCATCAAATAATGATGACTCAGCTTTTAATATATCATTCCTTCATGGAATTATAGAAGATCAACAACAAAGTCTCTTAACATAAAAATGAGGGATCCAAAGAAGTGGTCTGAAAAAAGCTCATGGACTGAAAGGTTCCTCATGTGTGCAAATATGTTTTCTGAAAGACTCACAAATGAGAAATCTTTAAATAGCCTATTTATAATGTTGGGTATTGATGTTCTTGTTACTATTCTCAGTACAACATACTAAGCTCAGAATATTGTCCAGTAACTGAGGAGTGGATGAAAAAACAGTGTTCAATTATATTCTTCCAGTATCAGCAGAGAAGAAGAAACACATGTTGAAAGTATCTGAAGTTAGTACCGGAGGGAAGCTAAAAGCACAAAGTACTATGAAAAATGATCAACCTTAAATCAACAGAACATTTCTAAATAGGTCTTGGGCTCCAAAGACCTCTCGATCATTCTCTGTTTCTTTCAAAACCCCAGCCAAATGTCTGGACTCTCTTTTAAATGAGATATGTCTGCAGGAAACTTAAGAAGTCATCAGAGACTTATCATCGTCATCATAATCATCTGCAGCTCAGTTATTGAGTTGTATAAAGAACTACATCCCATTTCCAAAGCTTTCAGTCCCTTTTTTTTCCTTAATTTTTCATGATTTAGAGTTATTTTTCATTTCTATTGGTGACCAGCTTCATTATGTGCCTTAAGATTTACTTGGGTTCAGAATCTAAAGTTTCTAGCTCAGCTATAAATAGGAAGTTTCAATTAAGCATATTCTAGAATTACTTTAATTATGCCAGCAAAGAGTTTTTTTGTCTCTTGGAAAGTATTTTCCCCTCATTCTCAATTAATTTATATGCTGTGTAATACTTTTGCTTATAGTACTTACACTCCTTGTGCAATGAAGATTTCTTACACTTTTTGAAAGTGTTTCCATCTACCACAAGGCTCCATTTAATGCTGTGATCAGTAATGGCATACACATGCCATAATAATTCACATGATTATTAATTGTTGGAAAGATCATGTAAGCTTGGATTCAAGCTTACATTGGTTCCAAGATTTTTGCAATAGATTCTGCAGTGTAGCTTTAATGTTTTGTCCACCCTCTAAATTCACAGAGAGTTGGGTGGAATAAAGAAAAACACAAAAGGGCCAATCCACATTGTCCCAAGACTTTTTCTTTCTCTCCCCCTTTTCTCCCACTGGAGTCACATATCCACCAGAGGGCAATGCTGCCGCTGAGAAGCAGCTGATTCCTAAAAATTCAGGACTTCACTTCATCAAAGCACTTAGAGAAATTACATGAGTAACCAGAGACAGAAAAATCCTGATCCAGCAGTACATTAGACTGATTTTTGACTGGGGCAAAGGGAACTGATACACAGGATTTTACCCAGAATAAAGGGATAAAGCTGTGAGACAGAGTGGAAATTGGACAGAAGAAAGCACATCTTACCCTAGAATTTTTTACCTTTGTTGGTAATAGAGATTAATATATTTGTGAGGAGAGCTCTAATTCAAATTCTGGCAGTTTACCATGACTCAAGATATCAGTGGGATGTGAAGCTTCCCCGTCTTGCTCAGCTTTGGTTGTTTCACTCTACTTCCTATCAACAATGTCCAAAAATGTCATTGCCGCCTGACAGAGCAGCTACAAATTAGCTGATGGTCTTAATATGGATTTTATTTAGAGTCAGAGTGATGAAAATGTGCAGCCTCAAGCTGGCAGTGCTCTTGGCAGCCGTGAATGTACCTGATAAATACAGAAAGCAAGTCACCTCCACAAATACAGAAGTTGTTCAAGCTTGCAGGAATCATGGCAAAAGATGAAGCACTCAAGCTACATCAGCTACAGCAGCACTAGAAACCTTTCATTAAAAACCCAGGAAACTCAAAAACAAATCAGTGGCTCTCATTTAACTTCTCCACACTTCCAGGACAGCAGCTTTGAAAGGCCAGAGTTAAATCCCAACCTGACAGGCTGACACTGCTTTGTCAGTAGAACAGTATTGACTGCAGTGGTTTGCAATCAGGTGTGAAAGTGCTAATGGCAGTTTTCATCACGGCTCAGCTCTTCAGACTTTAAAACCTTACAGTTCTCTCCTCTTATATATAAAAATAAAAAAAAAAAAAAGAAGAAACATTCCCAGATTTATATATTTTTTTTCTTTCATGGAGAAGTGGTTAGCAATGAGGAATCCAAAACAGCTTTATGCAAATTTTTTGTTTACTCTCCAATTAGGGTACCTTAGAACCACAAGCATTTTATCTTTCAGCTAACTACAAACTTCCCAGATCCAAAGATGTCTCTTTTTATCCTTCCATTGGTCTAACAGGGCAGGATCCCACTGAAATGTTGGAAGTTTATCAGGTTTAGTTTACAAATTTTTTATGTGTATCATCGGAAAGTTGCTACCTAGCAATATAACATACCTATTCCTGTAAAACTAATCAGAAAATCTTTAAATTAGTCTCTTGATAAATACGCATTCTGAGGTACAACAGAATGGCTCTGGAAGCCAGCCAGCTGAAGGAGACCATAATTTTTCTTGTAAAGTTTATATTCAAGATTTATTAAGCAGAGGGATGTGTGTTATGAATAGCGAATTGTAGCATTCCCAATTCTTGCATCCCTGCCACTGCACAGTGATTAGTCCTGGAACAAACCCTTATCCTTTTCAGATTAGTCTGTCTTCTTGGTGACAGAGAGTCCTGGGGATCAATGCATTGCCCTGGTCTTGGAGGGTAGGCCAGGTCACACATATCAAGGATTCAGTATGGTTAAGCTGCTGCTTGTTATACCAGACTTAACGTCTCATTTTTTGGCTGCCAAATCATATTCCTAGTTAACAGCAAAACAAAACAAAAAACACCCACTCATACCTTCTTTACAGATGCTTGTTTTCCAGTGTCCTAAAAACCTATTTAATTCCACTGAATATGCTGTCCGATGGAAACCTCTCTGGTTGCAAGTAAACTCCATGAAAAAGGAAAAAATAGCTATCTGTAATGAACTGAACATGGGGAGACTGATACTTTAACAGTATGGAAAAGGACAAAACTGGTCAACAAACCTGGCACATGAAATGCAACTGAAATGAGCCTCTTGGCCTGGAAATTTTCCACTGGTCATTCTAATTGTTCTCTGTTAGAGTACAACCCTGTTTTCATCAGCACTTTTTGTTGGTTTGCTACAGCTAAGCATTTGCAGATAAATAAGTCAAAAGTTTCCATTAAGTATTTACGATTTCAAGTCATTTTGCATGAAACACACTTAGTTCTATAAAATTAAAACAATTATTTGGTTACTCCAGTCTACATTGCAAGACACTAAAGCACAGCACCAAGTCTTAGCCCCAGTTCATTAGAAGTCTTCAGAGCATCAGAAGTTATAGATGTTCAGGGGTTTGATGATTGGATGCAAGGCTGTGCAATTAATGAAAATAATGTGTGAAGTCTGTGTAGTGACAGAAGGATAAATTTAATTTAGAGTTCTGGTTCCACCCCTTACGTCTTCTCTTTGATTTACTGTATTTCTCAGGTGAACTTTTCCATCTGTAGAGATCTGTCCATCCAAATCATGCACCATTCATTCATTCATTCATTCATTCATTCATTCATTCATTAACTCATTCTGTCCTTCTGACTGTCTATTTCAACATATCCTGTGAAATTTTATAGATTAATTGAGGTTGCCTGAAAATGTAGTTTTCTGCTATCACCTAGTGTAGAAGAAAATTAAAAGTCACCACTGTGCACCTTCCACATATTTAAAACCTTCTAGGACAATCTTATGCTGGCCATATTTAAAAACTCCAAGGCTATGGAGCAGAGAAAAGAACACAGAATCCAATCTGATTTTTGTAAAAGTTAGAAACACACACAGAACACCGACTGAAAAATCAACATTGGGATTAAAATTTACAGTTCTGTGTAGAGGTATTAATTTCTTGCCTTATTCCCTGTTAGTCTGACAAGAACATGCAGTATGTTCCTGAAAGGTAGATCAGATGAGGCACCCACAAAAAAATCAGGAAATGGTTTTGAATTGTAGCTCAATGCAGTTATTAAACACAGAATGTGGCCAGCAATAGGTCATTTGTGGCTTAAAATACTTAAGTATACTTCTGTGGTTAATAAATTTACACTTAGAGCTAAAGGGGTTGAAGCTGATATTTGTTTTACATATTATACCTCTGAAGCAGTGCCCAGTAGGTGTGCTTTTATGGAATAAAACATTGCAACCACCCATCCCATCACACTGATTTTGTTACTTCCTGTACCTGCACTACAGCTGCACCTGCTCTATAAAACTACTGATGCTCATCTGACATACAGCCAGTATAAAGATTTATGAAATGCAGCACAATTCTGCTATTCTAAAAGCAAACCATTTAAAAAGCAAATGTACATACACACATGAATTTATTGTTTTGAAATGTTAATTTATCAATACGATGGATGATAAATATTTTCCTCTTTTCCTTAGATTAAAAATGAGGAAGAAAAAAAAATGTTATCTATATAGAATTATTCTGTATGGAGGAAACTTATGAACAAAATAGCTGTCATCAGATACTTGTCACGTAATAAAAACGATGAATATTTTGATACTAAAATCAAAACTGCAATTATACTTTTAACTATGACTCATTGCTGATTTAGATTGTTGTGATTAAGAATGTTTCTTTATGCATACAAATTATACATTGAGTTTGCAGACTGTGTGAGAATTAGGAGAGCCCAGATAGACATTGCTGCTGAGTGCTTGGACTTTGTGATTGATGTTCCTGGAAAACACAATGGCTGCTTCCTGAAATATTTCCTTATTTCCAAAAGAAATCTGGGGGTTTGGAAGTCCTTATAAAGAGATGTATAAGCAAAGTCTGTATATTCTCATTTACTCTTTTTTAAATTTTTAAATTTTTTGTTTTAATTTTTTAAAGAAAAACTTGGTAATCACAGTAATTCTTTCCCCGGGCAAAGAATTCCATGTGGGTGGTTGAATGAGTGAAAAACAATTTTGTAGAGGAAATAAATTGAGAATAAGTGGTTTTACAACAATACTCCAACTAGTACTATCCATCACACTCATAGGAAACACCATTGGAATAAACACTACAAAGCAATGCAAACATAGTAACTTACATAAATCAGCACCAGCAGACTGCTATTGTGAGGCTGAATGCAAACAGCTCCTTTTATTAAAAAAATGTCACTGCTCCCCCATTGACCACTGTCTATATTTAACAAAGATGGACCAAGTTACAAAGATATTAAATACATTTAATATATAGGCACATTGAAAGGAATGAGATTTTCAGAAACTTTCCTGTCGGAGAATTCAGGAGCCACTCTGGCTGCCAGATTCCCACCACCAGAGATTTTCACTGCTGGGACCAATGCCCCATCCCCATGGGCAGCTCCAGAGAACCCCCAGGTGTCCCACTTGGCTCCACATATACCCCACTTTCACATTTACTCAAGGTCCTGAAAACAGTTTAATCATGGCACAGAACCACAGAAACAGCTCGAGCTGGAGCCTTTTGGGGACACCCCCTGGGCATTTGTACCTTCACAGTGCATGCAAGCCATAGTCAGGGCTCTTCCTGCAGAGCTCCTGCTGTCCCTGAGTGTTCTGTCACCTGGCTGCTGTCACAGGTCCTCTTGTGCAAAGGGGCAGTGACAATCAACAGCCCCCTGCCAGGGGCTCCAGCATTCATCACCCATCACTCAGCCTGCAGCTCCCACTGCTCCCACCCAGCTACCTGCCCTAGGCGTGTTCCTCAACACCCAGGAGGATTTAGGCACCTTAAAAGCCTCCTAGAACCTCTCAGAAGTCACCAAGCTGCCTTGTCCCAGGCACAACTCCAGTTCTTGCACGCGTGGCAATTGTGTCACATTGGCCTCCTACAGCTCCCCTTAGAACCAAAGCCCAAAAATCAGTGACCATTTCCAGGAGTAAAGCAACTCATGGAAACAGCTTCACTCTTCACCACAGTACTCTGACACCAGCAATTCCCAGATATCTCAGCTGGAGAGAGTATTTTTTGTTCAGACTCTCTCTGAGAACAAATGAAGTGTTTTTCATCCTCACCTGTAACAAAGAGGGCTCAATTATTCTCTTATTCAAGTTACTTTCTGCCAGAGATTGAGTTCTCAAGTGCTCATCCATACAAACATGCATCCTAATCTGCATTTGTCACTGTTATTTTTAATACGTAAGCCAATTATAGTTAGCTTTAAATAGAGAAGCCTAATGAGAAAATGTATCCCATAATTAAAAGGAAAAAGAATCAAGACCTTCCTGCCAACATTAACTGCTGATTTTACAGCAGGGTTGCCTACTCTTTTCTTCCATCTCTATATTTGAATTTTTGTGGGTTTTTTTCCCCTCCTAATTAAAAAAAAACCAACAAAGGTTAAGATATTTACTAAGGATTTCTTGAGATAAAGGTTTCCACGTAGAAATTTTTCAATATTTTCTTTATTGCTAATTTAAATCTCTACATATTTTTTTCAAAAACCTCAGCCTTGTAAAAAAGGAAAAGATGTTTCTACACTGGTAAGAGCTCAATTACACATTCTAAAAACTGTACAGGATTAATGCATAGCAGACCATCTAAAATTTGCTAGCTGTCCATTTATTAAGATTAAACATACATTTAAAGGAAGAAATTGTTTCTTCTTTGGCTATCTAAGAAGATCTATTTCACAACCTTCTCTGTTCTAAACACAAAACTGTAATTAACTCGGGCCTTCTATTTTATATTAATATAGCCCTGTCAGCAAGCTAGAATGTTTAGTATGCACTGCTCCTCTGTAGGCATATTAATGAAGAATTGCCTGCCACTGCAAAACATGTTAAATTCCAGCATTTCCATATGGTCAGATACCATGTCAAACAAGTTTCAGTGCAGTGACTTTTAAGCTCAATGTCACCCCCATGCCAAGTTTTCTGCTCTTAGAGATTGAGGTAAAAAAAGTCATTCAAAATAATTTGCATAGATATTCAAAATGTCTCAGGACATTTTCAGTTGAACTCTTTCTTGACTATTTTAAGGAAAAAAGACAAAAAAAACCCAAAAAAAAAAAAAAAAAAAAAAGTGGAGATTAGACTTGGCAAAACCCCAAATTTCCAGTCTCCACTTCAAAGTAGATTTTAAAAATTTTAAAAATAGAGTTTACAGTTTATATATATACATATATATGTAAGTATATATAATATATATAAAATATTATATATATATATATATATAATATATATATTTCCATATAAGTAATGAATGGCTAAGGCATGAAATGGATTTATAAGTGAAATTTGATGATGTTCTGTTTCAGAAGTACTGAAATGCACCCAGTTAATTCTTCAGCAAAAAGCAGCCACTGGGGTTCCCAGAGGATTGTAAAGTAGAGTAGCTCTGACACACACAAGATTTATTCTACACTCTACACAAGGAAGCTGATTTTCAAGTCCCTGGCTTTACTAAGGCACAATGAGAATTTTACCCCAAATCTCATTGGGCTCCTGTGTTCAGGGTTCACAAGTATCAAAGGAATGCTGTAATGTCATTATTATTTACATAATAGTGAACAAAGCTGTTTCTTGGACTGGTTGCCACCAGTTAAAGTTGCCATACAGATTTCAGTTATTGACAAATAAATATTGACAAATAGGTGCCTTTTGCACACCTAGTGCCTTTAATGAAAAGCTGAGGGATTTAACTGACCCTATGGTTACCAGCTTCAGGGTTATGAACTCTTAAGAGTTAAGACCATTCTTAAGAATGATGATACAAGTTGTTTCTAAAGATTTAATGGCTCAAATTATTTTTATTTTTTAAAAAGTGGGTAGAGTACAAGGCCGATGTTGTTTTTTTATAAAAGCAGCATGACTCAGTTTTTTCATGGAAGAATTCTACCATGACTTCTCCAGTTCAGAGAACACCTTTTAACACATTTCAAAACTTTTAGTGCATGCTACATGACTACAAATTTCCCTGTAATCAGAAAAGTCACTCAAACTCATGTCAAACAAAACCATTGTTTCAAACTAATATTTTCCACTCAAGATAAATCCTCTTTAAAAAAAAAAAAGGCAACAGAAAACCTGAAACAACAACAAAAAAGCTAAATTATACAGACACTTTTAGATTAATTTTGCTTTGACACTCATTGAAAATAGATGATTTTGACTGATATGACAACATTGCAAAAACGAATTGCTTAATTAAGTTGAATATGAACTAAAGTTAATAAGATTCAATTACAGAAAGCATGTTTACAGCACTTACTTGAGCTTGCTACCACACAAGCTGTTCTACTTCTTAACTATTATGAAAAACATAACGTCAAGACAGCCACATTAGCAGAAACCATCCTGTTATGGTCTCAACTTTGTGTCTTCCACTCAACTGAATGAACTGGAGTCACAGTTTTGAGTAAAGATAGACAAGAAAAGTCTGTCATTTTAATGAGGCAAGATATTGTATCCTAATGCGTCTGGCCAGCCCTAAAAAGATCTTTTTTCTTCTGAACGTTTGACATCTACATCACCCCCTCTTATTTTTTCAATGCTAGTCTGTTTTTCTGGTCATCCTTTCCCTTAGTTGGAGACACCATCTCTGAAGAACAGTTTTAGGAAAAACTTTTAGATAATTTAGGGAACATGCAGGTTTGGATCTAAATACAACAAAAAGCCCCTCCCAGGTCTGAAAATAATCACATCTGTTTTGGGGACAGGTGGCTTGCACACATGAATCTTGATAATTCTCTGATTTTTACCTACAAAAATAAATTACTACAAGCCCACTATGCTAATGTAGTTATTTATGACCCAAAATATGAATGAGTACTCAGGGGTTACATCTTAATTTTAGCTTTAAAACCCCATTGATTGCATTGTCTTCAAAAAACTTTTGGAAATGCATGTTCCTGACACAATAGTTATCATTCCTGTAACTTAAACTGCAGTCTACAAATTCTCAGAACAACACATATTGGGCAAAGGCTGAATCAGAGAATTAAGAACAGATTTTCAGCAGAGTTATGCTATGCCATCTGTCCTTTAAGTTCTTGTTCTAGCTGGTTTTCAGTCTCTCAGGAGGAGACCAGTAAGATGGATATCAAGAAATTGAGAAATAAGCTTTCCTTCTCTCTGTCCTTACAGACATGTCTCCCTTACCTTACCTTCCTTCCCTCCCTCCCTCTCTTTTTCTGCACTCTTTTCCTTTTCCACAGCTGTACATCCATCACAGCAGCAACTGGAAAGCAATAAAAGTACACCTGAGGTGGCTTTAAGTAAGAGACACCCAGCCTCAGGTGCATCAATGCATCACAGAAAACAGTGCAGGCACCTGACTCTGTAAAGCTGAGATGCAACACCTGCATTTTCATTGGGAACAGTGCTAGGACACTTGTCATGCCCAGCTGTCCCCTCACCTGATGCACAGAAACCTGTCTGCTGCTGTGGCTCCTTGCAGGCACCTGCCGCTGCTCCATGCCTTGTACCAGATGTGTTTTCCCCTGAGAACAGAGGCAGGGGCTTGCCAAGGTCTTTGTTCTGACCCAGCCTCTGATTTCTAACCACTCCAGAACTCAGCTTTTTCAGCAAAAACTGTGGTTAATCAGGTTGCAGATTTTCCTAATAGTCTGCATCTATTTAAGCATTTCATCTGTTTGCAAATTTTTCTAGGATAGCTTATTTGTTCATAATCTGAGGAACCTGCTTGCACCCACTAATGGTAATTACACAATGTGAAAAAAGCATGCACCAAATATATGCATGGAGAGGACATTTTTAAACATCCTGATCAATTATAGTAATTAACATTAGCTGGTCAACATCACCTAAATGATAGTGCTTCATTCAGAGGAATAAATGGAACCAACAATTATATCAAAGCTATATTTGCTTCCAGATGATGTGCTGTTACCACATGAAAAATCTGCCTATTTTCTGTGATTCTTTAAATGCCTTTCTCCATAGTATGCAATCTGTGCCCTGTCTTTTAAAAATGCAAAACAAACTGAAGAACTCACTGCTTTGTTCAGCAAGTGTGTGTATTGAATGCTGGAGAGGAATTAAAGCCACTTCTAGCAAAAAGCTGCAAACACAGAGCAGTGTGGACTTCCTCAAAGAGTTTGAAAACAAGAGGAAAAGACCAGATTTCTGAAACACCCTCAGCACCACATTACAGCATAGAAGGAGTAAAAACAGAAAATAAAAGGCTGAGGAGCTCAGGTAGCACTACCATAGAAATATAGAATTGTTTAAGTTGGAAAAATCTAATCACATAGACGGTTTCCTTTCTGTTGTATTGTATTTCCTGCTAAGCTGAAGTCCCCCAGGAGAATGTGGGCTAGGAATCATCACACTACTCCCGGCTGCTGATAAGAGTATTTCATCTGCCTCATGAACCTTGTTGGGTGTTCTGTAACAGACCAGGATTCTCTCTGCCTTGTTGGCCTTCCACTGGATTCTTACCCATAAATACTTAACCTTATTGTCACATTAAACATTTTGAAACAATTGAGATACTTCCCAACATTCAGCAGTCCCCCACTGCCTCCCTTTCCCTCCCTGCTGATCCCTTCTGGAGGGTTTATAAGCATCCATTGCAGCATTCCAGCTGTATGACTCATCCCACCATGTTTCCACCGTGCTCACCCATGGCACAGTTCTCCTGGGCTTCCAACTCCTCCTGTTCTCTGCCCACCTTGTGAGTATTAGTAGAGAAACACTTCACTGAGGCTAATGATTCCACCTCCTTTTAGGAGGGAGAAGCCTTCATCCCTATGACTCTTGCCAGGTGTTTCCATGGTTTCTAGCACATCAATAACCCTTGGGTCTTTGCTGCCACGTGGATCTACATCCCCCCACTTAACTGAGACAGCAGACTGAGGGACATCCATAGCACACCTGCACTCAAAGCGTGCTGTCTCCATGCTTATCTCTATTGATCCTGGTTTTAACCCTTTCCCCCTCCTAATTTTTAGTTCAAAACTCTTTCAGTGAACCCTGCTAATTCCATTGCAAAGATCCTTTTTCTCCCTTTGGACAAATGGGCCCATCTGTCATAGGTAGACTTGCCCTTGTATAGAGACACCAACCCATGATCAAGACATCCAAAACTCTGCTGGTGACACCAGGCTCAGAGCCACATCTTGATCTGCTGGCTCTTACTGGTTTGTTCCTCATCATTCCTCCCAAAAGGAAGAATAGATGGGAATGATCCTTGTCCTTCTGTTTTTTTAACTAGCTCCTCAAGGCTCTAAAGTCTCTATTGATTAATCTTGGACTTCTTGTTGGAACTTCATCACAACCTACCTCAAAAATGAGTACTGGATGATAATCTGAGGGCTGTACCAGGATAGAAACTATTCCAGGTATGTAGGTAGGTATTATTTTAGCATTAGACTTACCAGTTTGTGGCTAGGTCGGCATTAGTTTTAGAAGTGCCACGGTACCTGTGAAACATTTACTTTGTTTCAATCTGTCTGAACGAGATGCTCAGTCTTTATTCCACTAACCTTCTGTCTGACTTGGTTATTCTGCATGATATCCAGCATAGGAGAATTGACTGACTGCTAAGCACCTAAAATTTTGTCTCCAGGTAAAGATCCAGGGTATCAGACCATGGTTTTAAACAGGGTTGAAGAAGGCAGTATGGATAATTCTGTATTTGCTATGCTGTTTACCAACATTGCTGTGCTCTTTTTTCAATACATATATAATTTACTCACTGTATTATGCTGAAGATGTACATTCTGATGGAATAAAATCAACTGCACAGGACAGCAACTATCTGTAATGTTTTATCCTGTTTTTTCAACAGGTTGAGCTGTTTTTCAACAGGTTATAAATTGTTTCCTTATAGTCACCTGCTTTTTCAACAGTTTACAAGCTGTTTCCTTATAGTCACAGAACTATTGAAGAAAATTAGTAGTACAACCACAGGATAATCATAAAATCAATCATGACCTTTTTTTGTTAATAGCTTCAGGAGTTTTTTCTCTATGGTGTCTATAATCTCACCTCCATAAAGTGATGCAATCTGATGCAAACATCACAGGATTTAATTTTCCAGCAGAGGATGCAAGCTGACTGTTGATGAGATGTATGTAACTGATGTTCATGTTTCCCCAGTTAGGGAAAGCAAATGCGCTACTTGCATTGTACTCAAAACTCACCTTAAATCTACACAAAACATCTTTTCAATCAAGAAAATAATTTACCTGATTACAGATGTTAAAACATCACATAACATGTTGTTACCTCAACATGTAAATGTTGATTTGCATTTCTGTACAATGACAGAGCAATGAAAGTCCAAGTGCTTCTTAAGCACTGGCAGGCTTGGAGCATTGAGCACCTCTCTAGAAAGCCTGTTACAGTGTTTGACCACCCTCTCCATAAAGAAATCTCCACTCTAAACCTATTCTGACACCTTTGAGCCATTCCCACACATCCAGTCACTGGATACCAGGGAGCAGAGCTCAGCTCTTCCCTGCTCACTTCCCCACTCCGGGAAGATGCAGAGAGCAGTGAGGTTGTCCCTCAGCCTCCTTTTTTTCCACAGTGGGCAAGTCCAAAGCCCTTGCCTACTGCTCACAGGACATTCCTTGGAGCCCATTACCCTACAGGGGTTTTATTGCCCTCGTCTGGATGCATTCAAGGACCTCCAGGACCTTCTTAAATTGTGGGGCCCAGAACTGCCCACAGTGATGGGGATGAGGCTGCACCAACACTGAACACTGTGGAATAATCATCTCTTTAGACTCAGAATCACTTCTTTAAGCTGGTTTGTAATTCTTCATGTTCTGATCAAGAGCAGATGATCAGGGTACAAAAAATCACAAGCAAATTTCAACAACATTTTTACCCAATATTGAGTATTATTTTGTCAGACACCTGCAGGTGAGACAGGTAATACCCACATTGATTTAATGCATTCATCTTCAAAAGCATAAGAGATAATTAACCTTTAATTTCCTTAGTAAGCTGAATTAACAAGACAAAAATGTAATTTTTTAATTTGCAGATTAGTCCAATGAGCATGACACTGGAGAGAAATATACATCTCTAGCTAGAAGTTATATCCTCTACCATGAACACCATCTAGTTAAAAAATAGTATTTTGTAAAATACCTTGCTCTACCTAATATGACCTTCTTGCATGTCTTTCTAGAAAAAATAATAGTTACAGATTTTGTCTTTGAAAAAAAAATTGTTTTCAACCTGCTACTTAATGTCCTATTATGAAATCTCAAAGGTGCTCTGAGAGTATTGTCAAATGTATGAAGATAAGTGCAAGATCTTCTCCCCGGAGATGAACACAATCAGATTCCTGTCCTTTGGGAAATTTTGGTTTCACTTGGGGCTATCCTCAAATGGCATGATAATGTGTATTTATGTGATGCATGTTATGGAAAATAATTTCGAAAAAGCCCTGTTGATGAAAATCCTTTCTCCGATACACAGCTTAAAATTAGGTAATACTCAAAACAATGATATACCCATGAAAAATTCCTATTTTAAAATTCTATATTTCATTTCAGACTGTACAGACTATTTCTATAAATAATAATCTAAAGAGAAAAACACAGTTTTTCTACTAAAATTACCAGTACTTCTAGTGTGTTTAGTTTTGCTTTTATATAAAAAAATTCCCATGTAAGGTTATCAGTATTAATTTTTGGTATTTTATGAATTTAAAAAAAGGTTAGTCTTGAAATTTATTGCCTTACACATATTTTTAAATGATCCTTTGGATTTTTATATTTAATTTCACAAAAGACTACCAAATTTATATAAACTCTGAATATTGGATGAAAACTTTTTTTCTTAAACATGTAATTTAACATTTAAGATTGCTGAAGGGTAAACTTAACAATTGTCTGACTCAGTACAGTACAAAGTAACAGTAATTCCCAAAGATGTGATTGACAACTGGACAGGTTATGGAAAGGGAAGAACCACCCTGGGTATAGCCATTACCTTCCAGACTTCGTTGATCGAAGTATCATACTGGAATAATTACTACTTGGATTAAAACCATGACATTTCAAAGTGACAATGCAGCAACCTGAGGAGTGTATTTAATTGAGAAATCACATCCCCAGAGTATTCAAGTCACTAAGCCATTATAATAATTAACCACATCCCCTGTCATTTTTTACTGTTTATGGTACAACTGAGATTTCTTCTGTGCATATCCTTATTGATTGGCAAGTCTGCTCCTGGAACAGATCAGTCCTTTCCTAGAGTTTGCTTTGGGAACATCCATTTTATCATGCATCTCTATTCCTCTTCTAAGAAATTATTTCACTTATTTTTATTTTTAATTTGTGTGACATTGTTATCATGACTAACTAAAAGGATGGCATTCAAAGAAAGAGGCGTAATGCACACCCTTTGAGGACAATGTCAGTACCTCATTATGAGAAACATTGTTTGTAATGGTTACAGAATTTATTTGTGCATTTTCAAAGTTCTAGCTTCAAGAAGAGATTTAACCAATTTTCAGATGGCCTCCACACACATTCTAGGTGGAAATGGCTCAAATGAAGAAAGAGAAGATTACAGGCATTACATCCTACTCTTTTAAAAAAAGATGAGAAAAAGCCTGATGGTGCAATGCCACGTCAGTGGGGAAAGAAACAGGTTGCTTTTGTTCTTCCATTGCTTCTTGTGAGCTGTGCTGTTTTCCCAGTGGGACTGAAGAGCAGATTGGCTCAGGTGTTCAGAACATTAAAGAAAATTAATTAACATGAAGCATGTGGAAATATAATAATGTATTTGTTTGGACCTGCAAGATAGAACTTCTTAAGTGATAACGTGTCATCAAGATCTTGTGTATTAAAAGCAAATATTATTTTTCTGTGTTTCTTGCTGAGGCCAATTTTGCTAGGAAGTTATGGAAACTTCTTTTAACACAGAAAAAAAAAAGTGCACTCGAATAGCCATAATCACATGATAATAATAGTAATAATAACAATAAAAATTATAAATACTTTCAGTACTTCATTTTCTTTATGTGGGAGGTTGCAGTGAGGTCCACTTTAACAGAACTCCTCCCTCAGTGAGTGCAGAGGATGCTAGTGGAAATGCCTTTTTGGATGTACATTTCCTCTCATCTTGAAATGTCAATTTTCTTAAGAAAAATGTGTAGAGAGCTTTGCAAAGATGAGCCAGTTTTGCTTGCAGGACTTGAGGTAATCTTGGAATAATATAAAAATATTACTAAATTATTTTCTGCTATAAATTATTTTCTGATATTAAGGACTTGGGGACTTCCTCATATAGGATTTTATATACATAATTCTTTTGAAATTATGATTGCACTCAAAAATTAATCAGGTTAGGACAATCTGGTATGTTTTTATCTGTCTCAGTAGGATCTTAACCTATGGTTATTGTTCCAGTACTGTAACAGTAAAGTTAAAAAGTTTTAGACACATGTACTTTTCATTTGCAGTTTGAAACCTAAATTAACCAACTTCACCTATTTAAAAGAGCCATTTAATATCTACCTAACAGTTTATATAGAAATTTCCAGTTATCATGTTTTGCAACATAAGATCTGGGTTACATTACTTTATATTTATTTACTCTTTTACTTCTCTAAATTGTAATTCTAGACTAAAAAGAAATACAGGACAGATAGAGAAAAAAATCCCTGAGAGTTTCTGTTGTAGAATGTTGATTAGTGAGAGGGACAACGTAGCTATGAAATGGTGAAACTTGTTGATAGAAATTTACATGAAGACTCCATACTAAGGAAAAAACCACATTAAAACTCAATTAATTCTTGTTTTTAGAACAAAGTGAACCTGGTTGTTGATATTTATGTTCTTTTTACTACAGGTTTTCTTTTGTACATCCAATTAAATGTCAACAATCAATGAATTGGTCACTCTGAAGAGATAATTGACCATTATGGCTCACTCACCTTCACTTAGGGAAGAGAGAGAGATATCACATTTAACGAAGGTTCATTGTGTCATCTCTAGTTAACATCTCTTTAAATTGAATATTTATTTCCATTTGTGCAGCTGGGAGAGTTTTACTCTGCTTTTGTTCTAAAAGAAATTAAAAACCTCCTTGCAGTGCCACAGACACATATCAGAGGACAACTGACAAACATAGCTAATTGAAAAGTAGAAAAGGCCTTAGTTAAAAAAAGTTTTTTGTTGAGCTAAAGGTCACTGAAGTTGTAATGGAAGCCAACAAAGTTGTAATATATTTATGACTTGGCAGTTTGCAGGAGTGAATTGGTGCAGACCCAGCAACTCCAGCTGAAACCATAATTATCAAAAAAAGGTACCAGCCTGCTCTGCAGCTGAAGTCTTTGTCCTTATGGTATTTATACTCCTCTCTCAATCTCAATATTATAGCATTTTCAAGAAACAAAGCAACCTTTTTTTTCTTCCCTAAAGACAAAAAGTATTTTTCTGTTTTCAAAAAAAGAAATAAAAATAATTATTCTTTCCCCTTGGTGTTTCATAGTTATTGCTCAGTTTGCAAAAAAAACCACATACTTCCATCTTTGTTTTCAAGTAACATGAAGTCCCACTCCTTGACTAATATTTGGCCTTTTCTCAATAAACTGTGTCCTCAAAGTTTAAAGAAAGAGACCATTAATAAAAACCCAAAGCTAATTACAGATTGTCACACCTTCCTGTCTGAAGAACATAATTTATAACATTTATTTTCTACTCCAAGGTTAAAAGGCTGAAATTATGGTCTGAGGGATGAAAAAAAAAGGACATAGATAATATAGATAATATAATGGAGAGAGTAATTTTTGTAATCATTTCTCACACCAACTTAACTAAAAAATAATATGGATCTACCACAGTTGTAAACAATCTTGAGAAAGCATGCAAAAAGTACAGAAAGTATTGGAAATAAAAGCTGTTTGATTAACTAATTTTTGTTGTTGTAATATGGGAATTCAACATCTTTTCAAGCTATTCTGGCCACTGTAAAAACACAATATGAAGATAATCCCTATTGAAATTGTAACAAACAAATTATTAGAGAAGTTAGCAAGCTGGATGCTGTTCAGGAAAGCTGCATTTCATGAATTTATGTGGAAACACTGAGGATTTACGGCAGCTGAAATTTACAATTGGAATATTTTTGAGGCAGTAAAAATGAATCTCTAGGGACGGAGGAAGATATATTATTGTTCAAGAGGTGACCAGGGCATTTGTACTGAATAATTAACTTCATTACAGAGAAGAAAAACAAGCAGTTTTCATTTTTCATCTCAAAAATGGGGAGCAGAACATTTGCTATGCTCTGGTTTTGCTATCTGACACCCTACAGCTACTCTCTGACCTCAGCAGTTGTCTTTCCCCCTAGTCAGAACTTCTGAAGATTTTGAAAGCAGACATGAAAGTTTTCATCAATAAATAATTCCAATTCAGCAATAATTTCATAGATGATATACAGATTTTGCTGTTAGAAGGCTATGTCCAGTACTGGTAGAATGCCAGATTCAATACTTATTTTGTCCTTGTTTTATATATTTTTTCTTTTTAATATATCTTCTTCACTCTCATATCTCAGAGTTATGTGCTGTGAGTCTTGACTAATGATTGATCAGAACAAATTTTGTGCTTTAGAATTGCTGCAGTAGTATAAAAAATTAATCTTCATTGTCAGTATGAAATTGCTCACATAAAGCATGAGGTTTTTTTTAAAGATTTCTTTTGGAAATACTTGGTGTATGTATGATGCAAACTCAAGAGTGTTCATCAAAATTTATTAACCTGGAGAAAAAAAACCCAGATTTTAAGCTATCAGAAGAGTCTGCATGTGACCTGAAAGAGGATTAAAGGTATCAACTTTTGAGCATACATTAAATCCTCCCAATGAGTGGTAAAATAAATGGGAATCAAAAGTTCTAGTCTTGGAAAATGAAGCTGACAACACCCCAGTACAATTTTTTAAAAAAAAACCTTTCCAAACTGTGCTACATGTAGGGTATATATGTATCTCCCATCTGCTCCTTGAGATGAAAGTGAATTATCTAGTCAAGAATGGGAAGGAGCTCTCTGCATCAGTGATTCCTTGTGTCTAAACTAGCTAAGCTTTTCTCCAGAAAAGCAGGGGAGGGGTTTGTTTTTTTTGTTTTTTTTTCCTTAGTCTGGGCCTGTTGTTTCTGGGAACTGTGCCAGTATCTCTATACGATATTTTGCTTACCATCCTGATATAATAGTTGGGAAGTTTCTGATCTTTTTCACAATGTAGAACTACCCAGACAATTTTTTAAGCAGAGTTAAATGATCCCTTGCTAAAATCTTCAGGAGGTATCTAGGCATGGATCTCTGTTGGAAATGCCAGTGAGCAAATGGACATTAGCAGCTTTGTGTCATGGCTACTTGAACTTACTTTGCAATCTAAATTTCTGTTTAAATGCTTACTTTATAGGTCATTTAATTATATGAGGCAAGGAAATGAATTTTAAATTCTCTTTATCAGGTAAGTTTTAGAAAGGAATAAATAATCTCCCTAAGATGCCCTTAAATCAGAAGGGAAACTCATTCAAAATGAACAGACAGGACTCTTAAAGCAAATAAAATATTTTTTGTACATTTCTCTTCCCCAAAAATCCCCTGTTTGTTTCTGCCCACAATATTTTCAGCAAAGGATAAAGTATTATAATTCTATAAAGCCCTTGTAAGTAATGCTCACTAACATTGTCAGTGAAAACAATTTGGATATCTCTCTGAATATTCAAGGGAAAAGGCATAGAGGTGGGAAGAGATTTAATTGGTGAACAGTTCCAATATTAAATCTGTCTTTCAGCATTTTATATGACCTTTAATAATTCTTTATTATTGAATTATAAGCCTATAATTTACACCAAGACATTAGACTCACTGGATTAATGAAATCCTTTTGTGACAAGGAATGGCAATATCCTAATTTTGGGCATACATGCACTTTCAGTTGCAATCAATGATGCTTTAACTGGTGGTGATCCCAAGTATTTAATGTCCTGCAGAGGCCAACTGTCTTTACATTACAAATTCCACTGGGAAAAATGTTTCTAATCAGGAGCTAGATAGTTTCAGTTTTGGTTGTTTTGGGTTTTTTTTACACAACACATGTAAATTGCAGAAAAGTGGGAAATGAAGCTGAAGAAATAGTTTCCATTTAGGAGATGTGGTGTATAACAATCTCAGTCTCCACTACTCTAAAGAACAAAGCTGGAAAGCCAAACCCAGACCTCAGAAGGCACAGGACTAAAATGAAGAGCCCAGAAATCATTCTGAAATCTCTTGGGTTTCCGTCTCACCTAGAATCAAAATTGAATTCTCTTTTCTTAGCATAGAGTCAGGTCTTAGAACCATTGGGGTTAGAGAATGGATATCAAAAACCTAACACCCAAAACCAGAGGTCTTTGTGCATTTAATACACAGGTAGGCTTGTCTGAAGCAAAATGTGGTAGGAATAAACCTGGAGAAATTTCAGAATGTGGCCAAAGTCACATTTTAGAATGCATTAAGAGAGCTTCCCCAAAGTTCTGAAGGCCTAAAAATAAAAAGCTCTTCAACTGTATAATATCACAAGACCTGGTTTGCACAATGAGCACTTTTCCTTTTAACACACCATCTGTACCACGTGGGTCATATCTCCTGTGTTGTTTGAACTCTGCTTTTGCAGAAGCCAGCCTTTTTGAGGAATACAATGCAGAATGTAGTTTTAAATGATTTCCATTCTTTCTCTCCCTCCAGAACTGGACATCAAAGATTTATAACAGGCTATGAAAAAATTATGCTGAACTGGCAGTACTTTTCCTGAAAGAGGGTAACTCCAAATGGCCCCAAAGTTTAGTAAATGAGGTAAATATTAACCCTGATGTAGGTTTTTCTTCAGCATACACCTTTATCATTAGTAAAAAAAAAAGCTGAGGAACGCATTAATTTCCCACAAATCATTGAAGCAAATAAACATACATGCAATAAAATATAGTACTAGAGGGGAAAGGTTTACATTAAGACAGAACCAAATTTGATAGAAACTGCCTGATTTATGTCTGCAAAAGCCATCTTTGTCACAGGATGACAAATCCAGAGGGGGAGTACTTGACTACACTGTCCTAACAGTTGAATAGGGACTATGACATCCTAAAGAATTTTTTTTTTTTACAATTTCATTCTTAGAGTGATCCTGAAGGGGGTTTCAGCTTTCTGTCTGGCTCTGGAATTTTCCACACACTTTTGTGCTAGAGGCAGTCACACCTACTCCTTCCTCCCCTTTTTAGCCGAATCTCAGACTGGGATCCTTAGGTACCCTAGTTGAGGGGCTAGTAGAGCACTAATGCTTCTTTATGTGGTTCCAAAAAGCTCCATCCCTTTCCTTTCATAATAATAATTATTGTGATAATAACTCACACTAATGTTTTGGGTGCAGATTTACAATTAAAATTCAGGCACATAGCCCTGAAATGATTTAGACCTGTAAATGACATCTGAAGGACTGTGTGAGACAGAACACTGTAGCTCCAGCTTACTTATGACTAGACCACTGCATTATTTCTAAAATGTTTTTTTTAAGAATGTAGTTCCATATTTGGGATGAGATTCACTGCTATCCTGCTAGCTCACGTGGAAGTTCTGTGCAATGAAATAAGACAGACAAATTCTGTGCATGAGGAAGGGTGCAACCAACACGTCAAGGGAAGTGATCCTGACTCTGGTCTGAGCTGGTGACCCCACATCTGGAGTGCTGTGTCCAATTCTGGGCTCCCCAGTTAAAGAAAAACAAGGAATTGCCGGGGATGGTCCAGCAGGGGGCTATGAAAATGGTAAGGGAAGTGGAGGAAAGGATGAGGGATCTGGGTCTAGGTGTTTAGGCTGGGGAAGAGAAGACTGAGACAGGACTTTATCAGTGCTCACAAATCTCTTAGGGGTAGGAGTCTATAGGATGCGGTCAGACTATTTTCAGTGGCGCCCAGTGACAGAAGATAGAGCAATGGGCACCAACTGAAACACAGAAAGTTCCATCTGACTATGAGGAAAAATGTCTTTAGTTTGAGGGTGGCAGAACACTGGAACAAGCTGCCCAGAGAGGTTGTGAAGTCTTCTTCTTTTCAGATATTCCAAACCTGGCTGAGAGTGACCCCAGCAAGTTGCTATAGGTAAACCTGCTTTGGCAGGAGGGGCTGGACTAGATCTCCACAGATCCCTTCGAGCACCAACTGTGCTGTGACTCTGTGAATTTGGATTTGAAAAGGGTTTTAGCACTTGCAGCTTCCCCTGAAACTACTTCATCTTTGCAGAGAGCAGATGCTCAGCCCTGCTGATATATGGCTGAAACATATGGCTGTGGATCTTCAAGTTAGGAAAGATATAAATAAAATATGCATGACTTGAAATAATATCATACAACACTATATATAGAGCTGTCTTAGCAAAAGTTCAAATTAGGATGGCTATATATTTATTAAAAAAACTAAATATTGTAATATTGAAATGGCACAGGGAAAGAAAGATAGTTTAGTATTGAGTGAAAATCCAGACACTTTGTCTGCCTGCAACAGCCTGATCCTAAAAAGACCTCAAAAGACGTAAAATCTTGGGTAGCGGTACACATTTCTTAAGAACTGTCAGCAGGGAACATGCCAAAAATCCCAGCTGTTCTATAAAAGTATTTGTGAATTGCTTCATCAAAATAGTAATTTAGTCCATAGACTAGAAATCAAAAATTATCTTTTAAAATCAAAAATGTATATTAAGAAATAAAGGCTATAATTCTTTTCCTAAGGTAGATGTTAATGCAAACAGTTATTAAGACATAGTTGAAAAATGTACTCAGATGTCATGATCAATTCAAATCCTTTTTATTAGAAGTAGCTGTGCAGCTGTTAGCTCAGGTAACAGGAAGAGTCTGCAATTTAGTTCAACACCTTAGGACAAAATGTAAAAGATCTATGATGCCAACACAACTTTTTCACATTGAAGGATTTTTTTTTTTTTTAACAGGAATCAATTAAAACACCTGCCATGAAATCCAAAAATTGCCAAGCAAAAAAGGCTTAGATTAGAAATTAGGAGGCAATTCTCTACTGTGATTCTGGTGAGGCACTAGAACAGGTTGCCCAAAGAAGTTTTGGATGCCCCATCTCTGGAAACATTCATAGCCAGGTTGGATGGGGCTCTGAGCAACCTGGTCTAGTGAAAGGTACCCCTGCCCATGGCAGGAGGGCAGAACTAGTTAATCTTGAAAGTCCTTTCTAATACAAACATTCTATGATTCCATGAAATGATCACAACTCTCTTCCAGATATTGAAAAAGTAACATAGACCTTCCCTTGAAAGAGCACAGTGACCTCAATGCATTTTCAGCACTAGGAAAAAAATAGCACCCTGATACTTTCTATTTTTGTAGCTAGACATAATTACATTAGATTAATTATTTTGGGCCATAAAGATCCTGGAAAACTGGCTGCTTTTTTATTAATATTCTGGCCCGTCATGCTTGAGCTTGATTTGATATCGAGGGAAGGAGCAAGAGAAGGGCTTTACTCTGGTTCTCAGTGTGAACAAGGTGGGACATAAGGAGAAAATGGAAAACAAGTTCAATATAAGCACTCAGAGGACACTTGAATACTGGTTGTTGTCATGTGGAAACTCCTGATTGTCATAAAATGAGAAGCAAGGTCACATTTACCTACAGAATTTGTCTTTGTTTCCTATCAATACAAATTCAGTCCAACAGCAACCTAAATATACTACAGCACCCTCATCTATTTAGAGCCTAGAAAGAAGATTTCTTACTCTGGAAATAAGACTGTTCTCACATCATCTCTCACATTTTCAGATAAGTGTGAGAAGGTTCATACACTTTTTCCAGTGTAAAAAGGAAGGTATATGTCTTCTAACATTCACAAAGAGAGACATTGGGTATTTATAATGTTTACATTCTCCCAGTTATTAGGAATAGTAATTAAATATAAATAAATATGCAGCAAAATAATTAAGTATAAAAGTTCTTCAAACCACAGAAACATTTAGGCTAGAAAAGACTTTTAAGATCATCTAGTGCAAATGTTAACCCATCATTAAACCATTTCCCTAAGGGCCCCACCTACAGGACTCCTAAATGCCTTCAGGGATGGTGACTCAACCCCTCCCTGGGCAGCCTATTCCAGTGCTTCACAACACTTTCCATGAAGAAGTTTTCCCTCATATCCAATCTAAAACTCTCCTGGCACAACTTGAGGCCATTTCCTCTCATCCCATTGCTTTTTTTTAGGAGAAGGGACAAAACCCCACCTCTTTACAACCTCATTTTAGGTATTTGTAGACAGCTGGAATAGTTATATAATTATGTAAATTGTATTAATTATTAAAATTAATAGAAATAGTTCAGAAACCATAACAGAAAAATTGTGATAACAAAAGTAAATAAATATCTTTTGAGGAGGAGGAATGACAGAGTTAGAAAGCTGTGTTTCTTTCCTGGAAAGCTAAATTAATGAAACAGTTTGAGAATCCTCTATCCTTTCATTTGTCACAGCCATTGAATGTGGGTCAGTGTTAAAGTGGGTTAGAACAAAACTCTCTGTTTCCCACTGCACGTTGTGGTTTATGATCTCAGAAATCCTTAAATGAAGCCTAAATGAGTAAGGTTTGCATACACTTTCATGGACTTCTCAAGAGTCCCTTTCTTTCCTACACATATTTAGGTGACTCCCTACAGCACACTCCACTTATTTCTAAAGTCCAGCCAGAGCCTCCCAGAAAAAAGTGCCATATACTTCTAGAGAATACCTAACATGCATCATACTACTCTGCATTTGGAAGTGTCCTAGCAAATTCCTCGAGCCAGGGTGCATTTCACAAATGCAGAAGCCAATTCTACAAGGCAATGTGATGAGGTAAGTCCCTGCAGGACTGAGCATGTGATGCTCAGGCTGAGCATGTGGCCCAAGAAGGCTCCAGATTGCATCCAGATTTGTAGCCATAAATCCTTTTTTTTGATTATGATTCAATGAATCTCACAACACTATTTTGGTAATAGCCAACATCGACAAAATGTGTCACTTCACAGAAAGTTCTGAAAATCCAGTTTATACAGGATTAAAAAAAAAAAAAAAAAAAAAAAAAAAAAAAAAAAAAGTTTTTAAACTCCAGCTTTTCCTATAGAGGAGGAATTGTATTTTGATGACAAAGACCTAAAGCAAATAGAAAGATTTTTAAATTTTATTGCTCAGTTATGGACTTATGATATGCTGGCTCCTAAAGGTAAAAAAAATCACCTCTGGAGTCAGTATATTACCTAATAAACAACCTTTTGGTTGCTTTCCTTGGCCTACTTATTATCACCTCCAAAACCACTCAGAGAACTTTTCTAATTTAAATAAAGCCCAAAGTCATAGGTTCAACAGGGTTCTTTCCAATATTGCTGGAACATTATATCTTTGTTCAAACACTCATTAACTTGGAACCAACTAAATAAGAAACATATTTAGGTGACAGAAACCAAAGAAACATCTATGTCTTGTCTACACAAACTTCTACCTGAGAGTGCTCCTACAAGGTTCTTTGTTCCACTCTAAGTGCTGCATTAAAATAAAAAAATACAAAACCAGTAAAAATTACAAAGTTCTTATAACTCAATTTGCAGCAGAAGCTGAGAATGTTTGCCCTGAGTCTGGCCGTCTTCAGTGTGGAGCAGAGATGTTAACCATGGAAATAGTGAAAAAAGATCAGTTCTTCAACTAGTATGCACTGTTTAAGATGGAGAGGTTTTCTGTAAGTAAAAGATTTTTTAAAAAAACAACCTGCACTAGCAACTTAAAAATCTGGTTCATTAAGTTCTTTTAATTACTATTAATTTAATTACTACCACTCTGTTTTTAAAGGGTTGTTATTTTTGACTGCTTTTTGCACAGAATATATAGGTATCCATTCCCATTTGAAAAATAGAATTATGCCAAACATAATTTGAAATCAAAACTCAGGAATGTACTATAAATTAAATTATTTTCAGCAAATTTACTGTAAGATAAATATAAGTTGAGTCCTCTCTGACTCAACTTGGTTGTTTAGGTCTTATTTTTAGTTATATGAAAGAGAGGACACAGTTCTCTCTCCTGGGAGGTGTTGGTTTGCTTTACTGCTGATCCCTGCTCAGACATGTGCAGGAAGATAACATTAATTTATGGAAGAAACTATCCAAATCTTATTCTTGATTCTTTTTCCTTCCCTGCACAAGCTTCTGCTATGATGCTGCTCATGTCAGTTTCTGAAGCTACACTGAAGCAAATTGTATTTATTTTATTACATTTATTTATTCAAATTGCATTTGAATAAATAAATGCATCAATATTATAGACCTCTTGAAGAGCACTCAAACTGTCTAACAATTTAGCTTTGCTTATGAGAAATGTCCAGCAGCATCCTGCAGCATTCCTGCCACACAATACCTGTCAGCATGTACAAAGTGAAAAATCAGCTTCTAAAAAAAAAAAAAAAAATTGTTAAATTTTTAAAAGAAATTGGTGTGCACCTCATCAGGCAGGGGGGAAGAAATTAATCTTTTTTTGCAGAGTATGACTTCCTTACTACAGAGAGGGATGCAAGAGGGAGCTTGCGCAGAAGAAGTGAGTCAGCACAGTAAATAGGCACAAATCTGAGTGTTATGAGAGTATTTCACCTTTTGCATACTAGGGGTCATTGCACTTTATTTGGAATGATAACACTGCAGGATTCCTGGATACAGCTTGTATCTGAAGTGAAAGTGATTTTTCTACTATTCATGTATGTGAAAAAAAAAAAGTGCTTCTGCTAAAACAATCAATTGGGAATAGTTTAGGACAGTACGAATTGCTGGTTATTAAAAAGAATTTCTGTCTTCTCTTTTGGGTTTGCAGAGAGAGAATATTGGTTCATTTCCCTATAAAAGCATTTTTTATCAGACAGAAGTGAGGTGCTAATAGCAACAGAAAATTTTCTGATCACAATGTATGGCTTGTTATCACAAATACTGCCTGAATTTATTTTATGAGGGAGAAGAAGGCTCAGGAACTGAATCTTCAGATCTTCTGTTATCTGCTGTAGTAGATTTAAAAACTCACATGCATTGTGCATGTTGAACATATTGTACAGGGGAACATTCCCACTTGAAGAGAAAAAGGTGTTAACAATATTTTAGGAGTTTCCAGAAGAACTAAGATCTCTCTTGATGAGCATGTATTGGGGACATGAGGTTCTCTACAGATAATTATTTACATAGAGTGGGGAATTATCATTATTATTTAGCATAAGCACAGTAATAGGAGTGGTAGATTTTTTTGAAGCCTTCCTTAACAGCTTGGTGTCCTATCTACTATTGAGAATGCAGTGATTTTAATTATAATAATGGAATCTACTATTAATTACAGATTTTATAGACAATTCACTGAAATCATATTACATTTTTGAAAACAGTGATAGTCTGGAGAAAAATGTTGGAGCTTAAGTTATTTACAAAATATGAAAGCAAAAGTATTGCTAACTTCATATTTTCCATAAAAAATGCTTCTAAAATTTTAGTTTAAAATTGCTTCTTAAAAAATTATTAAGAAAAATTCCTATTATTTGTGGAACAGGAAAATTATTTGAATCTGTGGTGATCTCAGAGCACATTCCGACATTTAGTAGCTTTTAAGAAAAGATAACAAAACCAGAAGTTTCCCACTCAAGCAAAAAAAAACATTTTTAAAAGTTCATGTTTTTCGTACACAAACTTTATCAGTAATAAGATTACACCAAAAAAAGAAAAAAAAGAAAAAAAATAGAAGAAAAGAAGATATTGAGCAAGCTGCCTGCTGAACAGCTTTTAGTTCTTCATGTAAGCAACATGGTGCAAACATTTGACATGCTGCTTAGTTTAAGGGGGAAAGACATCAAGCACAAAAGATCCATGTAATTCTTATCATTGCCAAGTTTAGGAAAATGAGGACAGCAGGCAGGTTTACAGGCAATGAAGGATTTCACTAGCAGCAGGACAGTTTGTAGACAGGTTTAAACACTAACATTGGATGGAAGAGATTTAAAATTTTGCAAGCAGGTGAGAAACAAAGGTCTTCTCTCACTTCATTCCATTCACCCTGAGGCTTCCCTTTTCTGGCTTTTTCACACTCTTTTGTTCCAAATGGGAGCAGGAGGGAAAGGAAAGCCTGTTTAATTAGCAGAGAGCACAGTGCCATCTTTCCTCACACAGGAAGAGGCTCTCAGATCTTCCAGCACCCGTTCTCAGCTGGCTCAGTCATTTGAGAGATGTTTGCCAGGCTCTCCCCTAGGTGCTCTGAACAAATGCTGCAGCACTCTGGGGGAACATTCAATATGAATGGGGCCGGAGAACGTGCAGAACAATTTCTAACACTTTCCTCAGGAAAGCACTTCATTTTATCTGTTTTCATCTGAAAACAGCAAGAGATCCTTCCACCAGAAAAATATTCCTGTTGTATGAATTTCATCAGCATAGCTAGGGAGCTCCAGCTGGGTACCAAATGGTACGACTATATCCATGTATATATTTTCTGCCATATGTCAAGGAGTTGGCTGTATCTTGAGAACATTATAGTTCTGGCTGATTCAGCACAGTGAACAATCCACAGCCAAGCATTCAGAAACAGGGGCTTAGGGCAGAGAATGAGGATTTCCACGTCAGTCATTTTTATTTGTAAAGGTAAAGAAAATCATTGGGTTATGAAAGTCAGATCAAGATCAATGTCAGTCAGATCAACTGAAGTTCCCATATGATTTCATTTGCATACAGGATGATAGAAATACATCACCTGTTACAGAGAAATGAAGAATAACTCCACAAAAAAAAAAAAAAAAAGCTTTATTTGCAGATCTAAAAACAATTTTGTAACCATTTTCCATATGTATATGATTTAAATTCATTTTGCTAACAAAATAATTTTTAAAAAGAAATACACGGTTTATCTGTCTACAGCATATTATCTGAAATGTTTTCCCATGATAGAAATATTTCCATAGCTAGAGGTCTGAGATCTTTCTTTTTATAGTTCAGAGATAGTGTGGAATTGCAAAACACATCCTAAATATTTATAAAGTGGAGCAATGGCATGGAATATAAAACCCCAAATTCTTTTGAGTGTCTACCATGCTCATCATTTTGCAAGACAACATTTAGTTCTTAACCTATGACAGCACTATAGGAGGTATTTCTGAGAAAATAAAGATACAAAATATGAATTATAAGCCTCTACAAAATGATACCGTATTAAAAGTGAGATTTAAGAACAATCTAAAGAAGAAGCTTTGGGTTCAGTATCTAACATTACCAGAAAAGTGAAATTCCCATGAAGCAGTGCTCTGTCACCATGGCAACCTTACAAGGTAGCACAAAAGGATTCATCTTTATGCAACGCACTTTTATAAAATCTATCATCCTAAATGTGACAGCATGTAGGATCTTGTGGGTCTGCTGTGACACCACAATGCATAGGAGTTATTAAATATAACCAATGCCTCATTTATTACCAGTCAAAGGAGCTACCTTTTAAATGCAAATGTTGAAAATTAAAATGAAGGGTTTAATCAGTAAAGCTCCCCAACCTTAAATTACCACGGGGAGAGCAACAATATGGGCTTGCCGACACTGTGTTTTAAAATATTAATACCAAGATCTATGCTTATTTTTGACAACTGTAACATGACCTTTGGAAGTAAAAGTAATAAAAACAGTATGACCACCATTTTTTTGAAATAAAACCCTGTAATCTCAAAGCATAAAAAATATACTAATGGGTGATTACAAAGGGGATTACAGTGCAGCCTAGTGAGTATAACTTTAACAATTCACAAGGCACTTTATCACGTAAATATAATTTATTATACTTAAAACCTGCTTGAGAGCAAGGTTACCTGGCAAAACTGCAGCAGGCGCTCCAGGTTAATTTGATTCAAGTTATTTTCTGCAGAATGTCTAATTGTGAATGGCTCTGCCTATTGATCTCTTGCTAAGATCAATATATTTTTTCATCTCTGTGAACCACATAGGGAGCAGAAAGAAAGAAAGAAAGAAAGAAAGAAAGAAAGAAAGAAAGAAAGAAAGAAAGAAAGAGGCTTAAAATAGCCTTCTTGCACAGAGGATAGTATCTCTCTTTTTTTTTCTTTTTTCCCAAATGTCTTTCTTACAGAGAAAAATCATACAAAACAAAATCTAGAACAGAATTAAACTAAAGTATGAGAACTGTAATGAATCATAAACTTTAAAATACTGTGATGAGGTATTATTTTCCCAATCTTTGTTTGCTTTATTTTTTTCATACAGCATGCATAAATCTAGAGAAAGATATTTTAAGTGACCTTAGGATGTCAGAAACTGCAGGATATTGGCTTAGTGAATCTAAAGAAAATTCACAAGTAACCTTCTTCTCATGAAATTGCACCATAAAATTATTATTATTATTTTTTTTATTAGGGTATCAGCCCATGAACTCAGGTATGGAATCAGTAATAGAATTATACACCCAGATGCAACTTGGTTTCAAAGGTTTTGTTTGTTGGTTAGTGTGACTAACAGTTATGTCTCTTAAGCAAATGTCTTTGTATGTCACCTCTACAATTAATATTATTCAGAAATAACTAAGCTTTTTAGAATAACTTGAGTAGAGAAGGCATAAATGTGCTTTTAAAATAAGTATAGAATACTATAGTCTTGATAAAGATGGAAACTAAAGGCAGGACAATCTGCAGAACCATCTGATGTAAGTGCTTTTTGAATTCCAGGTGAGCTCGGAAGGGAGGGAAAAAATTATACAAATGCTATGCCATGTGTCATAAGGACTTTTTCAGCTTTCCTACACCTTTTCACAGGAGTCTGATGACAGAAAAGAGATTATTAACACAGGTTAGCCAGCTGTCTGGGACTTACCCCAGCAGGAGAGAAGCAATGCAGAACCTTCCTCAAGAAGCATTGTTTCCCATTAATCCTTTGATGGGGTAATGGGACATTTGAAGTTCCATAATTTTTCATGAGAACGTCTGAGGTGGCCCGAAATTTGACAGCAGCTGAATTAGATCCTTGATGCTAGTAGAATTTATGAAACAGAATAAGATTTCATAAAATATACCCATAGGCTCTTTTGCCCTTTTCTTGCTCTCCAATTGCTCACATGAACATAGAGTTTTATAAATGTGTGGCTAAGACCTCATTCCTCAACGTAATTATGAGCAATGGAAAAAAAAAATCTTCAACAGAATGTAGAGAAAAACCTTAAAAAAATTTGTAAGCGACATCCAGAGCCCTTCAGCCCTTCAAAGGCAGCACCTTGAAAGGGGTATTGCTGCTGACCTGCCATCATAATGCCATGACTAAGATTTCATACTGAAGCAGTTGTAAATTAATCAAAGAGTCGCTGGTCCTCCCCCAGAGCAAAATTGAGTGGGGGGCAGATAAATGTCAGATATAGCAAGTTGGCTTGAGATTGCAAGCCCCAAAGCCTATTTTGTTATTCCTATGCCTTAGGATCTAATTATTCAGACACCAAAACCACATATTTCTTCTTATAAAAATAATGTCTCTTTAAAAACTATTATTCATACAAAGTGCAATAGTTAGAAGTTTATAGTTTACAGCAACCAAAACCAGAATAATGTTTAAAATCTACTTAGCACATCTGTGCTTTTCCTTGCGTTATACAACAGAGTCATGTCTGATTGACTACACCTTTTTTCAGCAAGAGAACATGATGAAAAACAGAATCAATGGTCAGATGAGTCTGAGCAATTTTATCTTAACTACAGCACCTTCCCAGCTCTGAAAGCAATTTTTCCTTAGTATTGCTTATAATAAAACTGCATCTTAAATAATACAGTATTGTATCCTCATCTGTGTTCTAATTTAATGCAATAATTAACACCAACTGCTTACCATCTTTGATTAAGAAATTTTTTATAATATTTGCTGAATTTGATATCTTCACAATATTAACTAATTTATTATCTTCCATTAAGTTATGACCTAGTCTATTTTTGTGACTGGGGTAGTTTCTGCATGCTTGTGCAAGTAGTTGAGTGTTAAATAGTAATTTCCTTCCTATATAGTTCCCATATATTAAATTTAAAAAAAAAAAAAAAAAGAGAAAGTTTAGAATAATTCTTTAAAATTTCTGTAAGGTGTATAACTTTAAATTATCAAAAATAGGAAGACTGAACTGCAAATCTCATTTTACTTAAGAAGCATTTTGCCATAGACGTCAGTAAGGATGACATATTGCCCTTCCAGAGCTTAACTAAGAAACAAGTTCACAGCCAAAATATTGATTAAAAGTAGAGCTAAGTTTACTCCATAAAGGTCAGAGAGAAAAAATGCCAATATATTTAAAATTTTGCTGTCTCTGAGTAATCTGATTTTAAATTGATTAATTCAATTAAAAGCTTCAAAAAAGAATTTATATAAACATAAAATTAATGACTGACTTTTATACTGTTCAATCTACTGCTTTTTCACACCGATAGTAATATATCCATTTATTATAAATATGTAAACCCTCCACATTTTATAAATTATACCACAAATTAAACTGTATTTTAATGACATAACCTGCCATAGCTCAAAGTCTTAAAGATTTCCATTAAAGGCTAAAGTTAAAAACATTCCTTCCGCAGCTATTGACTACTTCAAGACATAGACTGAGGGATGCGTATTTTCATTTCTTAGAAGTGGAGAACAAAGAATGTACAAGAGAGATGGATCACGGCAAAGCAGTAATGCAAGTAAAAAAAAAAAACAATATTGAATCAATAGTAATATTAACTATATTGATGACCCTTTTCATTACTATAATTCTGAACACAAAACAAATTTCTACCACATCAGCCTGCCAATAATATCTGTGGGCTGCATGAAGGTGAGCAGGTGGGGCTTTTTTCCATTTTCCTATGAGCAATTCAATTGTAAGAGCAGCACTCTCAATTTACCACATAAGCAAATTAGTAGCTTGTTTCATGGCAGAATATTGGCTTTTCTAGAGTTATATTCAACTCCTCTACAGTAAATAATATCACTGTCTCCTCTCTCACATATTTAGAGCAATTAGTTGTTAATACCAAGGGATGGACTATGAAAATATTTCTCGCTGTGGAGAAACCACCGCTCACGTATCTGCGCCACAAAACTGCTCTGACAGGTTGGGATTCACCACAGAGGAATTCACCACTAGTGCTCTCCAGCATCTTCTGCCTGTTGAGGACTCCTTTTTAGCAGAAAGTTGCCTTTTGAAATTAGTGGTTCACCCCTGACAGCCTCTTTCATCACTTGACCACACTGGACTTCCCACAATGGATATATCTTCTCCTGCGCTTCCAGCCCCACGGTCTTGGACTTCAGGCTTGTCCTGCTTGGTAACTGACAGTAGCTACAGAAAAATCTGGCTCCAGATTTAATAAAGAATTAAATTTAATAACTCTATGAAATTTCATTCTGTGCCATGCTTACAGGTTGAAACCTTACTTATCAGAGTGGGAGCATTTCCTGCAGCTGAACAGGAAGGCTTGGATACAGGGCATCAATTGTTTTGTCCTTCCCTCCAAAGAACACACAAAACAGTAGAACTTCCATAGAAGAGTCCAAAGAAGTAAAATTATGAAGAAAATATTTGTTTTGCAATCTCTGTCCTTATTTTGATACATAAAACCCATTGTAAAATCATTGAATTGTTCAGGTTGGAAAAGATCTCTAAGATCATGGCCCAGCTGTTGACCACCATTACAATATGTGCATTCTTGCTCTAAGACAACTGAAAACTAGATGACAACATAAATAATCTCATAATAAGTGCTATAATTATCATACAAAAAAGTAGTTTTCAGCTGACATTTGATAATATAATTCCTATGCAAATTCTCAGTGGATTTTCAAGGCATTTTCCCTCAATCCTACCTTGTAAATTAACACTTTTTTTCTTTAAGGAAGTTATTAAATCATTGAAAGTTGATCTGTAAGTCTAGACACTCACCTAACACTTGCAGAGGGCTACATCTGACAGCTAGAAGGGAACCTCAGACTTGACTACAAGATGACACACCAAGCTCAATGCATTGGATAGCAACTCAGTCAGCACACTTCAACTTTCACACTGCCACTGATGAGTCCTAAGCCGCTGAGCTCTGGAAGGAAAATCATTTTACACCCTACATATCTTAGGCTGACCAAAACTATAAATATTTTCTGAGTGTGTCTCAGTCAGTAGCAATAGAAGATTGGTGCATGTGAGACTGTACCATCCTGGTGATTCTGCTATCTGTGCTGGATCAACCGGCTTCATGGAAATTATCTCCATGCTTAAGGAAGGGCCCAGGCTACAGCTCAGCCCTGCTCCCAGCTTTGGGATTAGGTATGATGCAAAGATTCCACATATTGCTGTAATCTTCATCTGTTTAGACCTTCTTTCCAGACACTCAACAGGCATGAAAAGAGAGGCCAAAGGCCTAATGAAGACTCTGCCCAATATTGCAGACTTACTGGGCAAAGACTTGAGTTACTCCAAGAAGGCCAAGCATCTATAACCGTTGTTACAATTAGAACTGAATATTTTTGAGCTACTTTAAAATAAAATTATTTGAGATAATAGAATTCAAAGTAAAAACAAAAGCTACAAGATGCCAAACAATGCAACATAGCTGTGGGCATGGGTGTGCCTTCTTAATGTTGTCATGTGGAAATGCCAAATCTGAGACGTATGCAAATTGCTAAGGTAGATTTTGATAAGCACTGTTTAGATTTCACAACCTTTACTCAGCAAACTCACAGGTTTCACTTTCACAGTACTAAAATCCTCACAGTACCCAAAGGCACTTCATATTACCTGCTTCTACTGCAGAACAAGCCTGTGTGCTGAGACAAGGGTTGTGCATTCTGGTGGGCAGGATTTCTCCAGACTTTTGGTTAGATCTCTGTTAGCATTGCAAGGCTTAAGTCCCCTTTGCAGAGCTGGCATTCAATACAAAAGGATTTTTTTTTCCCCTGAAAAATTAATGGTAAGAAAGATTGACTGTCTCTGGATGTATAATTCAATTTGAAGTATCCGAAAAATGTTACTGAAAATCACCTCTATTTGCCAAAAGCTGCCAACCTATTTGCACAAAACCATGGAAAGAATTCTGGGAGATGTCAATAATGAATAGGATAAATGTTCTCAAGCTTGATAACTAGAGAGAGTTTGCTGATAAATTTAAAATGCATTCAGCATTCTCTAGAGTCATTTTATATAGATATTGCTCCTGGATTTATTAAAAAAGAGACAGTAGTTCAGAAAAAGTGCTACTTTTTTTGATTATTTGACATTTCAATGCACATAAGTAATGACTGAGTGTATGTAATGTCTGCTATGTATATAGTGTAATGTATGTAATGTATGTTATTTCCTCATAATTTTTTTATTTTTTTTTTAACTTAAGAAATAGGGAGGGTTCTGGGGCTTCTTTCCTTTTTCCATATTTAGATATAAAAAATTCAACATATTTCTTTAGGGCAAATACAAATGTTTGGGCACCACATTCAAGCACATTACTAAATAATAACAAATATTCTACCTATTTGATTCTCTTCACTCTATTTTCTTATACATTTATATTTCACATTAGATTTGAAGCATTTTTGCTTCAAGGTCTTTTAAACTATAACAATAATGTGGTTATGGAATAGGCTTCTAGAATACCTAATAGCACATGTAAGTGTTAGGTATTTTTCCTAATTATTTCTAGAAAGCTATAACTAAGTGTTCATGTTGTGTATAATCAGAGGTTATTTAATCTATTTATCTTTATTTAAGGCTTAAATACACAAAACATAATAGAAATTTTAGTGGAAATTGACAGAAGATCTATTTACATGTCATTGGTAAAAAAGGTATAAAATAAAATTGGGTTTGACTGTTTCCACTTGCTGATTTCAGAGGCAAAATTCTTTCTGCCCTCTTATGCTTTCTTTTGTTTATTTCTTCCTTCCTTTGCCACCACTTTCACCTCCTCAATTATGTGTGAGCACTCTGCTACTTAGTTTTGCCCCTGGACCTAATCTGGTTAGGCAAATATTAGAGACCTCTGCTTAAGAACCAGAGGTCTTGGGGTTTGTCTTCATTAACCTTCCTCTTGATATAGATTTACTTCATAATATCCTTTTCCTTAACTGGTCTTAAATCATCCATGCTAAAGTGCATACAGCTCTTTTTAACTCACTGTATTTGCAAAGATTCTTTGCTGGTGTACAGATAATGATCAAATCAAGTCTATAGACTAAATATTTAATATTACTTTCAGAGATAGGAATTAACATACAGTAATGAGGGGAGGAGAATGGTTGAAGGAAGTCTTTCTCTCTTGAAAAATGTTGTCATGAACTTAATATTAAGTAATTTTGTTATCAAACCAATTATGAAGATTGAAGATATGGAAGCGTTGGAGTTGAAGAGCCTTTGACAGAAATGTAGCGTTGTTGAATTCTGATCACACATCAAAAGTGACAGAAATGCATAAGCAGGGTTCCTCTTTTTAAAGACTAAATGAGAGCTTGAACAAGTCACATCTTTCAGGTCTTTCAGGCAGTTTTCTCTACATTCCGAGTCAAGCCAGGACCAAGGATTGCCAGGTCTGGGTTTTCCACTTCTAAATTGTCATCCACTCCCACAGCAACAGCTCTTTTACCTTCCCATTCTTCTTAACTTCTCCCTTTCCTAATCCTTGGAATATATGAAAAAAAAAAAGGGTATGAGTGGTTGGTTTTATTGAAGCTTTTTTTGGGTCTATTGAGTATTGGAACAGTCGGTCCTAGGAGAAAACACTTGGCAGGAAATAGCTATGGTATCTTAAAAATTTGGGAGCAGTTACCTTATCTTTCTCCTAGCAACAGGGAGACACAGTCAGTAGGAGAAAAGAATGGAAAAATAAAATCTTTTATGCCTGTACTTCTTTGGCTCTTTAGAACCTTCCTGCCTTCTTTGAGACTTAACAAACACAGGTAGTTTTCAAATCTGTCTAGAACCAGGTTGAAATGTCAGGACACTGAAGTTTCCCCTCGTAGTTTTCTACTTAGTGCCTTAGTTTTTCAGGGAAAACTTTTGAATATAATAACCCAGAACAGGCTGCTCTGACTGCCTTGTGCCAGAAGTCATTGTCCTCCCACGCCGCAAGCATCTCAGAGGTGCTACAGGTATTTAATTAGCAAAGTGCTTCACAAAAGAATGCTAAATATTCACACTATAAGAAAAAACACTGTCCTTCAGGAAAAAAAAAAAAAAAACAAGAGACAAGAGTTGCATAAAGTTTTAGTAAAGTTCCTGTCAGCTTTACTCATCTTTTTTGTATTCTCTGAGCTTTTCACTTAGCATAAGAAAAAAAACCCCTTTCTTGCAGTACATATTCACACTACTGCCGTGATCATAGGAAAACTGAACACCTTCAGTGCACGATAATTAAGCACACCTGTAATCCAATTAGTATTTCATTGGTCTCCACACACGCAGTGGCTTTGTTCTTAGACCACAGAAACCCTGTTTATTACTCCACTAAAAAAAACCCCAAACAACAAACAACAACAAAACCCAAAAAAACAACCCCAAAACCAAAACGAAGCAGAAGGAAAAACAGCCCAGATGCAACTTGTACAACTTTTTTTTTAAAAATACAAACCTATCAACAGCATTCAAAGTTTCTCCTCTTTCTTTCTTGCTCTGCATTACTGCTGATAAATTTCTCTTGCCAAACCGTCCCAAATTGGCACTAATTTCTGCTTGGTTTCATTCCTATTGCCTGTTTGCAGACAAATCCACTACAATAAGCTCAAACACTGAAACAGTCAAAGGTGTTCCATGTTGAGTTACTAAAACCAAATTAATCTAGATTTTGAATCAAACATATCCTGGAGTACTGGAAAGATTGTTTTTTTTCAAATAACATGCCTAACCATATCAAGAGTCATGATCACACACTTCACTGATACTCAAACATCTGCTAAAACTGCCAGCAGATGCACCACAGGCAAATAGGAATTGAGACCTATATTTTGAAGTACAGAAAGTTCATGCTTTAACTTGAAACCAATTAGGTTTTCCTCGGTCCTTCAGCATAATGACAGACACTGTGCAACCATGAACACAGCAGGGCTTCATCAGTTCTCCTGCTAAACAATGTCTCTTGTAAACAGACACAAGATAAGAAAAAAAAATATTGTAAATGTAAAGGAAAAAGAGATTGTGTGGTGCATTTCTCCCATGTACTTATTTATGTGAATCTGAATATTATAATCCAACATAAATTATACAAAATGACCTAATTATAACTGCTGGAGGGTCTAGGGTTGTTCTTGGAATGTTTTTTTTACATTTTGTTTTGCTTTTAGCTGTCAATTCCTCTGTATCAGCCTTCAAACAGAGGATAGCATCCTCGTAGTGACATTTTAATATGCTCTGTTCTCAAACACTCTCCAGAAATTAATTTTCTGAGAATACCAGATGCTGCCAGTTCTGAGGGATGACACTGAGACCAAGAAGGAAGCTGCTGAATTTCTGAGAGAATTTCTGAAGTGCCCACACTCACCATGCAGCAGGACAGGAGGAACCAGGGGCATGGATTTGCCACATATTTGAAGCCTGCTCCTCTCTAAAACACCAACAGGGCTTGAACACAATCCAAAGACATGGAAAAATAGAAATCAGCTTTTCCTTATCTGAATCCCGCTTCTCAATCTGAATCAGAATTCCTTATCCCAATTCCTATGGCTTTCCCCCACAGAGTAATTTCACTGATGGCTGTATAATTACCAGCTTCATTGAGGACACAGAGGTAGATTAGAAAACACAGACAGATGTTCCAAAAGAGAGGTCTCCACTTAGCTACACATAGAGATGCTTCCATAATTTATATTAATAATTAGTGCATGAAAGAATAAAGAAAAATCTGTAGGAGAGACATTTTTCCCCATCCAAGTGAAGATGATTTTTCATTTTTCCCAATGACCCATATTCAGCTGCTTGTACATATATTTGACTCACTGTATTAATAAATTATCAAACAATAAAATGTTAATAACCCAGAGGCTGTTAAGTCTACAAGGTGTGTAACTGAACACCAGTAATGAGGCATAGAAGATATACCTCAAAAATTGGCTTTCCTCTTCTCCCTGATAGTCAACATGTATTACTGGGGAAAGGTTTGGAATTTTTTTAAGCTAGAAATATTCTAACTCCATTGAATTAAATAACTCCTTTTTTTTTTTTCATATGTTCTGGGAGAAACAACATAGTCTCATTTGTCTTCCTGAATTTTAGCAAAAAGCAGGATCTTTTTCTAGCTACAGTAAAACCAAACATTAAGAAAGTGTTTGAAGTCTTCATGAATAAAGATAATTCTGATGTAGAATAATAAGTCCTTCAATAAAGTGGCCTATGATTCCATCCTCTCCTTTTGTGTGAGCATATTGCAACTAAAAAAGACTACTTAACTTTCAATGAATATAAATTTGAATGGTGAGGTTCAAAGAGAAACTAAATATTAGAATGCTGACTTCAGTCTTTATATTAAAAGACTCTGGGTCTTATAAGTTTGAATCTTTCTTCTCTCTAATTCAGAGCACTCTTGTGGAACTGTGTTACCCACTAGTTTATAGCATTTCCTAGATTGGATCACAATTTCTATTTCTCACTTATTTTTCCAGCTTTTTATAAGCATTTTTCCCTGTATAAAAGGACAGATATGAACAGCTCCAGCTTTGCTGCACAAATAATCCACAACAATGTTTTGCCCAGGGTTTATCTGGTGTAGCAGTCACTGTATGACAAGGTAAGCTCATTTCTTACAGTGTAACTTAATGACCTCCAAAACCTGTTGCAAATGTGTTATGAGAACCTGTATAAAATAAAAATACTGAATAGCATAATGCTCCTGAATATGAGATTAACTGCAGCATTCCATTCAAAGTATTCAAAATAAATAACCATACCAAAATATTGAAGTTTGAGAAAGATTAACCTCCCTTTGATTCACACTTCCATGTATGTCTGAGGCTTTCCCATGAAGGCGTTTCAGTTTTCATGTTACATCCTGGCTTGAGGGAATGCTTTGAATGGTTTTTCCAGTTAGTCCATAAGGGCTTGACTTGGGGGAGCTCACTGACACATAATTCCATCAACACAAGAAACATTATAAAAGTGCCAGTAATAAAGCAAAAAACAGTGTGGCTCTTTTAATGCCTGACAATTTTCTTACATGTTGCCACAGTAATTTTTCTGTTCTGTGTGATTCATAGACTTCAAGGCCAGAAAGGTTGTTTTTGATTATCTAGTCTCATTTCCTGCATAATAGAAATTACAGGCTGTCAGCTAGTACATGAGAGACCTCCTCTTTAAGCAGTTTAATGGCTAAGAACCTAGTAAATGTATTTTTAGACTTTCTGAAGCCTGCTCTTCTGACTTGGGTCTCCAGAGTATGCCAACTAGGTAGAGGAGTATAGGCACATTCTTGCCTCCCAAGGTGGATAATTAGCATGACCTAGATATATGTACATTTCTCAGAGTTATATGTACTTATTAAAAGCTATAGGGGTGATACACAGATCTTTTAGGTGTTTTGAAAAGGAAAATATTAATCAAACTTTCATTTTGCTTTTATAACAGCTTGATAAATGCAGAACTCTCAAAAACCTGTTTCTTTAACTAGCCTATTCATTTCAGGGGCAACCAAAATGAATAGTCTTGTTAGCAAGGTGTAAGTCTATCAGCTATTTTAGAACACTGGATAAACATCAAATGCATGATTTTCCTGGAAGAGAGAATAAATGACACATAATGACACATGAGTGATTTTTATTACACATTTGTCATTATATAAAGCATTATAAAAGCTGAGATAGAGCCATTTCTGAGAGGTAAAGTGATGAAGTACAGCAGGTTCTATTTACCTGCTGATGTGACTACATCCTGAATGCAGTTCCACGTATGCATGGTAAATGTGTATATGTTAATATAAATTGTTGAGGAATTTGTCCTTTAGAATTGTGAATGACTTACAGTGTTTTACTCCATGTATTCAGTGCTTCCCAATATTTTCAAAAGGAATACAGGAATTTATCCTCTTCATAGGAGCCTGAACAGCCCCTTCTTTGCATATGGGGAAATATGTAGCAGTAGACTACCAGTGGGACTCAGGAAGCTTTGTGTAATGTTCAGAATATAGATTTGCTATAGATATTTTCCTGTCTCATATAGGATGCATAAAAGTTCTACACAGATAAATATGTCACATGAGAATCACACAGAAGTGCTAATTTCCAAGTCTAGCTTTGTTGGTCAAATCTTGGGCTTAGATACTTTTACATTATTCTTTTCTGAAATATAAATTTTCCTCTAATATTATAACAGTCACAGTCATGAACAATATTCTTATTTGAATAATTCACTGCAGAGAAGTATAGAGACAAAAAAACCTGTTAAGGACATTAAAAAATATCAATGCATGACTGACATAGTCACAGCTGCTTTTTTTGAGTTTGAAGGTGCATAAAGATGTAAGAACTTAAAAACGTAGAGGGATAACTGCAAAAGTCATGATTTTCAGAAGCATTTGGATGAAATGAGAGCACCAGTTCACTACTTGTACCCCAGTGATATAGAGGTGTTCAAGCAAATGAAGATTAAATTAAAATAGAACACTTTGAAATCTCCCATCACTTTTGTGATGATGTAAATATACAGTAGTGCTAGAGTTCAACATAACCACAGCCAAATGACTCTTCTGAAACTGAAAATTGCATAACAACTAGTCAGTAGCTGCAGTTAATACAAATAATATCAGATATCCATTTAAATAAAACATCCATTGATAGTGCAAATAGCATTGTCAAACAGGCAATTGGCTTTAAAACTAATTTATGCTTTGTTTTGGACAGCTTCAATATTAAAGTCACAGCTTGCAAACATAGTTTTCAATGGTGATTTGCAGGTAAACAACTTTGGTGGGTTTTTTTAAATAGTTCTTACAGACTTGTAGAAATACTAAATGTACCTTGTAAGTACCTTGTAAGACCAAGTGGTTAAGCAGAGCCATTAACTGAGAAAATCAAAAGACCAGCTTGTATTACCAGCAAAAGGCTTGCAATGCCCTTTTCCTGAGATCAAAAGCCCTTATCTGGCACCTTTTGATATAACTCAGGTTCTTCCTAACAGAGACACTCAGGCTCAATGAAGTAAATTCTTCTAGCTCTAGAGAGAGATGTTACTGTTGGTTGGGAGTGGGGTCACCTAAGTACCAGTGCAGCTGTCTCAGGAACCTCTCAGGTTTTTGTCAGCTAAAAGATGCTTCAGAAGCAGAGTATTAATGGCCACAGAAAGATATTTAGCTTCCTTTCTTTCAGGTGAGTACTCCTGAAAATGGAATAACCACGGCTCATAATATCGAATTCAGGACAGACCTGTTATCTAAGGGTAACCCTGGTGAAAATTTCCCGGACTTATACTCACTTAATGCTGAATTTTCCTTTCCAGGCAGACTCCCCTCTGTCTGAAGAATATGCAAAGGCAGATGAAAGGAATTAGACCCAGCTGCTTTTATTTCCTCCCACCCCCAATACAGAGAAGCTACTGAAGTCAAGGCTGTGATGCCAGCAGTGCCAGGTGTTCTGTGGTAGCCTCTTGTTATCCAAGGTTGCTTTTATACAGCTTTATTAGTTGCCAGTGAATCAGTCCAGATGCTTCCTTTCTTTAAAGAATAAATGTCTACTTTGAGTGGGGGAAAAAAAAGTACCACAACTTCTAAGTCATAGCAGCAAATTACAAAAACTGCCTTTAAATGAAATGAAGTGCTGATGAGAAAATTGTTCTAAATGGGTGCCAACAGAAAAAAAACCTTTGCCCTGAATATAGATTTAATGAGGAAGAAAGGACTCCTTTCACTAGAATAAATTCATTCAATAAAAAGATTCAGTCACTTTTGTTTCCTCCCAAGTCTGAAAAAACCCATATCTGGATAACAGGTTGGTATCCATGAAAACCATTAAAGGAATGATGAGGGCAGAATTTCATAGCAAAATCCATGTTCCATGCTCCACAATTTCCTTTGGGAATCCTCCTTTATGCTCCTGAACTTCCCAGTTCTTTGCACTATTTCACTGTTCTGCTCAATTGCTCTAGGTGGACCCTAAAGTAAATACAGAAAGCTACCTTTGAGCAATTAAAAACATTAGGATTATAGAAGTCTTTGAAAATCAGGAAAGAGGTATATTAGTAGTACCAGTGTAAATTATATATTTTAATTAAAAGAGGTTAAAGATGACTTGATAACTCAAATTTCTGTCATTTCTAAGTACCTTGGCATGTTATTACCACCAAAGAAAATTCCTGTAAAGAGTAGGTTAAAAAATTTGTATGCAGCATTCTTATTTCTATAAGAATGATTGATTCTGATCTGAATATGTAAATATTTTTCAACTCCTTTGCAGGGAGTTCTTCTCAGTAGAAAAATATCATTATAATGTGCATTTAAAGAGCATAGTCCCCATTTTCAGTTATACCAGTACAATTTTAGAGTGGTCTTAAGAGTTATTCACTTTCATTAGATTTAGTTTCTTTAGAAACTGTGCTAAAGTTTAGTCCAGAATTTTGTAATCCTGCATGTAGACAAATGTTAGAGATGTTTGAAAATACTCTTCCTTGGGGCTCTAATTTCTTTCCACTTAACTGGTGAAACTCAACTGAGTGTGATTGATTGAATTAATGTTAAAATCAGCTGAGACTTCTGTTCTGAGATGTACAGTAATTTCCAACTACTTTTGATTTGCACTGAAATAACAGAAATTAGATTCTGTTGGGCTCATTTGTTTAGTTGCTCTTGTAGATTACAAGGACTGAATTTCATCCTAGGAAGATACAGTACAATCTTGGGTTGAAACTGAAATCTTTAGTGACACTCTGGTGATGTATTTGGTTCACAAGAAGGTTCAAGGGTAATCCAATATCCAAGGAATACACCTCTCTCAAATACCTGTTTCATTGTAAATGTCTGTGAAATATGTATAAAACTCATATAATTTCACTGTGCAAAAAAGGTACAGGCCATTGCAGTTTTAAATTCTCATTTTCTATGTACATTTACACATACATTTAAAGAAAAGTTTGCTTTAAGGAAGAAATGCTAAGTTTTCCTATTTCTTTATTGCTTACCTGCTGATTTTTTTTTTTTAATTTATTTTTTTACCTCTTGAGAGTGACAGCTTAACTGTTTTCCATCCCAAATAAATCCCCTCATACTTTTTGGCCTGAAATGCACATCCTTCATCCTGAAAGAACTTTAATATTATTTTGAAAGGTTTTCTGTCACCATACCCATCTTCTGGATAAACCTGTGCTCAAAGTGGAGCCTTGTACTGAGGAAGCCAAAATCTTGCATACGTATTATCTCCTACTGCAATGTTTACTGGACCCAGCAGAAATCTACACATTTGCAAATACAACATTTTTTTGCATTAAATCCTCCAGAGATACACATTATTGTCTTTCCTCTGAATCCATAGGAAGTCTATGAAAAATACACAAGTTACATGATAATTTTGAGTGCCATCAGAATGATTCAGAACATGGTAAATTCTTTATTTTCATGGTGGTAAGACACTAGAATTCTTGGTGTGGATTGGACATTACCATGTGGTGATTTTATTTTAAAAATAAGTATGTTCCCCTTTCATCAGAAAGTTTTCTTGATATTTATGACAGGTCCTTATGATTTCTTTTCATACTGCTGATGGGGAATCAGCCATCTCAGATAAAATTTCAAGTATGTGTGTCTCAAGGAAGAATTTGCATTTCCTCTCCTGATGTTGGTTGGTTTCTTCTGAGCCATGTGCTTCAGATAGAAAACTTCTTCAGCAGCCATCTTCTGCTGCATTTTTTTATCTCCTTGGGGACCATTAGTTGATCACATTTCAACATAAATTTGAATCTGCAGCTTCACATGCCAATATTCCAGGATCACAGGGATCACCCACTGAAGTGCAAGAAAATTACTTGCTTCAATGTATCAAAATAAACATTTAGTGTATAGCTCATTATGATATTCAACCAAAATTTGAACACATTGACCATACAAATATAAGGATAGCACAAATATTTATTGGAACATATATTTGTAGGCATGGGAGTATGAGTTATACATGAAAACTTAGTTATAATAGTTTTGGTGAACAGCAGTCTGTATTTAACTATGCTGATGAGATTCTTTAGCAAAAAGGAAGTCATTATAGAAGAGATATGAGGTGTAGCTTCTGCTCTTTGGAGTACTTTGATGAACTTTCTATTTAAAGTTCATTAATTTATTAAAAAAATTGTAATGCTCATTAAAAATAATGGTAGTTTTAAAGATAATATTCTTAAAATTCTTATGCTCATAATTTTGTAGATTTTCCAAGACCTTCAAAGGGACTTGTGGAGGTTTAATTTTTAAACCTTGTTGATTTTTATCTTTTTATCAATAGAAGCAACTACAAGATTGAGTGGGGAAGCTGAAGTTATCCATTCTTCTCTGTAACGTCACCTAGAAACAATTTCAGTTACACGACCCTGGCAACCCCATTGTGTGTCAAACCCCTAAATTACCTCACTTTGGCTCTAGCAGGGAGTCTTTCCAACCAGCTGCTATCACCTAGGGTATATAACTATGTGAATGAGTCCACAGAGTCAGGAATGCCCTCCATCCATGTTTCGTGCTTGCCAGGCAAAAGCCAGTTGCAGTTGAGAAGGCATGAAACTGAGTCCATGTCAACAGGGCACTGAGCCAAAAATAAGGAGCTGAGTTTGAGTCCAGGGCTGTGCCTAAGTATTTATAGGGTTTCTGGACTGCTGGGGGTTTGGATCAGGGAAGGCTGGGCTATGGGTGTCTCTCAGGCCCACCCTGAAGCAGCACACAGAACGGATGAGGAGGGGAGAGGCGTTTCAATGAGAGTGCAAGAAGCCAAGACCATCTTAGTTCTTCAAAACCAGAGCAAAAATGAAAGTAATTCCAGTAAGATGAACTTGTGGCTGCAGGAAGGTTAATGACCAAATTCCAGACAGTTTGATGTTGGGGGAGATTAATGGCACAAGGTGAGATTTGTGTTGCATGACACAAGCAATACATAATTACTTAGCTATAACATGCCACTTTCATGCTCATGATTGCTTAAGTATTTCTTTAAATTGCTTTTATTTTTCAATGCTCTATTTTTCCAGCTGTCAAGTAAATTGCATGATTGATAAAAAATTAGTGGTGCCACTTTGTTGTTACAGGTATTGTACGACAGCATGTGCAAGAAAAAGCTTGCCCTCCTTTGTCAAGGATGTTGACACATACATAAATTGCCATTCTGAAGTCTTTCTTCAGCATTTATACACAGTAAAGCAAATACCAGCACATCAAAGGCCTGCAATCTAATACAATAAATTGCAGTTGTACTATCAATTTTTTGGTAGAAACACTTATTGCTCAGCTAGCTAAGATTTAATAGTTTTTTACGAACCTGAGTGACTCACATATAATTTAAAGCTGCACATAATCTCTAAAATAATAGAACAGGAGTATGAACACAGTATTTAGGAACAGAATTAGTAATATATATAGTCAAAAGTATGGTAATTACATATAAATAAACTACAGGTAAAAATATGTATAGGCTTAGTGGGAACTGCAGTATAAAAATTAAGTATTACATGTCACTCTTATAGTTTGTGAATTATAAAGTCCTTTCATTGCTCACCAAAAGAATATGAAGAGTATGAGATTTTTTTTTTGAAAACAAAGAAATGGAGTGTTTTGCATTAGCTGCCATCTAAGTTTAGTCATATTACTATTCGTCACAAAATAATCCTGCATGACTTTGACGAAGTAAGGCCTATAGGTGGAAATGGTTTTATTAGACCACCTCAAATAGTTGGAGAGAGCAGACAAAATTTGTTTGGGCACAGATTTGTTTGGGGCAAATAAATCTGCCTGTTATGAGCATCAGATTTAAGGATTGCTTTGAATTCAAGCAATTGCTTTGAATGGGATTTTTCAGTGGTCTTGTAAAAACATCAAACCATTTACAAACCTTACCTTGCTTATGACTTTTCACCATCAGAGCTGTGACAACCTAAAGTTCTATACAGGTCAGTTATTTCCAGGGGATAAAAAAGGAATTCCTAAATATTTCTGAATATATGGTGCTTGTCAGAAAAGAAACAAATGCCAATATAAATAAAAGACTGCAGATCTTCCTAGAATTAGGCATAGCATCTACAAGGAGTAATTCGTGGGGAGATTATCTGGCGTATCCCAATTTAGATTTACAAATAAATGTTGTAAAAACATCAGGGGCATTGTGAGATAGTACTGAACTTAGTATTGCCCAGTTGGAGAGGCTGCCTCATTTCTCCTTCCTCTGTCCACACCACGTCCTTACCTTGTTAACACCCTGTCCTAATTCTGAAGATATACTGATTTGATTTTTTTTTCTCCTTTTCCAGTATCCCAAAGAATATCTGCACAACTAAAGGAGATGGTGATACTTCAGCCATTTATGCTCTTCAGGACAAATTACATTGTAAAGCTTCTTAAAAGTGTTTTATTGCTTATATTTCCAAAATATTATTGATTAATTATATAATCACTCAGAATTTTTCAATTACTGCCCTTGCATACCTCTCAAGGAATGGAACTTATAACAAAGGAGTTTCCTCTTTTTTCCCTTCATTCCTTTCCATCACCCTCCTATATTTTTATATTGTCACGTGCTACAAATATGTGTTATAACAACTGCTTCAAGGCTACAGGTTTCAATAGCTGGTATTAGTAGTTTCAGGATAGTCAACAAAATGAGGCTGTTTTTTCCTGGTTCAGGATATGGCTCAACATTGAGGGATGTTTTCTGTTACAAGCAACTGGAGTTGGTATACATATAAACACTCTCTATCAATTTAAACAAATATACACCATTATATGTGCAGAAGTATTGTGATTCTCAAAACATAGTAATGATTATGTCTATATTAACTCGATAAATCTAATAAAAATCAAAATATGAAAGGTAAAATGTAGTCAAATGATTAGATGATAAGTGAGTAGTGTTTAAATTATGTTACATGGCACATTACTGAACATTAAACATAGTTAATATATTTTTATTTTTAAAGTTTTAACAACTATATTTTTTAAAGATTACCTGTATATACAGGTAATTTTTAAAAATATATAGTTTTAAAACTTTAAAAATAAAAATATAAAAGTCTAAATGTTTCAAAATACTAGAAAAAATACGCTTTGCTAAAAATCTGGTCTCCATATCAGCTACTATTCATAATAAATATTCATAATATTTATATTTTGCTCCTTTCATAAAAAAAAACCCCCTTTCATGCCATACATGCTACATAATTTATTCTGTGTACAGAACAATCTAGAAAAATAACTGTGCATTATTAATAAAAATTATCTATAGTGTCAAGGTTCAGTTAATAAAAAATGTAATTTTAAGGTAGCTGCAGCCAGGATATCTACTGATTAGGAATAAGATAGTAAAATAAGTAATTAGGAAATCACACATACTATGTACTGTTAAGAAACAAAAGAAACAGTCATATAGCATACAAAACAAAATGATCTGATAAAATAAAGAAATGAGCAGATTGTTTTTCATAATTGCTTAAAACTTTTCCTGAATAAGAAGACTTAGAGCTCCAGAACACACACAAATGGTATCCCACCTATACAGGTACAGAGTCTTTCCAGGGGGTCTGATATGAAGAGGAAAGGGATACTACAGATTTGTATTTACTGTCTTTGTATTACATGAACTTCCCAGGTCTGGAAACACTAAATCATCCAAGACACCAACAAACTTGGAAGCTTGTTTCTAATTTAACTATTTAGGAAAGTATGACCATGCAGACCGAATTTCTGATTTATACAAAGAATAGGCACCACTGACAAATGCTCAAGATTAATAGAACTGTATTATTCATCGTATGTAACAGAGATTAAATGGCTTTTGATCACCACCTCCTTATCATAAAAATATATTTACACAATGCCTGTGAACAAGTGTCCTTGTAGCAAAACCTGCTGTTTATTTATACAGGAAAAAATTCTTGCCCCTACTGCACTTTTTCCTCTGGGAGAAGGGAAGTAAACACACTGGCATTCTTTACATAAAAACAAAAAGAATTAAAAAAAAAATCTGAAAGAAACCACACACTTCTCTTTGGCTTTTTTTTTCTTCCTCATTCCTTTGTCCAATTCTTATCTCAGATACGCTCCAAGTGATTAATATAAAAGGAACTCTCAGGGCAAAGACTTGCTAAAGTTAGTGCTGTTCCCATGTAAAACGTACATCAAGCTGTGGACTGACCCTGCACAGTTTATCTCCAGAGAGCCTCTACTGAACAACATCACACTTGTTTTTTTCTGTGTCTGGTGGTTTAGACTGCAGCTCTTTGAGAACAGAAAAAGGCACACCTCAAAATGTGGCTGTTACTTCATCATGAACACTTCCTAGAGCTGTAGCCTCTTTTATCACTGCCAAAGCTTCACATCCCTCACAAAACCAGGAAACAAACTTAGAAAATGGTCAGCCTGCACTTTAGGATAATTATCCTTACCTTGATATCCATGTAATATTTACTGTAAGAATATACCTACCTCATGTTATCAGTGCAAAAATTTTACATTTACTTGCATTATTTACACATACATTAAAGTATACTGATGGCATTAAAAATAAAGAAAATCATGTAATACCTTTACTTTTACCTATGGATTTGGTGAAATGGTTCCATGAAGAAAGCATTTCCAGACAAAAAGAGAATAAAGAAGAGGAGAGAAACAACAGTAAGAGTCATGAGTACATGTAAATGCAATAGTATCTGAACATGAAGAGACAAAGTATAAGGTAAGTGTCTGAAGACAAATGGAGATGCAATCAGTGTCATATTAGGGATTTAGTTTATTTCTTCCCAATCATGTACATGCAGAGAAACACAGCAATAACCCATGCTTAGATAAGAAAGACTGTCACAAAGGTAACATGGACAATGGTTAGGAGGAAAAAAATCACTGGTTTTGTTAGGTAGCAAAATTGTACTCTCAGCATTCCAGAAGCCAGGAGCAGGTGCTTTCTGCACATTTCCAATCAGCCATGCATTAATGCAAATAGACTCTTCAACGTGTACAATATTACAAGAGAAGCATCTTTCAGGAGCTATCTGTAGAGTGGTCTGGCACTTTGTTTATCTTTTATTGGATCACCCATAATTGCATTTTCTGATAAATACACAAAATTTTCTTAATCACTTTCTTGTGTCTCTCACCTCTTTTTAGTTATTGTTTTGCAAGAGGGGGAGTTGAGGAGGCAGGAAGGACAAAAGCTTACGGAGCAAACAACAACAAAAAAACCAAAAAAAACCAAAAAAACAAAAAAAAAACAAAAAAACAACCAAAAAACGAAAAAAGAAAAAGATGCGACTAAAACCATGTGTTTCTTTGCAGCCAAAGACAGCTTTCAAGCATTTGCCCATCGGTTGCAGTGATGGATTCAAAGCAGCTACAGAACAAGAAGAAACAATGAAAGCAGAGTGGAAAAGGAACAGAGCCCATACCTTGGTCGCCCATCATCAGGTGCGCCAGACCTTGAAGGGAAACAAGAGCACAGTCAGCAATGAACAAGGGAGCACGGGAAGGTGGTGTTGTCACACTGACAAAAATGTTTTGTGACAGGCATCTGTTTCCTATAAGATGTCTGCATCACAGAGGGAAATCAAAGAGCATTTTTCAACCACTGGTTGGAATGCTTTGGGCTACAAGTAACAGAACTGCAATTGAAACACCGGGTGCTGTTTTATTGCATTTTTTTTTTCTGTGCGGTATTTGCATTGACAGAAAATAATAAAATGCTTTCAAATCCAACCAATTCCTTTAATAATGCATCTGTCTTTATCATATTTTGATTATATTGCTTTGAACACTTTGCTGAGAGGACTTTCTGTCCTCTACATGTGAAATGATGTTTAAACCCTGGAGAAGTTTAAATCTGAAAAATGGGCTGGGTCTGATCTTTTTCCCCTCATAAAAATGAGCATTTCAGGTAATTAAATAAAATTTATTCATCACATTGAAATGATAATGCAAAGAATGTCTCCTTATTTGTGTGAAATGTGACAGTAGAATGAATTTGTTCCAGAGAAGGCAAATTATTACATATGCAATATAAAATACATACTAATAAAGAAAATTTAAGTGACAAATTCTTCAATCTGTGAGAAATGGATTTTGCTTTACACTTATATTGTGAGATGAAATCCCATCACAGCAGAATAGGTCTAGTGACATTTCAAAGCAGATGTCCATAATGATAATCACTCATCCAGAGCCAAATTTTGTTTCTCTTCAAGGAAAAATATTCATTTTTTAAATTCATGATAATAAAACGATACTTAAATCTCACTGAATATAATGTGATGTTGGGAGAATATTTTTCTTAGATATATGAAGGTTTTTCATTTTTTATGTCTGATTTAAAAAACAGACTTATTCTTGTTGAATTTAGCTGTTTTAGGATCCCTTTCAGGAATTATTGGTTGTTCATGTGTTAAATGTGCTCCTCTTCTCAAAAAACCATACATTATTTTCTTATTTGCAATTAATTGAAATTAATTCACACAAAGAAGGTGAGCAATAACATATCCTTCTCTTTATTGGAGAGCAGACTTCCTAGAGAGAGAGTTTCTGTGATTTCTAATTCACAACGAAAATTAGGTGCACAAATGACTCACGCTACTTGGGGGTAGTTCAAAGAAGATACTCCCGACTGCAATCAGTCTAAATGATTCTTCTCTTATCAGTTCCAAATCTCAAGTGATGTTCCAAGTAGTCTAACAATGGTTTTGTTGAATTATTGCTTTTTAATGTCACTCGTTTTAGATGTGTAGTTAAACTGAAGGGCCTGATGTGCCTGATCTCCTGTGCAATAAATTCTGTTTCCAAATACAGAGCTCTGCAGCTGGTGGGATTACCTGGGGCTCACAGCAATGTAAATGAAAGCTGACTGTGATCCTGAAGGGATGCCTGCATCAGCATTGCTTGGGAAACATCACACAGCTGAACTGGCAGTTGGCAGGTTGTGAAACAGCACAGAAATGTTTTCATGGGTGTTCTTTCTCTATAAGTGTTGCTGCAAGAGAGGCTTGCTGAATACACAGAATATAAAGACCAGGTAATATTATTTAATTCATTATTTTAGTGCTTCCTTGGTGTCCTTCCTTGGATCCTCTGCCATGTGGTCTTTGGAAGTTTCAGTCTCTTTGTGTGATTGATTAATTTGTCTTTGGGTTCTAGCTTTTGGTGTTGGCAACTATAGTGATAAATCTCAGACTTTTGACTTGACCCTAATTGTATTTGATAAAGAAAAATTGAAACTAGTTGAACATTGCAACACCTTTTTCTTTAATATCTTTATTTTTTTAAAGCAGTGACTTTTCAGCCACTACTTTATGCGAGGTCTTTCAAACAAATCACTGTCCTGTCTCCCAGTGGAATGCAAAAAAAAGTGATTTCTTACTATCTCACATTTATATATGAACTTCATAGTTATATGAACCTAAACAAAAGTCTAGCTTCAGATTACCACTGCTTGATAGCTACTATTTTTGTTAAAATGATACACAAAATTGGTCAGTTGCAAATAGATGACTCTTATATAATTTGAAGAAAAAATGTAAAGAGCAGACGTACCTCATGAAGACACCATAAAAACTGCTTGAATTTTAAGTCACAGTGTTGTTCAATGAAAAAATGCAGTCAAGTGAATGTAAAAGACATACGCTGCTCAAACCAAACATGTACCACTTAAAAAATTCAGTACTAATCCTCAAGACACTGTATTTTGTTTCACTGTTTGTGTTACTTCATTGCAAGCAGTAAGGTCACTTATACTCCCTTGCCTCATCCAGGCACCTGATGATACTTACCTTATTTTATATTTTTGCAATTTATGGGTGAAGGCTATTGAAGAGTGAAGCATTACTAATACTATACCTGTTCATTCCACAGAGGGGTTTAAAATGATACAGCTAAATCTGCCATGAGAGGAATCACTGCTAGATTTGCAAAATGAAAGTCTGCTTTTAATATACCTGGGAAGTTTTATCTTTAAGTAGCCACATATAGGCCTCCCATACATTGAAAATACTCATTTGTGCACCTTTACTTAAATTTCTTTGTGAATTAGGAATTCAAGATTTAGAAGGAATCCCTCATATGTGATCCACTCCAACTCTCTCCTGAACTTGGCTCTCAGAGGAGAGAGTTAAGGAGCACAGAGCAGGATAATGAAAGAGGATATGGAGGTAGGATACCATAGTTTGGTGTGTGAGTTCCATGCAGAGCACAGGCCAAAATAAAATTTAAATTTGATAAACCTGCAGTGAAGGTATTAAGGTGTGGTACAGCTTCAGTAAAATGAAAAAAACTGTAGCCTTTTTTACCAGCAGTACATACAAAGCTGAATATTACATATTTCTATTTGCTTATGTCGCCTAATTTACAGAGATGCTCAGATATCACAGAGATCAAAGATGAAAAATTTTAGCTCACATTTCAAGTAATGCTTTGGTTACACAGTTCTATGCTTCCATTTTTACATATTCATGCTTTGTATCTTTAATGTATGCATAAGTATCCAGACCTGTGTTGGAATAAATTTAAGGTTGCAGTTTTAAGAATTAGGTTCAGGTAAAGTCTGGATTAACAGTTATCCAGGTTTTATCTTGTACCGCTGTGCATAAATGAATACGTGAAATGCAATTGAACCTCCTTATCTAGTTATACTGAACCTAATTCAAATTTTGAGACTCATGTTGACACCAGTAAGAGTTTTATGCACAGATCAAATACAAGATTAGGTAGTTATTTCTTGGCTTTTATGTTTTTCAGCTAGAATTTCTATTCAGTGTTGCTGAATACATTTTTTATCTCACATTGAAAATGAAATTTTATTGATGTGTACGAGCATGACAGTGCCCACAAGTAAAGCACCAGAATTATCTGGATTTTCCTTCTCCTTGGGAATACGTATATATTAATAAAATTGCAGAGCATCATCTATGTGCTAAATCTGAGCACCTGTGTTCACCTGTGAATACAGCAGTACAGAGCAATGAAGCACAAGCCCTTCAAGGCTTGAGAAAATCACCCCTGAACAGGCAGTGGCCCATGGTGAGCTGAAACCTGAATGAACTCAGACCCCAGAGTGGCTCACATGAGCACCCCAGGTCAGTGTCTTTCCAGGACAGTCACTTTACATATGAGTTAGTTTACAAAGTCCTTGCTTTTAAAATAGCTTTTAAAATATTGGAATGAAATAAAATGAAAGCAATTTTTTCAGTTTAGATAGGTAAACTAATTTTTTTCAAATAGATAGTTGTTTATCCAGTATGCAAAGATTCACCCCAGAGAGACTTTTAAAGACATTTGTACATAAAAATAGCACCTGCACTTTTTAGCTTATAAGCAAAAAGACTTTAAATCTATTATATATTTGCACGTTTTACCGGCTAATAGATTTACTTACCAATATTCAGGATAGATGGCATTGTGCCTTAGTTTCCACTGCCCTATGCCATACTTTCTTTAAAGGGACTTAATTACATACCAACTTAATTATTAAAATCACATGCTGCTTCTTTCACAAGGTCTAAAAGGCAAGTGCATTATGCTGAAAAGTTAGACAGAAAACCTCTTTTCCTAAAGCTTTGTGCTATAAAGGATATTAGAGTAAGCAAGGTTTGTGATATTAAAGAGAAAAGCGCTTTCCATTTTCCTAAGCAATTAAGAGATGGGAATTTAACATGCATTACTATTTTATTGGGAGGAGTTAGGCTCCACGTTGATGGGACAAATAGTTTCTTGAAGTGTTTTTCATACAGAACATGAGAAGAAATCAGTCTTGTGAATCTCCGGAGAGGTTTTGGATACGGTATCAGTCACACGAGTACAAATCCTGTTGTTTCAGTGGGAATATTCTGGAATTACAGCCATAAGGCCAAGGAGCTTTGCTTGTGTTCTGTATGAAAAAATAAATCACATCTGTTTGATAAACTTGTATGCCTTTATGGGAGAAAAATACAACTTACCGTACTGAATGATATGTGTACTTTTATAACATTAAGCAGAAGGGAAAAAAACCCCCACTGAACAGAGGGGGAAAACAAGAGCTTAGGAAAATAAGGTAGAAAGCACCCACCTTCCACATAGTTGTCTTCTGTAAGCACATAACAGGGAAGGAGAGAAAAGGAAAACATTCATTAAGCAGCATGCAGACTGGAACTTGCCATTGCATGTCTTTATCATGCAAGGCATCAAACACAACATGCAAGTGCTCCATTGCTACAATCCAGAGGGAAAAACAAAAGCACCAGGGAAGCAGTGTTTCCTCTACTTAACAAAATGTATGTGATATGAAACAAAATACTCTTGCCAAAGTGCAAATATTGTACAGGATTTAGTGCAGCTCTTTGTACATGCAACTACTATTATTGTTAGTTATTAATCAAGGTGTCTTCTTGTAAGACTTTTGTAACTATGTATTTTAAAACCACCAGTCATTTGTGATAGGGATTCTAAATTAATTTAGTACTACTTTCCCATTCTGAATTTTCCTGGATGATGAAGTAGATGATTTTAAACTTCAGATAACTTAAATTCTCAAATGTGCTGTGAAGATGTTACCACAGGCAGCATGGCTGATCCTGCAGTCATTAGAGAGGCACTCTGGTCATTGGGTCAAATCTCCAAATCTAGTCAGGACAAAACGGAACTTAAACTTGGTGGAATGAATCAGAACTGTTGGATCATGTCCTACAGAATTGGTCACCATCAGGAACTTGCACATCGTACAAAAAACCAATCAATTCTCTGCCTGGTACGGTCAGCAAAGGCCACACCAGTGCCAAGGATGAGTTCTGCCCCCCAGTTAAATCCAAGGGCATTTTGCCTAAGGAAAGGCTGCTATCAACAAGCAACAACAAAGCAACATTTACTATTGTTTATACCCAACCCAACATCAGTATGGGGCACAGGAAAGAAGGCTCTCCCAAAGCTTACAAAGTAAAAGGGGACTAAGAATTGAGTCTCAGTTAATAAAGTGGACAGAATTGAAAGCTGAGAAACAGGCTCAGTGTCCTAAAGCTCATGTTGGTGCTTATAGTCCTCAACTATTCCACTGGGAAGGTGACTTTGAGTGAGTATTTCTCTGATCATGACTGAGGAGGGAATAGGAGAAGAAAATGGGAAAGGTAAAATAACAAAGGGAAACCATCACAGAAGTCAAGGAGATGGATGCTGTGGAGCCAACAAAAAGATGGGGGAGGGTGACAGCACAGCAGTCTAACTGCCTGGGAGATCTCCTGCTGCAGTTTATACCACCTCCACCAGCTCTTCCTGAGGAGAGCACACAGAAGCCAGTGCAAATTGAAGGCCAATTCTGCCATTATTGGCCATTTCTCATAGAGTCATCCCGTAGGAATAATGCCTTTTCATGTGACCATGAAACTAAACTAATTTTGATATATTGTGACCCAATAAACAAATAAGAAAACAAGTTAGAGAACTGGGCTTACTGATATTTTTTAAGCACAGTGATTTCCTCCCAGAATGTGCCACTTATCATAGTGAAAAGCCTTTATAAGTTAATGCAGCAAGCAGTGAAAAAGGTCATCAAAACTCAACAGTATTCCAACAAATAATTTGAAAAATTTACCACTTTAAAAATAATAACTGCTATAAAAGAGGAATAATGAGGGTTTAAGGGTTTAATTATACAGTCAGATATTATAATTCACCTTTTCCATTCACACACTCTAAACCAAAAAATAGTATAAAATTCACTGAGATGATGAAGAACACCCAGTCTCACAAGACAGATATTATGTTCTATATAGAATGTAAATAGTGATATTTGGACATGATATTTGTGCTAAAAATGTGATATTTGGAGCAGCTCTTAGCAAAACTTTTCTGGAAGAGCCTTCTACCTTTAACTGCATATAGTAATTTCCTTTAAGTAAAAAAAACCCACCCAACTCAATGAAAAATAAATTAGTTATTTCAATTGTTGTTTAACTTCAGGCTCTTTCATCTAATTCTAGTTATTACGGTGTTTGTATATTGCAATACCAACATTGCCATGGCATGATTTTTGGTGGTCATGTTTAGCTTAACATGATTTTTTAAAACCAGCACATGAACTTGCTGACAGCTGAGTTCAGTTCCTCATGATGTCTGACTCAAAGAAAAGGGCTCTGAAAATGAAATCATAGGCAGGATCAGATGGTTAAACTCATCTGGTTATAGGGTTTTGCATATTGGGTTTCAAATCATGAGTCCTCCTCTTAGCAATAATTGGTATGCCTTCTTTGATGACTTTCACCAGAAAGATTTGTACTAGCTGAGCAGCTTCCCCTAAATGTCTGACTGATTAATCTTTTAGTGATAGCAAGTTAAGCTGTCAAAACATTTGGAATTAAATAAAATGGAAAAAAGTTGAATTCCCACTCTGAATTAAACAGGATATATAGCCAAACCCCTATGCACTAGTAAACAGCAATGAAAATTCATTCCTCCACAGGTTTTTGTCATGGTAAGTTAAATCATCTTAAACAGTTTTGCAATCTAAGAAAAAATTAGCTTCTTTATGGTACTTTAAGAAGCTTTTACATTAGATTAGCATTGAGCACTTTAATTAAGGTAGTTTGTTTGCGATGGCTGATATATTTCCACATCACTAACACTTCACTTGGCTTTCCTGATACCCATTTTCTAGGCATGGCCTATTCTTCTAATTAGAATCTAAGAGGACAGAAAGCCCAAATTCCAGCCTTGTTTTTATTCATTTTGCTTACTCCAGCCACTCTTAAAAAAACAAAACAAAACAAAACCAAAAACAAAAAAAAAGGAAAAAAGAAAGGTCATTGAAAGTTGTGCATACTATCAAATCACAGTTCAGAGGGAACAAAAATTTCCTCATTTAAATCAGGAGTAACTGCATTTATGTCATTAGATTTGCATTGGTGTAAAATTTCTGTACCTAGAGGAGAGTAAAGCCATACTACACATTTCTGTAGCTGCTGGTGATTCAGCCACACACAGAATTTACCCAACATTTCTATCCATCCACTCTGAGGGATCTTATTGTCTACTGAGGAGCTCTGTTGGCAGCAGTGGAACCCAAGGTTTTAGGGCCCAAAATGCCAACTCCAAATGCTGCAGGCAGTGGCACAGAGCAGCTCTTTCCTTTTCTGCACCAGCTGATCATACCAAGGACTTTTCACCCTGAAAACAGGCGACTTTCTAGTCAGCATTCTGACTTCAAAGAGATGTGGGAATTTTTTCTATTTTTCACATTGCACCAATCTCCTCACTTGAAGAACTAGAGTCCCTATCCACTGATCCATCTTGTTTCCAAGATCTTCCCCCATGCCCACCACTAAAAAAATTAATTGCCCTGCTATTTTCTGTGTTTGCAACCTAATTCCTCCAGCCAAAGTCTGCTCTTGGTGCTATGTGTGTAATCTGTTGACTGTGCATATCGAGCCAAATACTGAGTTGATTTAAATCTGGTGTGACACAGTTGAAATCAGAGGAACTGCACAACTTACACAGGCTGTGAATCTGGCTTATTATCTCCAGATGAATTGTCACAGGCTGTCCCTACTGAACTGAGAGCAGATTCTGCTCCATATTTTTTTGCAGCAAAAGCACAACCAATTATAATTATTTTAGCATATTACTGTGATTTAGTGATATGAAAATGGGAATCATATTTTTACAGTATATTTTTACTAATTAAAGAATTGTTTTAATGCTCAGTGATTCTTCACGGAAACCTTTATTTAAAAAAAAAAAAAACGAAAACAAAACACCTGACTCTTTCTATGTTTACTGGTTATTTCTGCTATTACATTTTCATCTGCTAGAGAATTTACACCTTAGCCACACAATTATGTAAGAACTGTATTTTCATGACAAACAGGAGAAGCAGTAATTAGTAAATTACTAATTTAGAAATTAGTATTTCTAACTAATTCAGAAATTACAAAAAAAGAAACAACACTATAAGAAATAGCATATTAGCAGAGGGATTTTTATAGTGTTTTTTCTTTTTCCTCATGACAATTTAGTTCACAATCACATTCCAGCAAGGAAGAATTTAACATACTACAGATATATTTATGAAATTTCAAAAGGGATTCAGAAGCATGGCAAGTGGTGATACAGCATGAAATAAAACTATATTATGAAGGTGTCTTGCAACAAAATTGATGGCTAGAAGTTTAAGATTCAATATTTTGTTTTTCTCAAAGAACAGTACATAATTATACTTCCCTCTAAATTTATCTACTGAAAAAACCTGTACTCAGAAATATAATTTCAGGGAGAAGCTCTATCTGTGGAACTGCTCCCAGCATTTCTTGGGTGCTGTAATTTAGCCTGTCCCATCCATTTCTCAAATTAGTAGAGAAATTGGTTTTATTGACATGGGGTTCAAAACAAAATATTTGGAAAGGAGATGGAAATATGAAGTATGTTATGAAGTATGTTATGAAGTATGTTATAAAGCATGAACAGTCATATAGTCAATAATGATGAACTAAAGCAATATATTGAATATCCATGGTCATGAGAATTGATCTTCTCAAGCGCTGTGTATCTGACAAATTCCATTAGAATCATTTGCATATTTTAGAAATTACTTTTGAAAAATATACTGCACATATTGATTGCCATTATTGACTATAATTATGAATAATCAGAAATTGATTATAAAGATACCTGAAAGTTACTCTGATTTTGTTGCAGCTTGTTTTAGTATTGGGTAAACAGGGTAACAGCATTTCCCAATCCTGTTGGGATCCTTAAACAAAATCTAGAAGTCCACCAGAATCTAGGCAGGAGGGCTCAGGAATTCCTACATTTCCATATTAGATCTGAAATCAATGTACAACCCCTCTTAGTCTCCACACAGCTTTGGATAGACCCATTCAGAGCACTTTTCAGTGCAGTTGGTAGAAATATGAGAGGGACTTAATTGATATTTTTGGGGTAGAAAGGAGAAATTTCAGCATAACAGGAGTTTGGGCCCATTTTAGTTTGGGGCCCTGTCTACATCTCTTTGAGGATCCTTTCTTATCTGGATTGCCCTGTTCAGGACTTGGGACAAAGGCAAGATCCTGTCAGGAGCACTAAAGGACTGCCTTGACTGAAAATAAGGACAGGGCTTTCTGCCAAATGAGAATCATTAGGGCACAATTAGATTTTTTTTTTTTTTACCAGCTTTTAATACAAGACAAAGCCATCAGCACAAATTCAGCTTCTGTAAATCCTAGTAACATCCATGAATTTGTTCTAAGTGAGGCCATCTTTTTTGAACAGTATCCCAGGTGCTTTGGAAATGAAATAATGACAAGATTATTTAGGCTACTGAAGATGAGCTCCAAGTGTGAAGCAGCAAGTAAGGGGGTCAGTGCAAGTTTTGAGTACTCAAGCAAAGAAATAATGAACAGAAATAGAAAATGGCATTATTTTTGTGGCATAACTAAAACCATTACCATGTTTAGTTCCAGTGGTCATATGTTTAAAATTAAGTAAAAAAATGAGGGAGGTTTCAGAAAAAAAACTTTAACCACAGTCATTCTTGTCATTAAAACCCTAAAAAAACTCAGCAACCATGTCTTACAAAGAAAGCCATAAGATGCTCCCTCTGAATAAATCCAAGATAAGATAAAGAGGTGTCTGAACCCAGTCTATAACTATCAGAAGTTCCTGATAGCTTAGGACAGAAGTCCTTTCAACCAGACAAAGCCTGTCATTAAGAGCAGAAAAGTTCAAACTGAAAATAATACAAAAATATTCAATAACGATAAAATAAAAATTGGCAATTCTAGGAAATTCTTCCCTGAAGTCTTTAAACAGAGCTTTTATGTAACAGAGACTATATATCAATCATTGCTTCTGGCTGCCTTGTAGGAATCACTGGAAGAGATTCTGCCTTTTGCCATTTAGGAGGTCAGGCTAATATTCTGCTAGTGGTACATTCTGGACTGAACTCCTATGAATCTATGAATTTTCTCCAGTTAAATGAGAACAGAAACCAAGCATAAACAGCAGCAAATACCTTGACACCCTGTTAAACAGAAAAGTGTTCAAATAAATTGTTTTCTCTGAACCAATCTCTGCATCATTTACAAAAATATTTCACTGAGAAATATTTCCCATGAAGAATTCAAATCTAATGGGTGAAAAAACCCAAAACTATTCAGACAAATATCTATTTTCCCTATGGTTCACAACAGGACAATATCTCCAGCCACAATTTACTTCTACTACCTCTTATATCTTTTATACATAACTTCTCTAGGTATCTGAGAAACAGATGAGAAACAGAATCAAAATCAAGACACTATTAAATCACTACTCTTTCTGAGGTAACATTTTTTGTGCTATTTCATTCCTGTTTTATCACTTTTCTCGTGCTTATTATCACAAGTGTATCAAACACAAAGGCATTCAACATTGCTTTATTTTTATGCTATTAATTCATGATGATTTTATTAGAAATTTTTAGATACTGCACATCTGAATGGGATTTTGTGTCCTTGGAGCCATAGGAGTTGACAAGTAAGCATATCTTTGATACTTTCATCTCCTTTTTCTGAACTGCTTCCTGAAACAGACAGTTTTGGAAAGTTACTTGTTCTTTTCTGTTAGTAGTTTTTACTATACATACTGCTACAGTCTGAGGTGAGAGATCAAAGTATATAGAAAAATGACTGCTTTTTAATTGTATTACAATCCCAAACAATTTTACTTTGGCCATATTTCCCCACATCATTAAATTTAATTTTTTTTTTTCCAAAATAGGTCTTGCTACTCTCATATTTATTATACTTATGACCTGTCTACAATACATCAATACTTTAAGGAAATTTTCATCAGCCACTGGGACAAGCATTCCTGAATCTCTGTCATGGCTGTAGTAACCACAACCAGGAAGTAATTTTTTTTAAAAAAATTGAATTTAGTAATATTAATAGAGGTAGTGAAAAGAGAAATAAATCATTTGCATATGTGAGGGTGAATCAAATAACCACATTCCCTCCTCAGTATTTTAATTTCCTTGTATAAGTAGGAAATGAAACACAATGTAAATCTATGTATTTTACTCAATAATCAGATATTCTTTAAGGACTGCTGCTCTTTTCCTGTTTATCCTCTGGAACTATTTCTCTGGATTTGAAAAATTCAATTTCCTCTGAAAATCTCTGGGATTTACACACTTTACCTTGCTTTGTGCATTAGGGCCTCTTCACTGTAATCACTAGAGGTCATGTTTCCTACAACAGAGAATGGATAAACTGACTAGAACTACAAGCTGACTGTATATGGCTCACTTTACAACTTCTCCTTTCTTCCTGGGATTATTTTCATTCCTTTGGATTTTCTTCAGTTTTTCCCTGGAATGAAAATATATTTTCAGGCTATTCCTATCAAAACATTTGATACAGAATTAATTTTTCTGGTTGGCAGAGAGCAATGTCAAGTACAGATTATTTTCTATGAAAGTGATGTGGAATGACACACATAGTTCTGCTTCAAGAATAACTGTTTTGAAATTAATTCAAATTCATAATGCAATTCATAATGCAACTTATTTCAACACATTCTTTAATAAAAAGTTGTGAAATGGGGAATAAAATTTTTTTGGGGTTACTCAAGCTTGTTTTGATGCATGTGAGAGTAGAAACATGCCCAATATTTCCTTGTTGCACTGTGTTTTGTCAATTTGTCCTCTTGGATAGTCAATTATGGCTATCCAAGAGGCTGCAAATTCAGGTTCAGTTACTATCAGAAGAAATCAGATCCCTCTCCAATCATCCTTTCAGCAAAACTGGTCTCTTAGACCCATTAATAGAATAGGATTAGCTGAGCTGACAGAGAGTAAAAATGCTGTGCAGTGATTGAATGGCAGAAGCAATTTTCCAACTGGATGGCAGCTTTACAGAGGCGATGATCCAGTGGATAACTTCACCAGGACACTCAAAGGAGGAGAGGTCATGGATTTTGTCCATGAGAGGGATATTATTTTTACACAATACTTCCTAAAACTTTCCTACTGGTTTTTTTATTGCATGGTGTACTGGCAGCTATCTTCACTTGCACAATCCTGGCTGTGCAAATAGAGCATTTCTCCAATACAGAACTTACTAAAGAGTGGAGACATATGACTGCACATTTTGCCTATCTGAGATATTCACTCAGGCCCTGACTTTGTAGCTGGATATTTGTGCCTTCCCAGATTGGTACAACACCAAATTAGCAGGACAGAATGCAAAGCCAGCCATATTTTTGTATTCACACACTGTCTTTATGAAAAAAATGAGAGGAATGTTTATGTGCTATCCTGGTGCCATGACTTTGACACAGGCGGCTGAAGACGTTTTGGTATGAAGTGTTCTTGAGAGTTAGCAGCTAAAAATGTTGAAGACACACTGTACACAATTAAAAATAGAAAACCAATATTCAAAATCATTTTGTTGTATAGTTCTTTAGCTCACACCACGAAATTTTCTTGGCTACTACTGAGATTCATTTTGTGAACGTGAACTGAGCTGAAGCTGCCTTTGGAAGACATTAGAATGATATAGAACAAATCTTCTCCTCATTTAAAGGGGAGTTTCCTCTGAAGTGAGTAAAGCTGTACTCTGAAAGTCAGCATACTGTAACCACATCCTTAATTTGACATCAAATTAAAATTTAATCATAGCTATCTGTGACTGCAAGTGAACAAAATAGATATCTTTATTTTTTTTTATTAAATGAATTTAATTTTCTCCTTTACTAGTCTACACTCATTTCAGTCCTAATGCTGAATGCTATTCTGATTAATTAGTTGTGATAGATAATGACAATCTAATTACAAGAAATTTTACAATTAAAAAAAAATCAACATTTCTTCACTTAAAATCTGGTCATCCTTAGCTAAAGTAAAAACCAATACATTTCTTCTTTCCTCCACAGATTTTACGGAAACTGCAAAAGAATAATATTTTGGGTTTTTTGTAGCCATGTGAATAGCTGGATTGAGTTTCCATGTGTTCAGAGTACTTATATGTATTGCAACCAGTGGCATGCTTTAGAGCTATTCTTGGTTTTCATTAATCACTTTGATATGAATTGGTTAAACTGCTATTTTCTTGGCATGAGGTTATATATTGTAACTTTTATAACACTCCTAAGTGGTGTAACAAACCTTCAGGCATTAGTTTAGTATAGGTGAAAAAGGGCTCTGAGAAGAAGAAATTGTACCTGAATTGTTTTTGCAAACCCATGGTGTTAGGGTGAGCTACACTGATTATCATCTATGACTGTTCCCATCTCAGAACTGCACAAATAAAATTTCTAATGGTAGTAGATAGTATTAATGTTTCAAAATAGACCCATATTTGGGGTTTATGGAAATTAACCCAAGACAGCTAGTTCTTCTCCTCCTAAGAGTTAATCATAACACAGAATCACAGAACCACACAATGATTAGGGTAGAAAAGGCTCTAGAGGTCCCTGTGCATGCTGGGTCACCTAGAGCTGATGGCCCAGGTGATGGTCAGATGGCTCTGGAATATATCCTGTGTTGGAAATTCCATATCTCTCTGGGTCAGCCATGCTGCCCCTAATGGAATCTTATGGGAGACAGTGTCAAAGTCTTTCCTAAAGTCCAGGTAGACAACGCTCAGTGCTCTGCTCTCACCTACCACATCAGCCAACCCATCATAGAAGCTTATGAAGTTGGTCAAGCATGACTTACCCTTGGTGAAGCCATACTGACTAATCCTGATGATTTTTCATCTTTAGTGCACCTAGAAATGGTTTCCAGGATTAGCTTCTTCATCTCGTTCCTAGAGAATGCAGGGACTCTTATCAGCCTGTAGCTTCCCGGTCCTTCTTCTTGCCCTTCTTGAAGATGGAAATGACATTGGCACTCTTCTATCTTTGGGAACTTTTCCTAGTTGCCATGATTAATTGAAGACTATCTAGAGTGGCCTCACAAGGACAGGTGACAGTTCCCTCAGAAAATATGGTTTTATCCCATCAGGTGCCACGGACTTACATGTGGGCAGTTTGCACAAGTACTCTCTGATATGATCCTCTTCCACCAAGAGTACATCCTCCTTGGTCTACTCTTTCCTGGGATTCCTGAATGTTGATTCTACTAGTAAAGGCTGAGGCAAAATAGGCATTCAAGAACTCATTCTTTTTTGTGCCCTGTCTCACCATGTCCCCTGTTTTGTGGCCAATGGGTCTACATTTTCCCTGGTCTTTTTGTCAGTAATGTACTTGTAGTAGCCCTTGTTGTCTTTGACATCCCTTGAAAGCTGAAATTCCATTTGGGCTTTGGCTTTCCTCACTCCACTGTTGAATGCTCAGACAGTGCTTCTGTAATCCTCCCAGCCCTACCTGTCATTGCTTCCAACCATTATAGGCTTTTTTTAAGGGCTGTTTTTTTTAGTGGCTTTTTTTTTTTTTTTTTTTTTTTTTTTTTTTTTTTTTTTTTTTGTTTTTTTTTTTTTTTTTTTTTTTTTTTTTTTTTTTTTTTTTTTGGTGGAGGGTGGGGTGGAGGTGGTCCATAAATATTAACCTGCTTTATTGGACCATTTTTTTCTCCAGGGCCTTATCCCAAGGAACTCTTCTGAGCCGATCTTTGAAAAGGCCAAGGTCAGCTCTTCTGAAGGCTACTGTTGTGAGCTTTCTTCTCACTCTTCTCTGTGTATTCAGAGTCCTGAACTCCACCATGGTCACTGCACACAAAGTTGCCTGATCTTCACATTCAGAATGAGGCCCTCCTTTTTTGGTGTATGTCATCCAGGAGACTGCCTCTCCTTATTGGCTCTGCTCTTATTTGGAGGTGGAAGTTACCATCTATACACTCCAGGAGCCTCCCTGTCTGCTTATATCCTGCCATGTTGTCCCCCCAGCAGACACCATGGTGGCTGATGTTCCCCGTGAGGCACGGGGCCTGTGAGTGTGAAGCTCCTCCAATCTGTCAGCAGGCCTCATCTGCTTGTTCTTCCTGGTCAAGTGGAATACAGCAGACACCTTCTATAATGCCATTTTTGCCAGCTCTTGAAGTCTTCCTTATTACCTTTGTTCCTTTCTGAAAGAAATTGCTCAGATCTGTGTCCTGATACTCATCTTCAGTCACTTCATATTTTTTCTTAAGCCTACACTCCCTTCAGTATAGGCCACATGAAGTTATTTTTTGTTTAGTCATGTTGTAATGTAATTCATGTATCATAATACATCAGCATGGTAGCACACTGCCAATGAAAATGTAGGAAAGCATATTTTCCACTTTTAGCTCCTTCACAGCTGGAAAATTGGTTAGGACAGCAAAGATGGCATCAAGAAAAATAAATATAGGATTCTCTAGTGAAGAACTATTTCTGGTATAAAACTTTATCAGAACCAAGTCTAACCTCTTCCCACAAAAACTCTTCCTCATAAAAAAGTTGTCTCAGTATTGCCTTGTAGCAAAAAAGAAGGGGACAGTAGGGAACATTGTAATGATCTTTCATGGGAGTGAGTCAAGCAGGACCTTAGAAGGAAGGTAATGAGAACATCTAAACACAGAGTTGTAGAAGGAGCTACAGGGGAGACATAAATATTACTGATTCTGTAATATGAATAAATATATCTAATAAATGTGTTCTGAATGTATTTCTAAAATTGCATTATTTTGAGATTGCTTCTTAAGCATTATACAAAATGGTATTTCTTATATATTTAAAGCAAAATGTTAATAATAAGGAGTTAAGCAAACTTTCCAACAAGAAAAATCCTGCTCTGTAAGATAAATCCTGGCAAATAACAGAAATCTTGTTTGATTGTTAGTCCATTATTGAAATGAACACAAAAATCATCTGGTTCCTAGTTTTAATTCATGAAGAGGAGGAATAATTCTGAGGTTCCCAAAGTGGAAAAACTCCTACATGTAAACCATAATTAAAATTTCTTTCCGGTAGAGTATTTGTGCCATTAGGCAATTCACAGAATTATAATGATGAAAACAAGTATCCAATATCATATAACTCAAGTACTTACTCAAGTTAACAAACCTTCCAAACAAAGCACAAACATTTCGTGCATATATTTTTTTAATCATATTTTCTGAGCAAAGAATTTTCCATATACTAAAAGAGAAACTCATATTTGAAGGAGGTAGAATTTTTTATGATTAGATTCTCAATACATAGACCATATCAGAATATGAACATTCATGTAATAATAATGCCTTATGCAATGTAAATGGTGTGCAGGTGTAATGAATGCAGCCAACAGAGTGAACAATAAATGATGAGCTATGGTCCAACTAGTCATACCAAAACAGAAACAATCTTCACATGGAACATAGGAAAAAGATTTAACTTCACTAACACAAAACTCCAGAATTTCACATCAAGCCAAGGGACAGAAAGAGATCACACTGAACTGCAGGATAAGTCTCTTTAAAATTCAACAAAACAAAAACTAATGCATATGAAGGTGTGGAATTTAAGGAGTATCAATTAATAGGATTTTTTTTTTTTTTATGTTCTTTTGTTTAAAGGAAATACTTTAAGGAATTTGTGATTATAGCTTGTTTCAAAACAAAACTATAAAAACTGTACAAAAGCCACTAACAACACAAATTATTTTCAATTGTGAAGCCTCTTTATATAGCAGGTTAAAAAGTGCTTGATTCGTTTTCTTATTCTGCTTTCTGCAGCTTACAGCAAGTGCTGTCTTGCTTCATGGAATGCATGTTAAAAGTGTCTATTGTGAAGAACATCTAATGCTCGTAAATAATTTGCTTCTAAGAATAAAGAAAAAAAATCAAAGAAGTTTTCCCAAAACATGCTTATAATACATGGAGAGCAGTCACCTCATTTTACTTTCATTAAAACAAACTCACTCTCCCCAACACCCCATTTCTCTCCAAAATTACTTTAGAATAGAAAGGTCTCAGGTGTTTTTCTTTTATCATTTTTAATGTGCGTCAATATCCTATATTGACAACTGCAAATTTCTATTCAGTCTGCATTTTTAGTGAGTTCCCACAGTTTTCTGTAGTGGGCCAAATTCTTAAAATACACCACCTTCTGGTTAGGGCATTGGCCCAATCCTTAAACAACTCTGATGTTATTGCTCTCTTACATCCTTCATCAAGGGACATTGGTATGAATTTAAAAGATATGTAAAAGACGTATCCTAAAAAATACTACAATTAAATGACATAAAAAGGACATGTTATTTATATAATGTCCTACATTACGTACTTATTCTGTCCTCAGTAACAAGTAGTCTGATGAGAAGTGTAAAATTGAAATACTCAAAACATCTAAAGAGTTAGTAAAAAATAACTATAGAATGGAATAGAATGGAATAGAAAAACTGGGCAGGAATCTTTCTTATGACATACAATGGGATCCTCTTTAGAATCCATTCAGGTGGACAGGAATGTTTTCATTAATTTACACAGCTGGGCTAAGACCTGAATTGCTCCATGAATTTCACAGTTTACCTGCTGCACTGCTATTCATCATCTGCAACTCCCACTGAGACCTCAGGGTGAGTCACTGGAACACAATGAGTTCACCAGTTCCCTCTCTCTGCCAGGGAAGCATTTCTAATCAATAGCTTTTAGTGCAATGGAAGTTACCACAAAGCTTTCAAGATCTGGGTTTATGTTGTAGTTAAAATGAGCTTAGTGCCATCTCTAGTGTGTAGTTACCTCACCAAGCTGCACATTATAAATTAGGTCAAGGCTGTTTGTGCAAACTGGTATTTTAGAAGATGAAACAAAAGCAATGCAGAAGATGTTGATACTATCACATGAAAACTGTCTTTGTATGTTTGATTTGTGGATGCCTACATACATACACATTCAGATACATATTTAGATGTGACTGGAGACTGTAAAAATAGGTCAAATAAATTTTTCATGTAAATTGATTTGAGTGAGTACGCAGTGGGAAAGTACAGATTCTGATGGAAGATATGTTTATGTAAATCTCCACCGAGTCAAGAGAGCTACTTCAAATATATGCAGACTGGTTTAAGTCCCTTATAACAGAAGTTAAATCTCTGGTTGAAACCCCCCTAAAATAATTTAGAATTGGAATTCTTCTCATAGAGTTGCATCATTCAACTACGTACACTTTGGAGTTTAGGAGGGGGACAAAAGCATTTAGGAAAAAAAAGATCTCATAGAAGCATTGACTATTTTTTTCTTATTTGTCAAACTTTCGTAAAAAAATAGCTATAGTAACAAGCAATAAATAACGTAGGCCAAATCCAGTGAAGAGTTGAGTACAGATTTGATTTGTGTAGCAACACACATCTTCTAAGCCCCAGTTTCTCCAGGACTGAAGAATAGTGTTTCACATGTGCTGGAAGGAAACAGCAGTACAAAGCATAACAGAAGTTCACTCTGTAGCACTTACAGCATCTCTGAAGTGAGATAAATGCCCCACTGGAAATTTCAGGTCAAGAGGAACATTGCAATGGGATTACAGGATTGGGCAGAAAAGACTGAAGCTGGCACAGAGAGTTTAGTCATTGTGCAGCAGTGACACTTATTTGGTATCATTTACATATAAAACTGATCTCACTTGCGTATGTAAATTGATTATACCCTTCTGGAATTTGGTGGCTTTCTTGGGAAATAGAAGGATTACATGCACGTTAAAGAAGAAGAACAACAATAAAAACAACAATGGGAGAAGAATTAAAAACTAAAATGGAGGGAAATAAGGAAAATAATAGCAATTTCTTTCGGGAAAACTAAATGTGTAAGAGTTAGTGTAACTTAGCACAATCCCACAAATCCTACTGTCCTTGGGAGATTTTTCAGGAATCAGTCCTTACACAAATATTTTCTGAACAATTATTAAGCATTGAAGGCACCTTTTTTCTTTTTCCTGCTCATAAGCAGTGATTATTTTTGCTTTTTATATAAATGTGTCTTTAACAAATGTATTTATTGGGGCCAATTAAACAAAACAGTACTGATATTTCAGATCTGTTTCTGTATATCACTCTGAGCAATTCTCATGGTCATGTGAAATAAATTACACTAAGGTTGGTTGTTTTGTGCTTGGGATTATTTTAATTTATTTTATTTGAAAAATGAGCTTTAATTCCAGGTTTAGCTAGGAAAAAAACCCAAAAACCAGCTTTTTTTCACCTTCAAAGAATAGTTAAAATATATTCAGGGCAAATTATGACCATGATTGTGATTCCCTATGCCATTTCAAGTCTTTGCCTATTGTGCAATGCATGGGAAATTATTGATAGCTATAAGACGAAGCTGGAGGTCATTCTACAAGTCAGGGCTAGACTAGGACTAGTTGAGCTGATATTCAGGGATAAAAAAAAAAATTACACTCATTCATCAGTGTGAAATAGCACCCCATATGCAATTGTTCAGAAAGAATTTGACTGAACAGTCTTAAGTTATAGAGAGTCTCACTAGCAATACCTCAAACAAAAGAATTCCTAGGCAATAGATTTTCTGGCAGGCTTCTCTGCCATGGAAAGCAAAGTAATAAGTGTGTATCATTGTCCTCAGTCTCTAGCAGCATCTCCCACTGACTTTGACAGATGTTGTTCATGTGAATCAAGGCCGATGTAAGAAGAGCAGCTTAGGCAAGTACACAGTTTTTCACTAGAAATTTGTAAACTTATATGCCCAAATTTGACTTCCAGTGCAGTATCAGCAAGTCCTGTCACTGTTATATATTGGTTTGTGAACAAAACACTTCAAGGCTAATATAAGGGTGATTTGAATGGAAGGCAAAATATTTGTTAAGGAACTTAAGAACAGAGATAGGTGAACTGTGGGGTAAAACAGGACACATTACCTTGCGGAACAGGACCCTCTCTAGAAGAGATGATGTGAATATAAACTTACATATAATATGCAATATCATGTATTGGGGCACAGAGATCCAAAATATACTTCAGTAGACTCTGGAAGTCTACCCCACTCATTCTCGATATATATGGAAAACCCCTCCCCCATACAGCCCTCGAAAAAAAAAAAAAACCATGCAGAAGTTACACAGCACCTTGAAAAAAACAGATTCTAAGAAAGCATTTTTGTCCCTTAGGACATGAGCATCACTCCTCACAGAAAATAATCACATAGCTCTGATGTTATGAAAAAGATGGAAATTACAGTTCACAAGGCTACTAGTAAACAAATATCAAGAGAAAAAATGGATATTGGTCTCTACAGGCAGCTACAGATTAACTGTGACTCTAGTGTGGAATCAAACCAAAACATAAAAACATTTAATCTTGTTCTAAAGCTATAGTTTAAAGGTAAACCTACTACTTCATTTTTGGAGAAAAAAAACTCATCTAAATTGGTTCTTCTTAGGGTTAATTTCAGGTAATTCTATACACTCAGGCTTTGAGCACTGAGCTCATAACTTTGAAAGGAGAAATCTTTTTAGTGCACTGATGAAGTACTCACACTTCATTAAGCACTGAAACCTCTCCATGGTTCTACAGCATGTTTCATGAAAGGACCTCAGCAGTTTGTGCTTATAAATGCCTCCATGCAGCAGACAGAAAATTTTGTAGTTAATATTTCTGTGCAAGCAGAAGTGGTACTTGAGACTTGTGTGAAACGCATTCAGTTGAGGTGAATGTGTGTATCTAGGAATTTTTCCTCTCACAACTGAGCAGGAGAAAACACAATAGGGGAATTTTAAATCGATTCAGGAAAATTGAAGAATAAAACCCATGGCAGAGGAGGCTAGGCTTAGACATATAATTCAGGTAGGTGGTGTCCAGATCTAGGAAAGATCAGGTAGGAATCATACAAGACATACAGTATTTTACTGAAACAGGAGAATTGTTTAAATTGTGTTTAATGCTGCTTCTTTAGACTACAATATCTGTGAAAGTTGTTGCTGTATTTTGCATGGATTTGATTCTAAAACTCTATTTTGCTAAATAGATGAATATTTGCTGTGCAAAATGCGATGAGAATTTGTGAGCTCCTTATTTTATTCAGCTAGGAAAATAAGGAGGGAAAGTTCCCATGGAAGTTGTTTATTGTCTAAAATCACAAAATCACAGAATATTCCGAGTTGGAAGGGACTCACAAAGATCTTTGAGTCTAACTCTTTAATGAATGGCCCACATGGGGATTGAAGCTTGATTTTACTATCACCATGGTCTAAATGTTTGCTTATTCTAAGCGTCTTGGTTGTTCCTCCATTTTGACTACCTTTTGTTTTTAGCGGTAGCACTATTTGAACTACTATTTTTGCAATTCTTATCATAACAAAAAGCAGTAATTAGGCAAGAAAGAGACCAGAATCTTCTGCACCCCAGATACATATACTTATTTTTAGGAAATGCCTCCCAAGTGCAAATTTAACTTCTTGCAGACTTTCCCTTTTCCCTTTAGCTTTATGCCTCCTGTAGAAAGAATTGTAGATTTAACACGAAGAACAAAATGTCAAACAGAAGAAAATAAAGAAGACTTACTTTTTTTTCCACCAAGAGGAAAGTTAAAAAATCTCTTCTTATCAAGCGTAATAGAGAAGGAATGTTGTTACATATGCAGAAAAACTTTCTCAGGAGAGAAATATGGAAGAGAAATATTCAGTTCAGTTGGGTCCAAAACTACAAGGTCTTTAAAAAGCAACCAGAACAACAAAAGCACCACATATTATTCATTGCAATAACATTACGTGCCAAAACATCAAGCCACTTCAGGAAAGAGGTAAATACAAACAATTCCCTTAGACTTCTTTATCTACCTCTACACTACAGGATCTAAAACTCAGAGACACGAGAAGCAGCCAAGTTTCACCAAAGGTTTGCGTTGTTCCAGACTTAATTCTGTCATTTCTTGGGCTACTCATGACCCTGTAAACTCCAAACCAAGGAAACTGAAATAATGTTTGTGTTGCTGGATTCTTTTTCTGTTTTCTGATCATTACAGAAAAACAGTGCCATGGCTCCACTTTTTTCTATCACCACCATCCTCTCTCTTGTCCCTTCCCTTTTTCTAGTAATGAACTCCTGCTGAAACCCTCATCCTGTGTGGTTAGTCAACACAGAAACAAGTAGGATTTTTCTACAATCTGACTACTGGGAGTAAGGAAGGGGGAAAAAAAAACAAGTCATAATTTCTAACCTAAAGGCAAAAATATTTCATATTAAAATCAAATAATCACATACTGAATTATTAGAGCTACTAGCAGCTTTCATCTTTGGCCTTTAGTGCATTGGAATATTTAATTTGCCGGCCACCAGCTGTTAAGCAGAATATTTTACCAGGGATGTATCAATGTAATTAAGTGTGATAAAAACCAGAAACATCCAGAATGTTTTTCTGTATTAGTGTAGGATAAACTCTATCTGTGTCAGTGCTTAAAATATTTATCTAACATCTTCTCATTCCCCAGTCCCTTATATTTCAGTGTTCCACTATTTGCATCATTAAAAAAGATCTTCCTACTGTTTAAACTTAAAATTAACTGATAAAAACCCCAGATTATTTATTTCCTTTTTATGCCACCATTTACAAACTCGATCTTTGCCATCAGGTCCTCCCTCAGTCATTTCTTTTGTATGGTACATAACCCAACTGTTCAGTTTTTTATTTTATAGTTCTGCTTTGTTTCTGACATGCGATGGTTAAAACTGAATGCAGAATTCCAGCCTTGAGTACTGCCTTGAGCAGAACTGGATAATTACTTCACCATGCCTTACAAGATGTATTTCCATTTACAAGAGATAAAATGTTCCCCAGATTTTTTACAACTTCATGGCTTTGCTAACCCCTGTACAGAATGTGATACATGCATACTCACAGATTCTTTTCCAAAGAAACAGTATTTCACCAAGTTTTTTCTACACCATATTTTTGCTGTCCATAATTTCTTCCTACGCCTAGCACCTTCCACTTGCTTCCACAGAGTTTTAACATATTTTTTGGTCCTTTTCTCTAATTTGTCAAAGCTGATTTTGAATTCAAAGCTTGCTCTTGAATATGTGGTTTCTCTTCCCAGCTCTGCATTATCACAGATTTAATATACTTGGTCTGTGCTCTACCATCCAGGCTGATTAAAGGAAAATAGCAAAGAATTGATTCCAGGAGGAATGCCTTGTGGTTGGTTTGTCCTTTTACTTTGACAGGCAATTACTGGCAACTCACAGTTATCCAGACAACTTTGCATGCAATTTACTAATTTAGAAACTTAATCTAGCCCAAGATTCCCTAGCTTGCTTAAGAGAATATCATGCTAGACAGTGCATAAAGATATGTTAGAGAGTGCCGAAAAATTTGTTTAGGATTACATGACATCTGCTGCTCCTTGACAATCTCTAGCAATTGTTGAAAAATTTTTTTATTGTAATTTGTTGCTGACCTACTGATACTCATCTCTTTCTTGCCTTGCTACTGCTAACAAATAATTTTCTTGATTATTTGTTCCAAAGTCTTCCAGGAACTGAAGCTAGCTTATTGCAAATTTAAAATTTGGCACTAACATCCCCCTCTTGCAGTCTTTGAAAACATCCTATGCCTTTAGGAACATTCTTATAGGAAAACTCCAACAGAGGTTAGATTGCTTTTGGCCAGTATTCTGCTAAATATCAAGGTGCGTTTCATCACACCATGCTCATTCATGTACTGTATGGGCATCAAGGTCTTGAACAAGCTGAAATGCAAAGAACAGACCATTTTTACAATGAATGCTTCAAATACTTATGCAGGATGGTCATGCACCTGATAAAGAAGGTAAGAACAAAATAGCAATAAAGAGTGAGTATATTTTGCTATTTATTTCAGAAGTATTTTAATCTTCATTGAGACATTTAAGTTTGTAGCAGTCAAAGTACATATTTTAGGTCATGCAATTGCACTGAATACCTGCAAAAATACATATGTACCTGATCTACCAAAAAATAACCACAGTTGTGTGTTGGGTCTGGCTGAGATGGAATGAACTTCCCTAGCAGCCTATGTGGCACTGTGGTTTGAATTTGTGACTAAAACAGCGCCAAATCTTTGTCTGGCCCTTATTCTGCCAGCCAGTGAGAAGGCTGGAAGTGGAAAAGAAGCTGGGACCAGACACAGTCAGGACAGCTGACCTGAGCTGGCCAAAATGATGCTCTGTACACATAATAACCATACTCAGCAATGAACTGGGAGGTTTTCCCTTCAAATGTAGCCATTGTTGGAGTCTGGCTGGGCATCAGTCTCATTAATGAGAAAGTGGCTGCCTCTTCATTTCTTGGGGTTTTTCCCCATCTTTTTTTCACTTATTAAACTGTGTTTATCTTGACCCATCTTGACCTTTCATAATTTGCTTTTCCTATTCTGTCACTTCCCTGCTGATGGAGTGGCTGGATGAGTGTGCATCTTCTGGATGAGGTGAACTGACAACAGGTGTGTTAGATGGAACACAATCATCCCCAAAAACTCAGGTCATGTTTTTACTACATGTAAAAACATTCAGAGAAGCATCTCTAGCAAAGTTAGTAACACAAGCAGCTTAGCCAGCTGGAAAAGTTCGTTTAGCGATTCAAAAGTATACTGAATCCTGTTCAGACAATATTCACTATATTGCATGCACTAAGGATAAATTTTTTTGCACAAAGTAATTATACTGTCATTTTTGATTGATTCAGGACCATTAAAATTATTTAACAATACGTAAGAAGTACAGTATGGATTTCATTCTGTCTATAGATTTCTATAATTTTCTAAAATATGTTTTGATTAAAATTACAGATGTGACTGAACCACCCATTTAGTTTTCATATCCATATTTTAGTTCTTTACTTCATCTTGTAAAAACTATTTTCTAGCTTTCCATGGAAAAAAATGGAAGCTCACCAAAAAGGCAAACCAACTATTTGTTAATGTTCACTGTACAAGTGATAGAACTAGCAAATGTTGCTGGAGTTATTGTTTGCACAATCCAAACTTTACATTGAAGGGCTCATACTTTCCCTGCAGATTGCACTTCAAGAAGCCACAGTTTCTGTGCATGGCAGTGACAAGAATTCATATATATTCTATATCAAAAAACTACTTATTTCTCAAATAAAGATGTGAATATTGAAAGTTTTTACTGTGTATTTAGTGCTGGCAGTATTTGACAGTTTTACAGGCTTTGAACCAAGAATTTTACTCCTAATTATCAGTTCAGACAAAAGGAATTCATCATCTACAGTCATAGCTTTACATATTTTGCCAAAGTTAAGTCTGAATTCTGTAGCTAGAGAACAAGATTTCCTACTGTTTTCAGTACTTAGGTTGCAATGCAATCTCTGCCACGGGTTTGCATGAATGTATGGATCAGCATTTTGCTAAATGATGTGTGAAAATAGTTACACAGCTAGGGTGTTTAGATTTTGAAGTTTTATATTACTTTAAATAGGTACCAGACTACTGCTGACGTTTTAATAACTTTTGTGGTGTACTGAGTCCAGTAATGACAGGCATGCATTACACTGCAAAAATAGTGTAGAAAAATGACAGATCTCAGCTTCTCAGACATCCTAAGTGGATATTATACTTTGGGACTCTATAGAGAAGCAAATTAGCTAGATGTTGTTACTGGTGAAATTTTTTAATATGTTGCTATGTAAATTGTCATTACTTATTTCCTTTGATATCTTTTCTTTTTTTTTTTTTTTTTTTTTTTTTTTTTTTTTTTTTTTTTTTTTTTTACGTTATGCTGGGTGTAATGTTGACCAGTTAAGTTAATGACCTCCATAAATTCTTTTGTTTTTCTGAGTTTAAGAATAAAAAAAGCAACAAAAGTAATTTTGACTATTTTTCTTGATATTTTCTTCAGAGCTCAGCAATCAAATTCACCTGGGTCTAACACTTTGCAGATTTTCACTGCAGTAGCTTCTTTATTATCTTTTCCAGCAAAACAGCAAGGTGTTTAACATTTTTCTTTCCCTCAGGAAAATGTACCTATCTCTGAGATATCTTCTGTATTGTCTATCAGTAACAAGACAAATAAATCTTTTAGTCCCTTAGGAGAATCAAACTCATTAGTTGCTATCTTTTTGTTCTTTTTTTTTTTCCCCCAATGATCCTAGTTTTTGCCTTTTTATTGTAAATTTAAGTCAGCTTGAACACCATTAAATTTAGTACAAGTCCCGAAGTTATACTCTGAAAACTACACTTTTAAAAAAGTAATCAGTTTATTACATTTATCTCTCACATCCTCCTTATGTATATTATCATATTTCTCCCTCTGAATCAGGCATCCCATTCTACACTATTGGCCACTAATCCTTTATGGATTACAACCATGGAAGGTCCTGTGTTAGGTCAGCTCCTCTGCAGTGGATGAAGCTATGTGAACTTCCATCATGTCAGGACACCATGTGTGTTTTCCTTATCTGATCCATAGGAGTGGTGCTGCTGTGTGTTATTCATCTGCCACTGCATGGCAAAATAACTTCCTCTTTACAAAAGGTAATTCCCCTGTGAGCTGAGCTAATGGAGACTCACATGCCTGGAGGTTTGACTTCAGCAATTCATACATAATGCCTGTGATTGTAAAAAGGATCAAAAAGTCCAGGAACATACCCCAGAGCAAGGCAAAAAAGTGTGACAGCCTTCATTCTAAAAAAGTTTGCACTGAAGTGCATCCAGATAAACAGCAATCATTGGAGGAGGCAGAATAACTGGAGTAATTCCAGACTTACTATAAATTTATTATCGTTTTTAAAAGGGTATATTAGAAAACCATAAAAAATCTGGTGTTGTCTTTAAGGAATGAAATGGTCAATGGTGAAGAAGAGGAGGGGATGACAGGAATTCTTTACCACCATCTGCATCTTTCAAAAGTGGCCTTCTTACTTTATGGGAGTATTTTCTAATTTAAAATATTAAATGTAGACATTTGAAAGACAATAGGATTTGTGGCTTGAGTGAGTATACTAAATTTCATGGTCTTCTCAAACCACTCTGTGTATTCGGCCATGGATTACCTAATACTTCGAGTCACGTATTGTTTCTCTAAATCTGAGTTCTCCAAGTTTTATTTGTCATATACACACTGGCAGCAGTACAAACAGTAAAATACTTTTTTTTGTTATTAATACAATTTTTCATCCATCTGTACACTAAACAACAAAGATTAAACGCCTTTCATTTCTTAGCCTAAGTAAAATGTCAAAGGCTAATTTTGTTCTGTGAACAGCTGAGAAGTATTAGCAAAAGCTTTTATGGTCTTTTCAACATATTTATGGTTTCAGAACAAAAATGGTAGAGAAATAAATAGGGTTTCTGGCCTCTAGCTTGAGACACAGCTTCTGCAAAATAAAAACAACAATCCTTTAGAAGTACAAAGGAAAATTTGCTTTTTCTCATCAGGTCAAAGCTGGAGTTTCAAATGTTTGCAGGCAAATATTTTCCTGATTGTTTGCAACTTTTAACTAGAACAGTTGCTTTACTGTCTTTTTCATCATAACAGAAAGGCCTTTATAATTTTCCATGAGTGAAAACAACTTTTACTTAGGGTTATGAGTTGGGAATTAGAATATCTTTCAGGAGCAATACAAAGCAGGAATCCATCCTCAAATCTGTTCCACTCTACAAAGGAACTGTGACCAAAAGGGTAAGATCATTTCCTCATAATGAAAAGAAAACAAGGAAAACTTGTAGTTTCAACTAGTTTCTTACCAAATTTTAAACTTATTTATGTGAATATGAATTGTAGGTTTCGTTTGAATTACTTATTTGAATAGTATTATATATAGTTAAACTTAATTTCAGAGGATATCGATTGACACAAAGCTGTCATGCAATCAAAATAAAGTGAAATTGTAGTATTTCCTAAAAATACCTAACCTTACCCAATAGATAAACAATTTTGGTGGTGCAAGCCACTTCTAGATTGCTCTCTTTAAATCTCTCTCTTTTTTGTGGGTTTTTTTGTGTGTGTTTTTGTTCACTAACACTACAAAAAAGGTCATAATTACCATAGAATCTTTTCCACCATGAAAACATACTGAGAGATGAGAAGAGGCTTTGAATAAATTTAACAATATGAGCAATGACCACTTAAAAAGAGCTGCAGTCTATGATCATACTGGTGAACAGTGAGAAAAGGAGCTCTTGCCTTCCCTGTGTCTCTCAGATGACTGAATGTGGGGAGTAATTAATTCAGAGAGGAGGCTGGATTGAAAGTGAGTCTCAGATAATCATTGTTCCCATGAAACAGTGTTTTCCACAGACACAAAACCTGCTGAGTCTCAGAAGCATTTGCTGTTTTATAAAACTCTACTGCTGCTTCCTATCAGCTTCTAATTATGAGTGATAAAACCTGGAGTTCCTCACAAAGCCCAGAAGTTTCTCTTCTGCTTCCACTCAAATCTGATCTAGCTACAGCTGTAGCTAAAATTCCAGGAATGCACAGAAGATTAGCAAAGCTCAGCTGAGGTGATGGCATTTTATGTGTTTTTATGTATATACCTGTTATATAAGGTGCTATGTAAAACCTAGGAATAATAAGCAAAACAAAAAAAAAAATTGTTTTCTTTTTGAACTTATTAATCTATAAATATTTTTTGCTCTTAATAATAGATTTTGAACAACAAATAATTACTTCTAAAAATAATTAGAATTATCTAGTGCTCACAGTACTCTGAATTAGAAATTCTAGAAACTGCAGTAGGATCATTTAGCATTTAGATGTCTACTTAAGCTTATACATCAAATCCTGGAAGCAAAGGGTGTTTTCCTACCTTTTTCCATATTTTTTTCTTTTCAAATATACATCTTGAACCACATACTTAAAAACAGTAAAAAGTTTCTATTACATCTGTGCAAATTTATGACTGAACTATGGACTCACTGTCTTCCCTGATTACTTCCAACACGATTTTTGCTTCTGGTTATACAGAAGTACAGAATCCATATTTCTCCTGCTGGCTTAACCCCAAAATACTTACCATTTACTGCCTATTACTAAGGAGAATTAGGATAACTGAAAATACTTATAAACAAATAAAATTTAGGGTTTTTTTTTTTTGTTTTTTTTTTTTTGGTTTTTTTTGTTTTTTTTTTTTTTTTTACAAAAATGTCTTTCAAGACCTAAACAATCTCAAGTAAGGACCACTGAATTCAAAGGGCATTTTTCATTGACCTCAGGGGGGATTGCACCTGGCACTGAATATAAAACTAGAAGCACTGACAGCAATGGAAATGACCCCTTTAAGTGTGCCACTGCATATCATAAGGAAAAGTTAAGGCTGGTAATGGAAAAAGATGATGCCAGACAGAGTTTCATATGATGCAGAGAGAGTTCACAGCTCCCTATTGAGATGCACAACACAGACAGGAATCATATGAAGGCCATTATGCTAATTCCTGAACTGTTGTTCAGTAGTGGTTATTTTGAGAATCTCAGCACAGAATTTAAAAAAAAAAAAAAAAACAAAACTAAACAAACAAAAACAAACAAATGTCACAAAACAAACAAACAAAAGAGTAGTGAATACAAAGGAAACACTGTAAAGTGTGGAGAAAATGTTCACTTGCCAGCAAATGGCTAAAGGTTATCAGAGCTCACGAATATCTAAGGAAATATACTAACTCAGGCCATCATGTTTAAAAGGCTTTTTATAATTATCACTTTCTAAGAAATAAAGAAAAAAAAAGTAAGATAAATCTCCACAATTAGAAAGGTAGTTTAAATATTTAATTTTTACCTGCACAAAAGAATTAAACTTTTTCTTGGTTTCTTGAAAACAGATCTTTGAATTTTAAGATACATCTGTAACATCCACTTCCACTTAACCCAGTGACCTTATTAATGGAAAAACCCTGTCTTGTTAAAAATTATCTAACAAGCTCTGCTCCTTTCCATTCACTGAAACTACACCACGAGGATCAAGTCTTCTACAAATGCTGCATTTAGCTGTACAAGAGTTTACTTTTTGGCCATGGCTATTCATCAATCCAATTAGTACAAGCTTTTGCCAAATAAATAGCACTTGCTTTCCTAAAGACCTGTTGAGAATAGTCTTATACAGTATTTTCTAAATTTCCTTCGTACTTGAGAGACTTTGAAGTGTGTACACCAGAATTTCCAAGTACAGCCTCTTCCCTTTACCTATGAGGAAAACTTATCTTTTTCCAGGTTTCTATGCTTTAATATTATCCACAGGTTTGAGGAGAGAACTGAGATCAACAAAGAAAGCTGATGAATTAGTGTATACTTTCATGTATCTTAAATACAATATTTCATTTTGCAGGTTACTCACTATATTCTGTTTACCTCTTATATCACCATTTCTATAAAGTAGGTGATCTTTTAAAACTAAAACCCATGCCAACTATATTCTAATGTTATCTGAAAATAAAATTCTTTTCTGTTTGTGTTTTTTTGCCTGTGCAAATTCTCTCAAAAATGAGCTGAAGTTTTTTGGGGGTTTTGTTTGTTTGTTTGTTTGTTTTTGGTTTTTTGGTTTTTTTTTTTTTTTTGTTTGTTTGTTTTGTTTTTTTTAATGGATGACATGCACCATAGATATTTTGACTTGTAAAAGAATGGAAGAAAGAAAATTAAATATAAGAGTGCAAAGAAATATGATTTAGCCAGTCACTACAAAATCCCAAAAATAAAATTGATAACTAAAATACAGGACTTTTTTCTTTTTCTGTTCAATTTTCTACAGTTTGGGAATCCTGAGTCATTCACATATTAACATGCTCACATGAAAATGAGAATTAAAAAATGGTGCACTTCGTGCTTGATAAAAGAAATGGAGACATTTAGCTGAAGAAGTAATTAAGATGTAGGCATTCACCTGCCTACATTTCTTCTGGATTTATATTCAGCATACACCAAAGACACTATTTTTGCTTAAATCATCACAATACAACTGTGCCCCCGCAGGAAGTACACAAATATAGCAGAGAAATCAAAGACTAATGCAAGAAGGTTTGCCTGCATAACTCAGATTACTGTCCATGCTGCTGAAGAGAGTGCACTTGGGAACAGTCTAGATAACATCAGAAAATTTGCCAGACTGCACTGACAGGTGTCAGCATTGCTATTTTTACTCTTAAAAACCTAGCAGCCCCTTTTGTGACAATAAAACAGACCAGTAAATATTACTTTTTTAAGTTTAATGCTTAGATAATAAAACATATCCATTGGATTTTACTATATTATGTTACGTGATGACACCAGGCATTAGTACTGAAGGGGATCTTATGCCTTCAACTGGCATATAGTTGCAAAATAAGGCATCATCTTCTTATTTCAACATTCAAGATGTGCTTTGTTTTCTGCTTTGTCCTCCTGGTTCAATTGTTGAGTTAATTTCACAGTTCATAATTCAATTCCTATTTGAATATCGACAGTTCCAACTTTTATAAATTTCAGGTTTGCTTCATATCGATATTTCAACTACACTCCAAGAGAACAGGCTGCTTTTATGGTGACCACAGTAAGAATGTCTCAGTCCAGCTACAGCATAATATATGCATTTATATACCACAAGAAAATGTGCTGCACTGTTTTTTCACAAAAAAAAAAAAAAAAAAAAAATTAAAAAAAAAGGAAATCATAAAGTGTGTTTATTTCTAACACTTATTTATGAATGGGTGGGGTATTTTAGAAAAGCTCCTTCAGAAAGAACATTTCCAATAGATTAAGCCTTCTATTTTTGAACCAGTACTTAAGTAATTTCAGTGACTTTCCTAAAGAGGTCAGATTAAAAAATCAGAGAATTGATTCCTTTCTTTTCTTTCCTTGAAGAATGAACAGAACTCTGTCAATTTAGCAGGAGAAAAAAAAAACAAAAACCCAACCCAAAACTTTCAATTGATTTTGCTGAGTAACTCTGGTCATGTTATATGTCTATCAATTGTCATGCTTTCAGCTTTCCCTTTTTTTCAGAGAATCTCTCATTTGATCACAGTGTCACTTTGGAACACTGCTAGTATGCAGCAGAAGTTAAGGGGTTTATTTTTATTCCATCCCATGATTTTCTAAAAACCCACACTAATAGATTCTAATGCAACCCTCCTCACTCTCACTTGTGAAAAGCAAGTTTACCAGGAGGAACAACTGCCAGACTTTTCTGAGACACAGAGCATTCCCTTCCTGACAGCTGTTCCACATGTTGATCCACAATCTTTCTGCTTGGACACTGCTGGATGTGTCCAACTGATTTTTTGAATTCACACCACACAATGTGTCTGTATTGGCAACTGACTGCTCCACTTCACTGAGGGCAAAATGTGACTCAGTGGCCTTTAAAATCACAAGTTTCTCTTTATATAACTCTATTAGTATTGTAAACACTTCTGGAAGGTGTGCTGTAAAACCAACAAGCTTGCCACCCTTGAATAATTTCAAGCTCAGCAGGACTGCCTTTATTTCTGCTTCTATTGCCACTTCTGCATTCCCAGGTTTCATTCCAGTGAAGAAATATGATTGAAATGCTTAAATTTGGATCCCCATTTTCTACTGAGGTATATCACAGCCTTAACTTAAATCTTCTTTCATAGATTTCGAGGTCAGAAATATTATTCCATGGTAGCTTCTGACATGGAATTATCTGTAATGGCTAAAAATCGGATAAAGCTCATCTCTAGCTTTTCTTAGCCAAGTGATTACAGATCTGCCTTAGGTAATTTTCCATGCTTAATAGCCTGTATTGTCAGTCTTTTTCTGTGAATGCTCAGGCTTGGCTAGTAAGATAAACAAAAATCAGACCTCTTGCAGCTACCTCACTAACATATCAGAGAAAAAAATCTGGTAATGCTCTATTTTAACACTTTTTTCCCCCAGGTCTGGCCATCAGCAAACAATTGCAAACACCCTATACAAAACTTCTTATATATCATTTTTGAGTTTCCATATGCCAGAGAAAATTTTACCTTGCCAGTTACTCTTTAAACTTCCAGCCTCCAAAACTTTCATTGGTCAAACAGTATAATCAAGACTTTCCATACATCTTCAACAATGGAAAAATGTTATTCCAACTATTTAAACACTGTATCTCACTTAGAATATAGATTCTTTCTCAAAACTTTACCTCCTCAAACACATTGCACCCCTGCAGCATGTGTTGAGATTTTCAAGGTTCTGCTAAAGCCATAAAAAGACTATTTCACTGTGCATAGTATCCCCCTAAAAGTACAGGTTCTATCACAATTTCATTTACCGTTCTTAATTATATAATAAATTATTATATTTTAGTTATATCTTTACATACGCAGAAGAAATGACCACATTTCTTAATCTGCTTCAATATTCAACACATTTTGTCTGTGACAACAAATCTATGTTGTTTAGCATTTTTAAACGTTTCAGTCTGTTCTGTGTGTTTACTTGAGGCTTGATTTTATTACTAAATTGATAGTGCATGAAGTAAAATCTATTATATCTGCAATGGTGAAGGCATTGTAAATAAATATAAAATGAAAAGGAAGAAGAGATGGGCGTGATCTACCTGTTATATGTGTTATATGGCTGTAAAAACTACAGGCTTGGACCTTTTCATGTTTTTGGCTCCTTCTCATGCCAGCATGAATATATCAACTCAGGAAAATATTTGTGTTCAGTTGAAGGCAGCTGTGCAATTCACAAAATAATATAACCAGATAGTCAAGCCAGATAAACACTTAAAGAACTTTTCAAAGACACTGGAAAAGCTGAGAGAAGTAAGTGGGATTTTTCAGCTTGGAGAAGAGGAGGTTCTGAGGTGATCCTGCTGAGGCCTTCTAGTACCTAAAGCAGGGCTACAAGAAAGCTGGAAAGGGACTTTCTACAAGGGGGAAAGACTTTAAACTGAGAATGTAGGTTTGGACTAGATATTAGGAAGAAATTCTTTACCATGAGGGTGGCGAGGCAATGGAACTGGTTTCCCAGATAAGTTGTGGCTGCCCCATCCCTGGAAGTGTCCTAGGCCAGGCTGGGTGGGCTCTGGCCAAGCCAGCTGAGTGGAAGGTGTCTCTGCCCACAGCAGGGGCATTGGACCTGGGTGATTTTAAGAACTCTTCTGACCCAAACTGTTCTATAATTCTATGAATTTTTAAAGAGGTCTCGCCTATAGAACCATGTACCACCATAAAAGAAGGATATAAAGCTCTTGGAGAGCATCCAAAGGAGGACCATGGAGATGGTGAAGGGCCTTGAGGGGAAGCCACATGAAAAGCAGCTGAGATGACTTGGTCTGTTCAGCCTGGAGAAGAGGAGACTGAGGAAAAACCTTATCATGGTCATAAAGATTTCTCATGAGAGGATGCAGTGGGGCAGGCACTGATCTCTTCTCTGTGGTGACCTTTGACTGGACCTGAGGGAATGGCCTGAAGTTGTGTCAGGGGAAGTTTAAGCTGGATATGACATGAAGTTTTCCACCTAGAGGGTGGTTGGGCACTAAACAGGCTCCCCAGGGCAGTGGTCACAGCACCAAGCCTGACAGAGTCCAAGAACTGTTTGGACAATGCTCTCAGGCACACGGTGTGATTTTTGGGCTGTCCTGTGCAAGGCCAGGAGTTGGACTCAATGATCCTTGAGTGTCTCCTCCAGCTTAGGAAATTCTATCATTCTATGATATATATGACAACTAACAGGATGCATCTGGGAAATCTCCATCTTCCTGTAGATATGGCATTTATCAGAACTCATTTAAAAGAAATTGTATCACCATCTGTTAGTATTTGTGACAGTATTTCATTGCTTATTTTAAACTAGCACAATAACTGTATTAACCAGTTGAGATTTTCTTGTATTCAAAGGCCACATCTGATTTAATATCATATTGTTCCACTAAAATCAACAGATCCATGCCAATTGATATGAGCAAAGGATTCATTCATTTTAATTTACATTATACTGGAGGGGTATAACATTTATTATTTTTTAAGTATACAAGGGAGATCTATTTGAGACCAGAATCAGGCTCCTTCTATATTTTTGGGCTATTCTGTAGTGAGGTTATTTATTTTTCTAAAAATCTATAACAAGTACAATCAGAAGTTTAGTTCTATTAGAAATTAATTCCATTTATTTAGTTAAAAACATTCATAATTTGATTTGTAGTGAACTAAACGTGATTATTTACATCAGATTTACTGTTGGGTTAACATCAGACAGACTTTGGTCTTATGCATACTATTGCTAAATAATAAATATTGCCTGGTAAAATTTAATTATCTCAATTTTATGAGGCTTTCAACAGATAATATCACAAGCTTCAAAACTGAAATAAAGGATTAGATTCATCATCATGTGATAATATTAGCTGTGTCAGCTTCCCAATTGAGCCCTTTTCACTATTAATGTTAGCTAGTAAAACTGTATTTTCTTCAAGAAATTTCAACTTACATCTTAGAAGTTAAAACTTTTGTCAGTAAATCCATACCAGACAACTGACGGTGTCTTAAAAGCGATGATTCACAGACCTTATAATCCTCAGTGATTTAGACATAAAGTAATAGACAACCTTAATAGCGAAGAGTCTCCATGATCAAGATCTAACATTTATTTGTACATGTTTCAGCTCTCGTTGCTAGGAAGATGTTAACATTTTTATTTAATAGTCTACATCATCCCAGGATGTAATTAAAATAGTCTATTTTATTACATGCAGTAATACCAGTCAGCATGACATTCACAAATTAATTTCTTTCAAAACTTTCTTGTTCTACAGCAGCAGAAGAACCTTCTGACCAATTTAATGTTTGTAGAAAGCCACTAGGGAACTGATACGATGCCATGACATAAAGTGCAGAAATGACATCCACTTCACCTTGCCTCACATCATTTGACAACTGCGCCCTTCCCACTGCTCTGTTTCCAAGAGCAGCTTGTGCATAGATATCAATTGGCTAAAGCTTGGTAAAACACAGCAGGAAAGATGGATGCATCATTAAGATTTTTTTCCCTTAAGCCTTTCATCCATCCACCAATAAAAGATGGTGGCATTCATCAGTTTTAAAGAATTAAAAATCAATTAAAATAACTATGCCTTGTTTTTCACTCACAGTGAAAGCAGTATTCAGTGAGAAACCAGAAAAGTAAAATGCAAACCTTCAACAGTTTCCTGATTTTAACATGGTTTGGGTAAGTTCATAAAACTTTTTGGACATTGCCTTAACTCGGCCATTAAGAAGTACAGCTGAGGTTTGGGTTTTTTAATTTCTTTCTCTGGGTTTTTTTAATACCATCACTGCAAATAAAATAATAATAAGCTTTAAAAGTTAGCAATAAAAACTGAATAAGAGAGGTGGACTTGCAGTTGCAACACTTATCTCTGTTCTGTGTCTGTCGTGAGAATGAGACAAGGGATCATAGGGTAATTAATTCAAACTTAAACATAACTTATGAACTACAGGAGATAAAAAAATTCAAATTACGCAGTAGAACATCCACAGTAGTCTAAGATATAAAATTAGATATGCAATTGCAAAAATTATAATACTGAAAATTTTTAGAATTTGTGACAGACGGTAGAAACAATTTTTAATGCACTCCAAACTTTAAATGGAGACAAAGAAGATAGCAAGAGGTGCAAGCATAGTGTATTCAAAATACAGGAAAGTTCTGATTTACTGTTTGTCATACAAAGTAATGCCAAGGATACATTAAATATACAAAGTGTGCAGGAAAAGTGCTACAGATAATATATATCTTAGTTTATACATAAGAGCTGTTCTCATTTTTGTAAGTAATTATAGCTTTGCTATTTTTTTTTCCAAATAAGGTAACCATGAATTTATGATCCAATTTAATATACACACAATTTAATATCTACTAAGGTATAGGGCTGGTTACCACTCTATCTGGTACATAACGAATTAGTAGGTCCAGCTGTTATCTTTGAAAATTAAATCCCACTGAAATTAAAATCATAATTTTAAATGTTTTTACTTGATATTCAAGAAGGCTTACAAAAAATGGTAGAGTAGTTAGTTAATCTTTGAATATCAGTCATGCATTTTTGGAAAAGCATTTCCAAGAATGTCTTGTGCCCATGTTTGTAGTAAATTTTGTTAGATCTCTAATCAATTAAACTGCCACATTGCATTTTGACAATTCATCTGCATCAGGCAGCAAAACGCATGCCTACACTCTTTAGATCCACTTCCAAAAACCTAACTGATGGATGAAAAAAAGGCTTCTGCCATTTCTATATTTTATGTGTCTGAGCTTAAGCCATTGTTTTTATCTTGTGTTTTTATTTTTCTCTTTGTTTCCTAGAAAATTTATTTGCATTTGATTTGTAGGGAAATACAGGAGAAAAAAATTCTGCCTCAGTTTTTCTCCAGTGTTATAGCCAGATGCCCTTTAAGATATTTTGGATAAGAACTTTGGTACATTTAATATTACTTTATGATTTTAGAAACAATTTTTAGATAGGAAAATACTTATTTTCTCCATTCATGTAATAACTACACAGTATTGCCCTAGTATGCAATGTTGCAATGGAACAAGAAGAATTTAGAAAGATAAAAAAATGCCTTACTTTCAAGTGCCATTCAAGTATATGGTTTCCTAAAAAGCAGACTAAATTGCAGAAGTTGTTATAACTTCAAGAAATATCACAACACTGATGAAATGAAAGAGAATAACTGACAGATGCTTTGTGTGAAGTTAATCTGAATGAGAAGCAAGGCTGATCTGACAGAAGCAAGAAATGCAAAGCAGAAAATACACCATTCATCCTTAGTATTCTCCTTGAAGGATGGGTACATAAAGAATGGTTGGTTGTCTGATCAGAAATGCAGAATTTTTCTGTGCCTTTTTTTTTGGCAGAGAAAAAGGCAATCACAAGTAAAAATGAATTTTAAACCATCTTTCTGCAAAATGTAAGCTGTGTAGCTGCAGAAAAAAGTATTGATGAAATACTGTATTGATCATCTGCACTCTATGCTTGTACAAATATTTGTTTATTTATAGTGAGCTGATACTGGTAATTTTAACAAGATTGGAAAGCAGCCTTTTTCACCCCCTGAACTCTGCTCTATAAGGTAGTATGTTTAAAAGTGAGAACTATATACATTTCTGACCACAAAAAAAGCCCCAGGCATAGAAAGAGTATAGCTGGCCATCGGAAATTCTTTCTATTTGTCATGACGACAACCCCATTTCCACCAATTTGTTTACAGAATATATTGAAAATATCAAAAATTATGTCAAACCTTGTTGCAGTTTATGCATCTTCAGAGAGGAAAGTATATATGTTCTGATGAAAAAGTTTAAACTGCTCTGCAAAATAATGCAGAGCTCCTTAAATGCCATTTCACTGAACTTCAGCTGTATTGTAAACATAGAGATATAAGCTAAATACCAAATTCATATGTAAGAGAAATGCTGCTAGGATAATCTTTCACTTTCGGCTTCTACAAACCCCAAACCAAGATGACACCAAGGTGACATCTAAATTCTATTGCAATACCGAGACTAAGATTTAAAAATACATATTTTAAAGACATTCACACTCTGAGAATTTAAATTTTTGATATCTGCCAGAACAAAGAATCTAACAGTACTGCTCTGAAAATGTAGCTCTTTCTAGAGCAGAAATAAGACTCTCTTCAATACATTGTGCAGGCAAGAAATAAGCTGAAACAACATGATTAGGAGACAATTCACCACAGCTGCAAACAGACTTGAGTAAACCATTATCTATTTGTTCAGCTGCATCTATATTCCCTTACTAAATAGGCCCATATTACTTACTAATTAGATGCATATTTATGCACATATACACCATTTAACTATCTTACAGGTAATGTATTTATTGTCTTTATAAGGCTTGAGGCCAGGGGCCTATGTCACTGAGGCCAGGAGAGCTATTTAACTAACAAGGCTTGTCCATTCCCTCTAGCACAGTTTATTCAGTTACAGAAAAGATAGCAGTTCACACAGAAACTGGAGAAGAGGTGATTTTGTCTACCATGTGAATCCCATTTAAGGCTGCAAATCTATTTAAGACTGTAGAGCTTTGCCTCAAACGGCAAAAGAGTTTTGCTTAGAGACACAAACCAGAAAACTAACAAGCACAAGCGCATAAAACCATAAACTTCTCCTCTACTGACAAGATGATCTTTCTGCATCTAATTGTTGTTTTCATACCAGCTGTTCATTTCTTCTGCATTTCAGGCTCCTGTTTCGACTACATGAATGTAGTCAGGGAGCAGTGCAGAGAAGGCATTGTTGCTGGCTGTTCTTTCCATAAGTGCTTACAAGAAGAAATTCTCTGAGTGGAAAATTACTCTTTTGAATGGATACTAGCACTGTTTGCCAAGTACTTAAAGGAAACAATTACTCTCATGGCATTCAGAGTATGGTAAATTATGAAAGCATTTTTGTCACATATTCTTCTATAAATGCTGCAGGGTTTTATTCTAAGTTTCTCTAATGTTTGTTGGTCTGGACCAAATCTAGCTGTCTGTCTTCTCAGCTCTGAGATGAATTTGATTTTGCTAGCTTTCTTTTTAAGTTAGCACAAGTTTTCTGTAGAGTTAAGAACAGGCCCAGACAGGGTCAGTTTTTAGTAACATTTATATTGAGTATTTTTGGTAGTTCTTCAGTTAAAGTAAACTGAACTTTTTTAAACCAGTAAATAAGTGGATAAGTAAAAGCAAAGCAGATTTTGAAGGCCAATGAGCAATAGAAGTCCCCAAGTTCAACTTAGCTGAATATCTTGTCCACAGTTTGAATTAAAACAAATTATGCACAGCTACTACATGGCTCAGTACATGCTTAGGGCAACACTTGCTCCCACTTTAGGAGACAGTTTTTCTGTTACTGCCATGCTGGACTAAAGCTGGACAAATATATAATATCTCTATGTATTTAAAATTTTCAGAACCTCACAAAATCCAGTAGTGCAGCTAAAATGAGCTTGTTAAGATTTCTATTTGTTCTGTCCCCATTTTTTCACCTACTACAAGCAGATGGGCTTTGGCACTGGTGTCTGTAGATTAGGATGGTTAGATTTTCAGTGGTATTACAGAGCAAAGTAGAACAGCTGGGCTGCCATTTGATGAGTCAAAAAATGTGTGAAAAATTATTACAGAAACAGGGCTCAAACTCTACATATGCTGAACCATCCACATTTATGGAGTTTCTCAAGCTTGTAACCCAAGTAAGCTAATCTTCTTTTTGAAAAGAGTGTCCATGTCTATTATATTTGCAAAATCATCTCTATGAATCTGAGCCCTTGTATGTCACTGGACCTACTTCCATTGACTTCAATAGTCTGAGTTATACTGATGATGAACACTAACTATAAATAGCTTTAGACAAAAAAACAAAATAGTCAAGGTTATACTTTTATAATGTTTCCCACTCTATCATATGGAGAAGTATCAGATGAGTTGAGATTTTACCTGCAAGAAATATAAAATTTTAGAAAATGAAAACTGATACACAAACCATTCATATTTGTATTCTACATTAAACAAATAAATAATTTCTCTATTTTTTAATGAAGTCCATTGCAAGGATGCAAGTCTAATTTCAAGTTTTAAAAGTTCTTTTATCAGTGTGCTGCATTGTCTCTCTACACAATATTCCAGGGTTGTGTAACTTCTGGAACTCCAGGAGTGAGTAACACCCCAGTGTGGGGTAAATACCATACATGCACTCAGAAGAGTTAATTACTGTTACAAGAGATCACAATCAAAATATGCAATTTGAAACTAGGCAAAGGGTGGGAAAAGAAAACAAAGCACAACAGAGAGGAGAAGTGAATGGCCAAGGGTGCAGAGAACAGGTTCTCATGACCCAGGAATTAAGCAAAAATGCCCGTTAATGGTGTAGGAATGTGCTCTGGGTTTGTTTTTGTGCATTCGCACAGACTCTGCAGTGATTAAAGCCGTGGCTAACCACGGACAGACTGCAAATATAATGGCAGCATTGATTAGAAATGTGGAACACTAAATTGTGTGAGGAATAAGGCAAACAGACTTTTTTATTTTAAATTTTAGGCTTCTGGTTAATCACTGATTTAAATTATTGCCATCCCAGAAATCTAAGCAAATACATTTGTCAATCGTCATATCAGCAGAATGCTATTTTAGTGGCATGATCCATTTTATTTCAGTATATATAAACTTCCCATACATTGCTTCACTTGCACAAAATGTGCCTATGGCATAGCTCAAGCATTCAGAGAAAATGACTGTTGCTGTGTACATTGCTATTTCAGGTCATATGGCACTTGCTTCGACAGAAGAGGTTGCTAATTAAGCAATAACAATTAAGGCACTGGGCATTTCCTGCAGACTAATGACCAACTAGGAGAAGCTGTGCCAAGGGCCATTAACCCCAGCCAGTCACTCACTGTGATGGAACAGATTTCTTTGAAGAATATTAATGTTTGAAAATAACAAGGACAATTCTGGAGATAACATAAATGTAAACAGGAATGACTCAAATTAAGTATATTATGATGGTTTGTGTAGTAAACTCTAGGCCCCTTCTGCATTGTGGGTAAGGGAGGAAAATGGATAGCAGGAAAATGGATAGCAAGAAAATGGTACATCAAAGAATATTAAATGCCATTAATTTCTCAAGCTTCTCTAAACTGCTCTCTTCACACCTGCCTCCTTGCATGTTTGCTCTTCTGATGACAATTTGTAACTTTGGTTATCATCACAAATTTTGATAACGCGGGTACCTACCAGTGCTGTTGGTAAAAGGTCTACACTCAGGAGAATACATGGACACACTTCACTGCTTTCTTTGTACTCTATGGTCTTTGATAGGCAGATCTGTGAAACTCTCTGAGACCTGACAAAATTTCTTTCCAGAGATACAGAAGAGGGTTCAGGCCTGGACTAAGTGCCTCTTCACCTTTTTTTTTTCCATAACATTTGCAGTGAAATATTTCTGATAGGGTCTTTCTGAATACAGTGCTACACAACACCAGCCTGCTTTTCAATTATTGTTTTCTCAAATTAGAGCAGTTTACCTTTTTATTATCCCTGCAAGAGATTCTTCGCTTTCCTCCCCACAGCCAATTCTTATTTGCAACAGCCATTAACATCTCCTAATTTAAATTTTGCCCACAAACAACATTCAGTAAAATAAAGGAGAGACAAACCCAGAAGGCAAAGAGGAAATAAGCTAAGCAGATAGGTGCAAGTCATCAATTACTTTCTCCCTTCCACAAGTAACTTATCGACAAGACTCTCATCCACAGCCACCTTTTTCTCAACCATGCTTCCCTCATCCGCTGGTGGTTTTCACCTCTTTAAATACATTGATTCAAAGAAGTGGGTTAGCTATGAGGCAACCATTGCAATTTTCTGTCTCCAAGGTGAAATAAGCAGCTGTATTAAAACTATTTTTAACTAAACACATTTCTCTAAGGAAAAGGACTATGACTGCAGAATCCCTTCCTGAACTTTTATGACTGTTTAAGACTATTTTTTCTCTATTACATTTCTCCTAATAGCTCAAAAACATGATTATCACCTACATTTTACTCACAGTAAAGGATTATACATAAAAACTTTGGAAAAAAAATTATAGGACATTAATCAGCTACAATACATAAAGAAACATTGTATGTTTATTGGAAAAATGTCTGGAAATGCAGCCTTTATTTCTGATTTTCACCATTTTCTATCATTTTGCATTAGTAATGTGTCAGGAAATTTCTACATTTATTATAAAGCTCTGAATTTGCTTGTAGAAGTAAAACACATCCATGCCAACGTGAATCCCCATAACATGGGTATAGGCAAAATTCCAAATTTTAGTTATGTGTGGACACCTGCAGTATATTTGTACTGCTTAAATTATTCCATAACAGGTGTTTAGGCTCATCAGAACTGACTGAGAGCAATCAAAGCAATAAAGAATGTTACATAATTTCAAGGAATTTCTTCAGAAAGAACCAGCACCCAGAACCCTCCTTTTCATTCTCTCTTGTTTTCTCTTTGTAATGCCTCTTCTTTTTAGTCTTTTGTGTCATTTAAAATGATGGGGAAAACATTTAAACTCAACATTTTGAACTTAAAGACAGATCATATTTTATCTCTAATGTCATATTTGTGTGCTGTCCTAGGACTTGTCTTCATCACTGTTCTCAAAAGTATTTTTCAAGGTGATGAGAATAGAGAAAGCAACTGTAGAAATTCCAGAGTCTACTTTTAAATACTATAAAACAGCAGCTGAAGTTTCCACAGAGAACAGGGCTTTATCGTGCTTGGTAGAATTAGTTAGAAAAGTGCCTTTCCAAACCTAAAGAATGTTAAAAATCTTAAATTTTTTTAACGCCATAGGGAACAACCAAAACTTGAAATAAAATAATAATTTTAAAAGGATACTATGGAATATTGGAAATTACTGCAAGTATAGGGAAAATCTGTGTTAAGCTCCAAGAAACTTCTTCAAAATATAAAAGAAAAGGGGAATTATGTTTGAGTTATTACTGAGTGCTAAATATTCAGATGCTTCTGTCTAGAGGATTAAATACAAAGAATATGAAATAAAAAGTTTCTCACAAGGACGGTAGAGCTTCTGACCTTTCTTTTTTGGACAGGAGCATTTATAAAAATCCACTGACAGCACATTAAGTATGCCATATGATATTCCAATGGAATAAAAAGAGGAACTATTTAAATATCTCTTGCTGATTCACCTGAATTTTTCAAGCTCTTCTCAGAAGGAGACAGTTGAGGACCTTTGTTTTATTGTTTAAACTCCTCTATCATTTTAACCATGTAACACAGGCAAAAAGCAGGAAAAGAAAGAGGGAAGGAAAAGTAGGAAGAGAAAAGATGAAGCCTTGCTTGAAGCGCAGTCTCCAACTAGATGTTCACAACTACAAAAACACAAAACTACATTACACACCAGTTCTTTGGGCCTGATCCTATAGTCTTATGAGCCAGCAAAAATCCTGGAAAACTACACCAGGAAAGAGACTGTCTTAAAGCAAAACAGATGCTCATCTCTTTTGCATTAATTTTGTTTTGCCAATTATAGCTGTGTTGGTGAGAAGAAAACAGTCACTGAATTTCCTGTGTACAATTCCACTGTTATTTATGGCTGATTATTCAACCTAGCTCTGTCAGTTTTCTAAAATCTTTTCACAATCACCCTGAAGACAAGAATCTAACTAGCTGAATGCTAATTATTTTTAGGTAAAAGAAGGTTGGGAATAATTTTTTTTCTCAGGAAGTACAAGTTCACATAGATGAAAATTTCTAAGAAAACCATCATTTTAGAACACTGTCTTTATCTGAACTTGGTTTTCTTTTAGTTTATATTGCTTTGCATAATATTTTAATTTTTTGAGAATATTAATTTTTTTAAAGTTATTGACAGAAATCAATTCGCTGTTATCAAAATCAAATATTTCAATGTTTCTACTCTGAATTGTATTTCTACAGAGTATTTTCCTCAGGACAGAAACCTTTTCCAAACATAGATACTAAATACCGCAGGGAAACTTAAATCAACTTACCATTGATACTGAGCTATCAATTAATCCAATATCAAACATTCAAATACCCAGGCCATAGATATTAGGGAAACTACATACAACTACATTTCTTCAAGCTTAGTTATATTTGGCTGCCCTGAGGTTCACAGTTGTATTAAAGTCTTTCTTTTCCTACTTTCAGCTCCATATTCTCTAAATCAAGAGGTAGTTTCTGGCTGGTACTTTAGGCTCCTTTACAACATAAGTTATATAAGAAGCCTGACAGACTTTGCTCATCTTTACATTTTCAATTTTGAGGATTACTTTGTTTAGCCACTTATGCTGCAGTGATCTGTGGCAGCTCTGTGGATTTTCAGAGCTGGCCATAGAGCACTGATGGTGCTGGTCTTAGCATTTTTCAAAGGAATAATAGAAGAAAAAATACGAATTGTACTGTTATGTGCTGTTTTGAGCAGCATTTCCAGACCCTCATTTAGAGAGAATGATGGTGACTTCACACATAACTGTTTCAGCTTAACACTGGTTAGATGAGAGGCTACTAATTATACAATAGCAATTAAGACATGGGGCTTTTCCTGGAGATTGATGACCAGCTAGTAGGAATTGTGTGCAAGGCTTTTAACCCCAGCCAGTCACTGCATTGCAGCAGAATCAGATGGCGTTCTCTGAAGGATTTTGCTTTTCAGAATGGCAAACATGGGTCTGCCTATAAGTGCAGGGCTTTTTTGCTCACCTACAGGGTACATCTAGTAGCAGATAACGAGGCCACAAAGTAATTAATTAGAGGCAATTGCACACAGAAAAAAACCCAACACAAACCATAACACCCTCCCCCCCTGCCAAATACAGCTACGTATAGATAAACAGTCGAATGCTCTATCATGCATTTTAACTTTTCATTCCTTTTAGAGAGAGGATCAGATCTTTCACTGATTTGAATCAGGCAACACTGACACCTCAATTAGCATTTTAAATCAGAACTAGCTTGAGTATTTGCAGGGAGTCCCCCACACATAACCATTCATTATGTGCTGGCTTAGTTCTTGAATGCACCATGATGTGAGAAACTGCTTCCTTTCTGGATGAAGCTGAAGAGAAGCCTCTCATTAGTTCATATCCCACCTCACTGGAAAGCAGGAAGCTGAACCAACTTTAGCAACATTAGAAACCCCCACTCAGTTAAAGTTCCTCAAAAAGACAGTGGTGGAAGACATCCTACCACTACTGCTGGGACTTCCAAACTGTCCCACAACAAACATCTCAGCTTTTCCTGATCTTCAGGGTGCCTCACCTTCCTCGCCCTTGCAACCTACACCCAGTCATGGCCTGGATCCACTCACATTCTCACTCTTATTCCTATTAATTTCTTTTTCTCTTTTATCTTATTTTTTTCCCTTTATATTCAAAATAGGTATTGCTCTTCCCAGCAACATTTCTATAGCAGTTTTACTTGTGGCTCTAAAATAAATGACCTGCACTCATCTGGCTGTGGAGGGAAGAGTTTTGGGTTTTGGCAGCAGATGGACTACACCGAGGCAGTACCAAGGGATGTCCAGGTGATTTGCTGCTGTTTTAGACATTAGAGGAAAAATGGAGTGGTGCTTCTTTAAGATTAAAGAAAAAAAAATAGGGGGAAGTTTCTAAAGGTCTGAGACATTAACTGCTAGACCAGTCCAGACTTCTTTATTTGCATTTTGATATCACTTTTGGAAGTGGAGACATGAATGAGCTGCCAGCCAGGGTGAACTTCTGGTTCCTTCATCCCAGGGTGCACCTGTGGCAGCAGAGGGAGCAGGACAGAAGCTTCTGTCAGGGCATCCCTGAACACTGAGGTGCAGTTCTGTCCCCCAACCAGCACCCTGACCACAATGTCCTATTTCACAGCTTATGCTGGTACAATAACACGACACAGCTCTCCAGGTAAACAAGTGAGTCAGAAAAGGAAAATGATACTATCTTTAAATGTCATCTTGATCATGGGAGCTGCTGGAAGTCCCTTCTGCATGATAGCTCTCTGTCAGTCCAGTCCCTTGGCTGTAATGAGCAGTTTGCTTAGAGTGAGACAGAATGTTAAAGCAGCATCCACACCTGTGCACACACAGCCACTCCACACACCACAGGCATCCCAAGCAGCTGCCTCCTTCCTGCTCAAAACTGGGACAGCAATTTGTGTTTCCCATGTTTCCATTTATACACCATGAGAAGGTGCTGCCTGCTGAGGAGCAATTGCAGGGAGCCCTGACTTACCCCACAGCTGTCCTGGCTGCTCTTTTCACCACTGTCCTGTGTTTTTACCTATCCTGGGCAGCCTATGCCAGGCTGCCTGTGGCACATGAGGGATATTCTTGTGGGTCCCACAGGTTCCCCTTTAGCAGCACTTCTGCCATGGCCCATGTTGTCCCCCTGCTCGCCATCCTGGCACCGCTGTGACCTGAGGCCACGGTGATGAAGTGTGATGTGAGGAATTCCGCCGACACCATGTCCCAGCCCCGGCACTCCGGCTGGCAGCACCAGAGAAGGGAAAGGTGGGGAGAGGGGCCAGGAGCAGCAGGTGGAGAAAGGGAACAACAACAGCTGCTGTAGCCCCGGACAGGGGGAGCGGGGCTCGGAGCAGCGCGGGGCAGGTGCCCGGGAACAGCTGCTGGGGTCTGGGAAGGGGGATGAGGACCCAGCAGGGGCTGGCCGGGGTGGGTAGAGGCTCTGGAGCCAAACTCGCAGAGTGGGGAAGGCAACAGCTGCTGAGGGTGAGGCGAGGCCAGGGAAGGACCCGGAGGCAAAGGAGAAAGCATCCCGGCTCCGAGCCAGGGCGGGGGCAGCGTCCTGGGAAGAGAAGCGCGCCCCGTTCCACAGGAGGCAGGGGCTCGGCAGGGCAGAGCCAGGCAGCTGCTGCGGCCGAAGGAGAAGGCACCGGGAGCCAAAACAGAGCCCTGGGAACACGGGCAAACAGCTGCAGGGGTGTGGGCGGGATGGCAAAGCTGCAAACAGGCTTTGGTGGGTGAAGGAGGGCACAGCTGCTGGGGGACAGACGGGGAGAGGAGGAGGAGGAGAATCAAAAGCCGTAACCAAGGGGAAAGGAGCCAGTCCAGAAAAAGGACTGAGACACAAAGACTTGAGAACGTTCCCATTTTAAGAGTAAAATTCGGGTTTTTTTCCTTTGTATAAAGCAGTTAAATTGTTTTGTCTTCTTAAGTACCACCCAAACAGCCCGCACCGGGAGCACCACCCGCTGACAGCCCCGCGGACCGGCTGCGGGCGCTGGAGAATCCCGGGGTGTGGAGCGGCTGCAGCACCCAGTTCTTGCAGCTGCTCTGGGGATGAAAAGGCTCCTCCAAGCTCCTAGAAAGGCTCCGCAGTGTTCAGCAGCTTCAGTCAGCCATCGTCTGGTGCAGAATTGGTCAAAATACACCTGGAGATTACATCCAGATGAAGTGCAGTTACACTCCCAAAACAGGGCTGTTGGCTGTGGTAAAGATGGTCTGAAAAGGTTTTGTTTTGGTGTTTTGGGTTTTCCTTGGGTTTTTAATTATTATTATTTTATGACAAAGGGCTTCCCCTTTGGCAGCGCTGCCCCCAGGTTAATCCACGTTCAGGCTATAATGCAATGTGTTGTAATGTAATGTAATGGGCGCAATGTGCTCTTGCCATTTGGTGCCTGGGAACTTCAGCTTGGGGCAGTGACCTCTGTGCCTGGCACCAAGCCGTTCCCAGAGCTGACCTGAGAACCCTGAAGGAGCTGCCTGGGCAGCAGGGGCTTTGCAGGTGGGAAGTGCAGCCGCCAGACCGTGTCCCCTGTGCTCTTGTGCGTGCTCCGACTCCGGCTTGTGAATGAGGGCTGGGGGCTGATGGCAGGCAGCGTGATCGTAGTGACATAAAAAACTGTGAAAGGGGAAAGAGCTTCCACATTTAGACTCATATGTGGTAGATACTGCCATGGATACCAGTGTTGCTAAGCGTGCTTCTTCCTAGGGAAGTCTGTGCTCGTGGAAGCACAGGCTTGTGGGACTACTTTAATTTAAGGATAATGCATCTTGTGAGGAGACATACAGCACCAAGCCAGGCCCATCCTAGATACTGCAGAGATGCAAAAAGCTCAACTATAACTACTTCAGGTCAATATTTTTTGTTTTATTTACTAGAGGGAAATTGCTGCTGTAGACCAAGCTGTCAGTAATAAGTGTAGCTGAAACTGGACTTAATGGAGCAAGTTATATTTATCCAGGAGAGAATCCTGTATTTGTAATGTTATTTGTTACTTTCCCCTATTTTACATGGTTTTGCTTTAATACTCTTCTATTACATTATTCCTTTAGCACACAAGTCCATACCTTTTCTTTCATCATCTTACAATTCTCTTTTTACACTCCTGCTCTCTGAGCATATGGAACTCATTTTTTCACTCTTTCCTGTTATTACTTTTTTGAATATTTCTGCTGTGTTCTTAAACTCATTCTGTTCTTCTCCCACTTTTGTTCTCAGCCACATTTGCATCCTTATGCCTCTTTTTTCACATACAGTATGAAACTACAATGAAATAAGATAAACAGAAATATGCTGGTGCTCAAAATGAAGGATATGGAATTTTTATGTGAATAGTGGAGCTATTCTCTTATTCTCTTCTCTTTCTTTGGGTGCCATTTAACATCACTGAAAAAAATAACTTTATTAAGCGAACAATTTTTTTTTTTGCCTTACAGATGTCTGCCATTGAATTTATTTTCTCATAAAATAATTCTCCATGAGAATGACATCCCTAATCTCTCCATAAATAATTCATTATTTTGTTCAGTTTTCAAAGGATATAATCAGTAATAAAAAGGAGGCATTGAAATTAGGAGCCGCTTTACAAAGAAATGCCACTTTGTCTGCCTTCCTCTCTGTTAAGGCACTGCAGCCACTTGCCCCTCTCCTCCTAACACTTCTGGGCTGTCAAAGTATAAAGGTGTGAGAATACGCCTTGGCACTTCTTCCTTTATTGGTCATACAACTTCTGCTGGCATCTAGAAAAATTAATATTGAGGACAGAGTGCCTGAATCATTTCTCATCCTCGCATTTGTTAATTCACTTAGCACCATTTAGGAGGTCTAGACAGAGAACTAAAGATAACCAATATCATTAGAATATGGAGATTTCACATGCTTACTGGTATTTTGTTGATGCTTTTTGCTCAAGAGAGAATTAAATATCAACTCTTTTAGCAGAGCCCCAAAACACTGTTATTCTGTTATTTTTTTGAGTGGCATCTTCACTCAGGGCATGCTGATATTGAGGCCATACATTAATATTTCTGTGTCATAACAGTAGCAGTGATCATTCACTACCACTCTTTGTTTTGCTACTTTGGCATCTTTCAGGTATTTGTCTAAACAAGATTTAGCTCAATAAATGTTCTGCTATGACAGAAAGAATTCTGTTTTAATTTAAAGGAAAAATAACTGAGTATATTACCTGTCCTTTCTGGGGAGATTTCTGTCTCAAGTTCTTCAGTTGGAAAATGTTATGGAACACAAATTGCTAGAGCCTAAGCCAGTGTGGCTATAAAAAAATTCTATAAAAATGCCATCAATATGTCAAATTCTAACATAACAAGATTAACCACTAACTAATTTAGATACTGTAGACATCTGAGCGTCCCTTTAACTATACTACATAAATTTAAAAAAACCCCAAAAATGAAAAACAAAACCCTGCCTATGTAATACTTTTAAAATCAGGGAATAACCAATTCTCCTTTGCAGGTGAGTAAGCAGCAGTCCCAAAGTGGTCAGAAAAATTAATGAATGCAATGATATACTAATGGCTGTGTCATCTTTAGGTAATATAAGTTACAACTCCAGGCTTATGTTAAATGGTCAATAAGGTTCTTATTCCTTTAATACCTGCTGGCTCCCAGAGAGACTGTGAAGGACCAAGCCATTTGGGCACTATATCCCTCATTCAAGCAACTCAACTGAAACAAGGCAGCTATTTCACATCTTAATAACATTATAGATGTCCTGAAGAAGGGAAGGAAGTTCCTTTTCAGATATAGGAGAAGGTTACCTTTTTACTTGCCAGAAGCTTTCATACATTTAAATTAAAAAATGATGTAGCCACAATTTGGCTAACAGATGGCATTAAAAAATATTTTAAAAATTGGCATAAAGATTTATTTAGGGTCAACTGATTTTGAAACTGCAGTAATTTAATGTGAAAACGTGACACACGTTAATATAGGACTTCTTCAAATCTTGCCTTTCAGTGCAAATAAATGGTAAAGAACAACCACAATTTGATAGCTAACAAGACTTAGGCCATATCCCTTGTGGCGTTTTCTGACCAACACAAGTAATTCCTAAAGCATCTTGATATCCATTTATAAAGACACTGGCTTAAACATACTTATTGCATAAAGCTAAGACAAATATAAATGACTTTCCAAACTTATACAGGAAGCTACCAGCTCTTTGACACTTTCTGTTGTTTTCTCCTGGTTTTTGGCAGGGGTTTTTTTGTTTGGCTGGTTTTTTGTTCGGTTTTTTTTTCCTTTTCTCGCTTTATGGCTACATGGAAATAGGGAGTTAAAGCATTACTGTGAATTAATCTGTAAGGACTCTGAGGAATTGAGACAAGGCTTCGCACACACGATCTGGTGCTGTGTGTTCATTGAAAAATCATCATCTTTGTGAGACAGGTCACCTCAGGCACCTTGATAGGTCTACTTCTGGAAAAAGACATCCTCACAAATACCAAAATGAAGTCCAAATGCCTTGAATATGACTTTGTCAGAGGAACATATCCAATAATACACTAAGTTTTAAAGGATCCAATATTCTGTAACTGGAGCTAAGACTTCAACTTGACTTCAAGCAAAAAATGTAGAGGCTTTTACAGCTTGCTTTCACCCAGAAGAAAAATAGATCCCTTTCATCTTTGTACATGTTCATGCTTTCATGTGTTGATGGGAGATGCACTTGCCCACTTAGGTAAAATTTATTCTAAAGAGAATTTTATATATATATATATCTACGCACATATATATATTTCCTTTATTTAAAAAAAAAACAGGCACTGGAGATAAATGCCCTAGCCACTAAACTATTGATGCTGCAGGGATACAGCTCTCCATTTCTAAACTAAGATGAGGATTATCTCTGATGACATATTTCTTTCAACAGACACATTTCTGTGGGAGTATTTCATTAAAATTCTTAATAATATTCTAATGATGAATCACTTTATTAAAAAAAATCAGCTTAGCTATGTGCAAGCATATTTTAATCAGCAGGCATAGTGTAATAAGTTTGTGCTTCAAAATTAAACTTAATGCTATTTGAAGTACATTTTTTGTTAGTATAGTACAGTAGCAGGGACCATCTAAGATAGTGTAAAAGATGTGAATGGTAAATATGGTTTTCTGTGTCTCCAGAACACATTTTCTTGTAGGCTAATTCCTGTTTCATTTTTAAACTCTTGGACTTACACGTTACTTAATTTCCTTTGAATTTCCTTTCCTTAAGAAATTATTATATAGAATTGTTTGGCCTGTATTATATAGGATCCAGCATGGATAAGCACAGACTAAACACATAGTTGGTGGCTCCAGATCTTCATAGCAGTCAATCAGTAATTTAACTACTCTGAAGGCAATTGTCACAGCATCACCATTTTTTAAAATTCAAGTGAGATCCCAGAAGCTGCACACAACTTCTGCCTGTTTTCACCCTAGATATTTTTACTGAATAGCTCTGCAGTAGCTCAGAAGAGCTACAAATTTGTTTTCATGCATAAGGGCTCATTAAATTTCTGGATTGCAAGAATGTATAAATTATTTATCCCTATAGAGAAACAGGTTTTAGAATTCACAGCTCAGAATAGACTCCAATTCCCCTCTCATATAGAGAGTCACTGATGTAATTAAAGGTTAAAATAAAGGAGATCAAATGTTAAAAGGATAAATGTGTTCCCTCTCTCCTGAGCTCAGGCATGCAATGCACTGCCATGCTGCCTCTCTTCCTTAGCTCATGCTGGAAGACCTTGACTATCTCCCTCCATAATTACCTCAGGTTAGAAACACAGTTTAGCCTGTGTTTTCATGATGTTTTCAGTGCTAGGGGACAGATAATTCTCTTCATTCTTTCTTTGGCAATGATAAAAGGGAAAACAAAAGAAAACACTGCTTCCATGGGAAATGTTAGGTGAAGGCAATGGAAGTTCTGTCAGAAGCAGCACCTCAGCTTTCTTGAGCTCCACCTCATGTAGGTATTGCTTACAGGCTACCTGGCCTCCACATTGTCAAATGGTGAACATAAAATCTTTACTGAGGGAAAGGTTAATATATCCCCTCATGAATTCTAATGACAGACAGTGTTTCCAAACCTCCAGTGAGACCATTATAATCTTTATAGACTACAATCGATTTTTATGTCTCACAAGCAGGCCATCTGCAATTTATAAGCTGCATCATTAGCCCTTTTCTCATTGCTTCTGTTTTGTTTTTGGTGATGCATAATGTGGTGCTAGTCAGGAAAATTGATTAATGCCTTACTTTTGGCCCTAATTTTGTTTGACTTTCTCAGCTATTTTGATTCTAAAGAGGGAAAAAATCACCCCAGATCAAGCCTTAGCTTCTTATTTATTTATTTACAGCATTTTATTTTTTATTAATAGCTTACTCGGACCTCTCTATGACTGCAGTGATAGAATGGTAAGACAAAAGCACGTTAGCTTTTTGACCACAGGTGTGATGTGAACAGCCTTCAGAATCGGGGGGAATGAAACTGCATTCCCTTTATCTGCTGATCTTCCTCTATTCCCTTTACCTGCTGATCTTCCCAGACAGTTGCATTTCATGGAAGTCCCTGGCAGCTGCCTTTCTTGGAGCATTTCCTCTCCTCTGCAGGGCTGGTGAAGCCTCTCTGCCTGCACGTTGGAACCCAGGGGGGAAGAAACAACAACAGCTGCATTACAGAGCCTGCACTGAAAAACACCCAAGTGCTGCTCCAGCTGTATCAAACCCAAATATGGGCTCCCAAAGGAGCTTCTGTAAGCAGTTTGATTTCAACTTTTCCACTATAGAAAGCGTTCAGTTTTATTTTCAGAATGATTTTCAAGGCACGAGAGCTCTGTAGTACTACATATGGATTTATTTTATGAACAGCATTAACAATTTTGAGCAGGAGGTCCTGGTGCTCTGCTGTTCTATTTGTGTCACTTCCTATGTATATTTATAAGAAACTGTATCACATATATTTAATAAAGTGCATTATGTATTACAACAGGCAGCATTACAACACACCACTGTGTTAAAGCTCTCGAAATCCCACCTTTGGAGACATCAGTAAAAGGAAGTTGAATGAAATTACAGCTTAAGGAAGAAAGAGTTTACTTTTCCACACACAACTTCAAAGGTTTCACTGTGGGTGAGAAAAAAGCCATTACAGGGAGTGACCAAATTCTAGAGAGAGTGGTTCAAAGGAGAAAAATATGCAAAAGAATAAATATACTGAATAAAGAACTGTGAGCCCCTTGAAAACAGTTAACCCCTTAGCCAGGTCCTTATAGAAAAAAGGGCTGGGGGTAGAACTGGGAAGGTTGAAAGAGGCCAACATGACTGAAAACTGGAAAAGATCACCACACAGAAAATGGGGAAATGGAAAAGGAACAGATTTTAAGGAAAATAAATGGGAAGACATAGCAGTAACAGGGTACGTAGGGCACTCAAGGAGATTGTAAAGGAATAAAATGTTTCCTGTCAACACTTAAAACCTGTAGAAGCCATCTGCAGTAACACAGGCCATCTAAAACCAATTATGATTGCTACATACATTTCCATATCTTTATTACTGCCTTTAATATCATCCAATAAGGAATATGAATAATTCTGACTTGGTATAAGAATCAAATATGTGAGGGAGGAAATTTCAGTGGAATGTGGTTCAACATCCAGAAAGAATCAGCAATGCAAATCAGGCGATGTGAAAACTGGGGAATGCTAAAAGGAAAGTTCATGAGCATCTCAGACATCCTGTCACTTCTGGAAAATGTGATCAACACAAGATGAGTATCATATTCATTAACAAAAAGAAAAAAAAAGAAGAAGAATAATGGATAGTAACAGGTGTATCTTCTTAAATTGAAATGGCATGTGAAGTAAAAGAGGAGCACTGCAATTAAATGAGTGCAGCTGACAGAGATACCAACAGCAGATTGCAGGAGTGCTGAACCGAAAATTATATGGCATTTTTTGGCACACAGTTGTGAGCAGAATCAATAGGAAGCACACAGTCACAGTCAAGTAGCGAAGTTAGCATGAAATTCCAACAGATGTTTACACTGACCTGAAGGCTCTTGGAGATATTCTAAAGGAACATGGGCCAATTCAACTGGTATCTTCCTAGAGCAGGAGATTTGTGGCAGATAAATTCCAAGTTGTATAATTAGGTTAACACAAACTGGGATGCTTAGAGACACTGGTCTTGTAGTGTGTGTACACACCACTAGCTCACAAAATGTAGTTGTTCAATTCAGACTAAATAATCATCTTTACAAACTTCACACGTACACAGCCAAAACAACTATTCAGCAGAAGTTTAGATGGAAATGAGGACAAATGCTTTCTGTTATGATAGACTTGTATCCTGATAGAAAGTTCTGATTAAAAAAAAAAAAAAAAGAAATCTGAACCAGCCTTGTTGGAAAAGCAAGGCACAAAAACATAGAATGTTACTGGACTTGTCCCTTTTCCATTGATTTATTTAATACCTAAAGCCAAAGAGACTCCAAGACCAAGCAAAAGTAGCAAAAACAAGAGGAATGAGAAAATAAAACAGAATTGTAGAGGTAATAGAGGAGTGAAAAGAGAAATGTAAATTGGGGGGAGGGGCTATTTTAGTTGATAAAGAGCCAAATAAACACAAAGCAGAACAATCTTTGCCTTTTAAGACATTAAGCACCACAATAACCTCTAGGAAAATGCTTCCCTATGGGCTTGCCTTTCCAAGACAAGACATGTTCAGTGCTGCTATCAAATTCTGACCTTAGCATTGCTGTTCAATTATTAGTTCTTGGACAGGTCCTAAATATAATGTGGAAGCACCTGCTCTGAGTCAAACAATATATAGTCCAACTGCATCCTGCTGATTTACTACTATTTTTTCCTGTGGCCCAGACTGGCCATATGGTTAGTTTCTTGGATAATTTCCTGAGGAATGGGTACTCTTTGAAATGGCCAGTGTGAAGGTCTTACCCCTTGGAGAGCTCTCATACTGCATTCACAGCAATCTCATCTCTTACAAAAGCAAGAATCCTATTTTGCTGCTTTCAAGAGTACACCTGAGTGGTAGATTTCTTTCATTTTCCTTGGCTCCTACACTGGTCTTTAATCAATGAGCTTAAAATACCTCCTTCACTTTTTCATTTAGAATTCTGGTCTATCTCCATAAAAAGAAGTAGGTTCTGCTTTCTTTTTTTTTTAATACAGCTGGTTATATCAGTTTCTATCTTTTCACAGCACAGACATATCACATTCATTAAGAAATTTTCCACAATTAAACTTCCTGTTTAAATTTCACATATATTGTGTAAGAATTCTCTTTTCAGTGTATCTTTATTATCTATAATTTGTAATTCTTTCATATGTAATTATACTTCTGAATACATCCTTTTCTCTATAAGTGGAACACACATTCAAATAAAAATATTCTGTGTTGTCAAAAAGGGAAGTGCAGGAAAATAATGATTCTTCATAAAAGAGCCAAATCAACAAGGTCCTTGAGGAAATAATCTAAAAAACCCCATTTGATCTTATCTCTAAATCTAAGTCAGATATTAAATAAAAAGTATGAGTCTACATTCCCTCAGCAAACTAGGCAACTTCTGTTACAGACACATACCAGAAGGAATAATGAAATGCAAAGAACAACTAAGAAAATTTTCAAGCATTTGAGATCATGAGGGGCACAAATGCTGCCAAATTGTTTTAGTCATTCTTGGACCCTGGAGAACTCTCATGAGTCAGAATGGGTGCAACCATACCACTGATTCCACCAACAAACTACAGGAATGGCAAAACTCCTGCGGATTTAAATGGAATGAAAATTTTATACTAAAAAGTCATTTAGCACAGAACCCACTAACCCATTAAGTCTTATATTTTGAAAGCACTGCAAACACAGTATAGACCACAAGCTAAAAGTCCTTCAAGTTCACTTCAGGCACAGAGAAAATGTGACCTCTCAAGAGGATTTATTTAAAAAAAAAACCTGCTCCTGAGCATACTTAGAAAGTTTTAACAGTCATGCTGTTTAAGTCAGGTAGCTCATGAAAGATTTTTATACAATAAAATTTCTAAAAATACAATAAAATAGTATTTCACCCAAGAATAACCTAATCCTCCTCAACATCTTTGCATAGGGATTAGAGGAAACAAAGCCAAGTCTGTTAGTACTTTTATAAGAGAAAGTAGTTCCAAGCAGAAATTTGGTCTCACAATCATGTCCACTGACATTTGAAAAAGAATGAATTTAAAAAATCAAATATAGTCCCCAGTTATAAGAACTACAGACCTCACATATCTGAAAGGTAGCAAGTTATTGTCAAATAATGGGTGAGTATAAAACCTTTAGGATTTATTCTCTCTCTGGCTGGTTCTTGAATGAAATTGCAGAGTGCAATTTATTACTCAGTGGATCTGAGTAGAGGACAGTATTTGTGAAGAAAAAACAATCAGAGATTTATGTCTTTCATTGCTGACATGTGTGATTTATACACCACTCAACAATTTAGTATTATCCTTAAAGAAATTTTTAAAAATTCTCTAGATCAGAATTCCAAGTCCAAAACCTAATAACCATGTTACTCTTTTGCACAACTTGAAATATATGTATATTTTGAGGGCTTTTTAAAGAAGGCACATGGAAATCCTAAATAAGCACACAGTCTTGTCTCTCTCACTGCCATGATTTCTTTAAACATCCCCAAATTTCTTCTGATGAATAGTGTCTTCTAAAAACAGGTTTATGAAAAGGGTACAGAAACAACTCAATAAATTCCTCCATACTCCCAACATTTTCTTTGCAAGTAAGCAATTTCAGTAGGATAAAAATGCCTGTCTTTCCCTGTCTCCCCACAAATAAAAAGTGCTGCATCATCATTTCCTGAAATAGAATTGCACTACAGCGTACCTTGATGAACAGATTAAACAGAGAGGAAAAATTACTTTCATGTGTTTCCACTAAAAGAAATATGTATTTTATACTAAGGAAATTGAACATGCAATTTCTTGTCCAAAACCATCAGTGAAAACAGCTGATCAAAAGTAGCAACAGGTTTTGGGCAAATGCAAATCTTACCAGCAATTTAAAAAATACATTCGTTAGATTTTGGGAATGCAACATTTTGCCAGAGATGTTGCAAAGAGTACTTTATTTTCTAGGAATGGTGTATTAGATACACCATAAATTACTCCATGAGCTGTGTGTGCTACCTCTAGCAATCCCATAATGGCAGCAATCACAGCTATGATAAGCAAAGGGAAAGGAATGGGATGCACTCATTAGTTTGTCAGCAAATTCCTACAGGTGTCATGGGAGGTGAACAAGTAGACTCTGCCTAGAAAAATGCATAAAATCTTGTCATGGTTATGGCTACTTCCATTTAAAAGCATGTTTGAGTACATCTGTAAATTATAACAAAGATTTATTTTTTTCCAGAAGAGGGAACAGAGCAGTATTATGATCATCAAAGCAACAGATTCTATATTTCCTCACTACTTAGTGAAATTAAAATATCAGACTAAAAAGATTTGGAAGATGAAATAAACATATCAATATTATTCTACTCAATAACATATTATTTCAAACCCCAGTAATCTATCCAACAGTACCAGAGTAACCAGTTCTTTTATTATTCTTTTTGTATTGCATTAATGATTAAACATGTAAGACACAGACAATGCTTTAGTTCTCCTCTGATGAGGAGTTTCCACATTCAGTAGACTTGCTCACAGATTTCAGGGAGTGAATTCTCCATGCTCCCTCCTGCAATCACAGACTTGCCGACCTCTCATTCAGCCAAAGTGCTTTGCTTTCTACAAACCCCCTTGTCATTCTGCTTAAAATCAAACTGAAACTGAGAACATTGGGTCAGCACTCTGGATTGCTCATTCTGGGACTCTGTCTGTGTCACCAGAGAGATCTTCTGCCTATCACTCTTTCCTTGAGATCCCATTTACAGGCCTCGCTTGGCTGTTCTGTTCAGCTGAATGCACCATGCGGATGCGCCCATGGAAAGGAACTGGCACATCAGTGCCTCTTCATGGCTCTCTAATATCTGATGATACCTAACACCACAGGAACTGGAATGCAACCTAGGATTCCCTTTCACATATGTTTAACTGCTTCCTTTTTTTTTTTTTTCTGTACATTTTGCTTTCTTTCGTAGGTGATCCTCTGCTATGGCACAGGTGTCATTCACTCTCTGTCTGGTCATTTCATCCAAAGGGCAAACAGTCTGGAGCTGGACTGTCTCGTCAGTCCCACTTACATATTTTCACATGGCCATTTGGACAGTCTAGCCATCCTTTTAAAAATAACTACTCATTCTGCATGAAAAGCAAGTGAATGACTTGTTAATCTACTGTCCAACTGCTATGTCAAGATATCCTCATGAGACCGCCCTGATATCAGATGTTATAGTAAAGTCATTTAAGCTACATATCCTAGAAACCCATTATTATAACATTATTTCATCATAGAAAGATCAGATAGGAATTATTTCTGCACAACCTGTTTTACAGGTTGTTAGCAAAAGCAACACATTTGGATACATTTCTCATGAAAAACAACGTAACTAAACTCCATGACAGAGTAAAGCAGTCTGAGGTAGAACCAAACCCCTAGATCAAAAAATTTCTGAAATCAGAAAGAATATTCCCTTTCTTTCAAAGACTGCCTGAGGAGAATCATTCCACTGTTACATTGATGAAAATCAGATCTCCATTTCAATTCAAATACAGACGAACAAATTCATCTTATGCTTCTACGCAAATTCTTAGTAGCAGAAGAACCAAAATCTGGAAGTGTACAAAATTGCTTTTTTTCCTCTTTACTAACTAATCAGTCTGTATTGTTCAGAATAGCCTTTACCTAACCAGATATTAAGGAAAATCACTGTTTCTCCCTTACACCTTTTTGCCACCACAAAGCTTTACATTCTGTGGCATTTCCTAAATTATTTCTGCTGGAAAGCTCTAAAATCCTTCATACAACCCCATCAGCAAGTACCATTAGAGTGCAGCACCCCTTCAAAAACTCTTCTCTGCTGACATTTACCCCAATAAAATACAATTTCACACATATTTTAGGAGGTTTTCAATTCATTCCCAAAAAGTATCTTTGGTTTTACTTGCCAAGCAGATAAAATTAAGACTCTCTTGATGGCGCATTCTTTCAACACCTCGTTATAAATAAACAGTTTTTACTCAACAGATCTTGTTGCCATGTCATGCTATAAGAAATAAGCCACAAACCAGGTACAAAATGGTTATTACAAAGAACATTTGTTTATAAAGAATATGTATGAATACATCAGGAATTCAGTTGTCCCTAAAGCAACCTGGAATACCCTGCACTACAATAATTTATTCATAATTTTTGATCCAATGTTTGTATCTCAACTACAGCTCAATATTGTGCATAATACGTGACATCTAAAACCATAAGTAGGATTCGCTTCTCTTGCAGTAGGTATTGGCAAAAAATATAATGAAATTTGTTCTTAAACCTCAGACATCACTAAACAAAAAAGACAGGGAATAGTAGAGGAGACAGTGAATATAATTAACCTTATTTTAGGGATGAAAAACTGTGAGGAAGATTAAATACTTGAGATATATAAAGAACTTGTAATAGAATAGTGAAAATAAAATAGCAATTCCAAATCCCATTTCCAGAACTTAATTACTTCTCAGTTCTTCATCGCTCTTTTTTTTTTTTCCATTTTATGCTTCCAGATGTCTACCCTTCATCTGATGTAATCATTTATGAAGGATCCAGTTTCTAAAGAAGAAATAATATCTGGGTCCAAAGCCGAAAAGCCTTGTTTCATAATAAGTTTTTCTCAACTCTAGCCAATTCTGAAAAAACAAAACCCAACTGCAAACCCTAGGAGCAAAGGTCACAATCACAATTTAAATGATTTTCTGAAGGAACCCAACATTTTGGAGGAGAACTTGCATGTTGTACATTAAGTATCATACATCTCTTATTAATACAAAAAAAGCAGCAAGAAGTGCAGGATGCGACTCATGGTGAGACTTTGCTCTCTCTTTAGAGACAGGCAGTGGACAACAAAAGCAGGGACCAATAATTTGCTGAAACTTGATATACTACGACAGCTAATAAAACTTCAGGTAATTTCGTTACATTCTTTTTCTGATATCATTTATTTGGTTATCAAAGGCTTGCTTCAACAATATTGGAAGTCTTTTATTTTGTCAACAGTTTTCCAGGCTGTCTCTCGCATGAAGTCAAACACCAAATCATATTGCTATTTAGCTGAAAAACTTAGAAAATTTAATACATTCAGGAATCTCTTTAGAATGCAGGGGAAAGGAAAACAACTCTCAGAAATATTTATGACAGGTACAAAAATTTCATTACAAAGAGGTTTTCCAAGATTTGATTTAAACTGATGCTACTTACTCACAGAAAATGGAGGTCCTGTTCTCAACCTCAGCTGAAAAACTTCATGATTTTCATTAAGATGCAGTGCAATGAGGCTACCAGGCCTATTGAGAGACAACTTTTACCTTAAATATTTGAAAACTCGTTTAGAAGAGAGAAAACATTTTCCAAACCACTGAAAGCTTTCCTAATATCTCTTACAAATTCCTTACATATTTTTTGTTCTGGCCAGAACATTGATAATAATTAATGCTTGCAGGAATAAATCACGTCTATATAGACAGAAATTCAAATAGATGTAAGAGTCACATGTCCACTTCTCCTGTAGCTGAGAGTGCAAAAAATACTATTTTTTAATCTTACTGTTATAAATCCCAGAGATGGCACATTAACAACTGTAAAATAGTTAACATTAAATCTTAAAGTTTAAAAAACCCTGTTAACAGTTTTTAACACATTAACAGTTGTAAAATAGCCTGTGGTTAATAAGGGAAGTATTGCCTTCCATTATTTAATTTCAATTTTTTTTTGTTGTTGTTGTTTTTTTTTAATTAAGGAGTCTTTGTAAAATCACATTTAGGACAATTTGCTTTCTATAAATGTATTAAACTGAGCAGAGTTTTTAGCCAGTTATTAAGTGCATTAATGTTGTTAGCAATCACATAAATCTGAGAGGTCTGAGCAGTGTAGGTAGTAGATTTAATGATGATGGAGTGTCAATACATTCTTGCTGATATCCTGTGGTCCCCTTAGTTCATGAAACTTTTCTTTCACTCTTGGTATATATCTCCTATACCTCAAAAGGAAAAAAATGAAGTTTGCAGAGCAGTACTGCTGAGCTGGGGACATATTTTAAATGACAGTAAAATCACAGTGTATTAAATTATACTCCCTTCACTGCTTAGCAAAAAACAGCCTTCAGGGATGTTACATAGGACTTGGATTTCTGACTGGTAGTATTTTGCTGTAGAATTTAAGCTTTCCTGAAGAAACAGCACTGGAATTTTCACAGAAAAAGTAACAGAAAGGTGGTAAATTGCACATACATTGAGCCTGAAGACAATTTATATGCATACAGACATCTGAGTTTAAGGTCATTATTCATTAAAAAAGGCATTTCTAAAGATGAATCTAATTGGACTACATACTAGGCACGACATTTATGATATGTAAAAACATGGATAGCTTTCTCTAAAACTGTACTTTCATTGGTCCTCTCTGATTCTGCAGTTTAGCTTATATCTGATTCTGCTTAAACCAAAATTTTTAATTCTTTTTTGATTATTGAACTTTTTTTATTTTAAAAACTTTTCTGTTCATTCTAACACACACAGTCCCACTTAAATCAGTGGGAGCAATAACATTTAACAATCCTGAAAATGTCACTGGATGATTAAAATACCACAAGGTAACATATAAGATAATCATATGCTTGTAAACAGCCACATTGTACTATTAAAATAGTCTGGTTATCTGCAACATAATAATACATACATTAAATTATACTGGGGATCAAGGGGATAAAATTATTCATATAAATAATCCAACCTAATACAGTGCGACCATCTGTGAATTAAGTGATAAGAAAGAAATTTAGTGGGAATTTGACTGTGACTTTATTCTGTCTTCACCTCTTGCCCTAAAAGCTCTTTATTTGTATTCTTTCCAGAAAAGTACTACATAGTGGATACAAGATAAAGCATGGAAAGGAAAAGGGAAAATAAATATTTCTAACCTTTATAGTTTTTTAATACACAGGAAAAGAAAGAGTATCTAGTTCTGCAAGTAGAGAAAGTACTCTCTCAATAAGGAGGAAAAATACCCAAGGTGTGTTCAAAGGTCCTAGAACATTTATTATTGTGGCTCTTCTAAAGACAGAAGTGTCTTAAAAATATTGTCTGGTCACATCAAAACTAATACTTCATTTTTGGCTCTTGTGTACAGAAAATTTTATTATGGCTATACTACTCCTTACATAAAACTTTTACAGGTTTAAGGAATATTTTAGGCCATTTTTAATGGCAACAGTGATAAGCAGACATGCAAATACTCTGTCTATATTTTATTTTTAAAAACTCATTTTCTTGGAAAAATGGTTCTGAAATGTATTGAAACAATTTTGTTTAAGACTTTCATGCGGCCTTTTATTTTTTTTTTAAAGACACATTTACTACAGAGGAACATTGATTACAGTAATTACTGTAAATAGAGTGACCCAGTATAGTAAGGAAGTTGTCTTTTTTCAGTCTTAAAAGACTGTATTTGATTTAGTAAAAAAAACCCCAAATATCTCAACTGAAAATCTGACATTTATGTTAGCAGTAGTATATCCCCAAGGGAACTCTGAGTAATTTTCATTTCCATTCTGATTCCTTTTGACTTCAGTCTTATTTTGAAGCAGACATATAAAAACCATTTGGGCAGGAGTAACTTGACTTTTGGGTTTAAGCCTTTTGCCAACTCCTTGAAAACCCATCAGAATTTGCTCAAATTGCAAATGCTTCCTAAAACGTGTATGCACAGCATCAGTGGACATGTCTTCAGTTTTACCACTAAACTCGTGAAAGACCTTCAACTTCAGCCTCAACAGGTCTTCCCTGTCACTCAAAACTCTGTAACCTGTGCTAGGTCCAGCCACTGAGTTTTGAAGCAGGGAAAGTGTCAGTCCCTCAGCCAATTCCCTGCTGGAATGCGCCCTGCAGAAAGGCAGCTTCCTCATTCAAGTACAGAAAACACAATGGCTGCGATGTCTGTGTGGGAGAAGAGTCTTAAAAACTTTTAAAAAAAAAATACACACTGCCTATTTTACTATCTTAAAAGAACGTTCTTTAGTTTGCAAAGTCAAAAATAGCAGCTCTGAGACATAAGGCTTCTTATGCAACTGAGATCCATCTACTTTATTCATATAGGGTAAGATATAGCCTTTAATTACACAGTTTAATGCAATTCTCTCCAGAGCTTCCCTCAGTTGATCTGCACACAGAGGACTATTCTTAGCCAGAAGTAATGACTGAGTACCACAGAAAGCTGCTGTGCCAGTGAGCAGTGCATCTGCCCTTGCTGAAAAGGAGTGGGGTGTACCTCAGAACAAGGAGAGCTGAATGAAGAAATATACTCCATTCCCTTCTCTCCTAAAAATCCAACATGATTTTGGCCAGGTTTTTCAAGACAGGCATTTTCTGGGTGGTCATTCCTAATGCTGCTCCAAATACTTGTTTGGAGAGAGCGCTGTGATGGAAATCCCAGAACACACAGCCAGCTGTGCTTTGAAGTGCTACTGGAGGCTTGGAGCACGTGGTGTTATCTGTGAAGTACTCAGAAAAAACTTCAGATGGGTACTCAGGGAATGTTTTCCCCTGCAGTCTCTCTTGCCTAGTTCTCCACTGTCAACGAGAGCATCTTACATGGGCATTGTGCAATTTTCAATATTTTCACGGCAGCTCAGGCTGTTGTATCTGTGTAAACCTTAGAAAAGCCTGGGAAATATTACTGATTTCTCTTCAGAGAAATTATTTTAATATGGGCAATGAATAAGGCTCAGAGCTACAAGCTGAACAGCAAGTAGAAAACAAAATATTGAAGAATTTATTATCCAGGTTACGCACTGAAGGAGGCAGAAAGCTCAAGGATAAAGTGGTATATGATCATTAAAAACTATTTCATAATGAATACGCAGAAACAGATGAAATTAAAAGTGCATAGCATATTTTGTCCTGACAGTTCAAAGCTTCCAAGAGCTTTATTTTATAAAACTCTCTGAGCATAAGTTTTGAGTGCAGTACATTCATAGCTGTTAGATTGACACTGAGGACACAAGCTGGTTGGAGGAGATGCAAACTGTGCATACTGAGCTGGGATTTAAAAGCCTGTGCACTGAATGTGCATCTAAGAGTAACCAAAGGAGTGCAAAGATTGATTCAAACACATAGCTGACAAAAATACTTGACAGTCTCTTTTCAAAGGGCAAGCATTTTAATACAGAATAGGTCATCTTATCAATGGGGGTCAGAGTGAAGTTAAAATATTAAACTTTTTAGCTGTTAATTCATAATTTTATAAGGGAAAATGGCATTACAAGTTCTCACCATGCCTCTACAAAAGAGAGAAACTGAAGAGTGGAAAAAGTAGTTGTTGCAATCTACAGGAGTGAGAGACAAGCAGGAAAAGCTTCCCACCAGTCACTTTTGTGATGACAAGTTCTTTCTATATATCTGAATGGAAAATAGAACTTCTACAAAGATTGCACAGTAGCATTATATAGTAGTGGGCAAGATTAAGCCTGTTTATTTCTTGACATTTCAGGGTGTTTTAATATTAATGCAGTTGAAAGATTTTTTTTTTTCCTAATCAGAAGACCTGATTCTGACTAAACTCTTATTTTACAATGGCTTAACATATCAGCTTCAAGAGACATCAATCCTGACCTATACAGGCAAGAAAGGAGCACTGCAACAAGTTATTTTATTACATCAATTGACAAAGCTACTACTGAATGTGGAAAATGTACAAAACCAAAATATTTTAGAAATATTGCACAAAACAATATAAACTATTTCTAAGAACATTTTTCTCTGCCAATTCCTTTGGTTAATCAACCTTAGTATCTCTTTCTGCATTCTCTAATGACTGAAAGCTTAATGTAAGCCACTGAGAGCTCAGAGTGGGCAAGGACAAGTTTCCAAGACACATTTGTGTAATGTTCTTCAAATTTCTGATGAGGAAGCTATGGAAGAGCAAAGCTGAGTAGCACCAAAACCAGTACCCATCTCACTTTATATATTTAGGCTATGAAAGCAGCAATGAGCTCAAATTAAAGTGAAAAATCAAAAGAAGTAAATATTTCTAAGCTCTTAGAGTCATGCTTTTGAATTTGCGCTACCTCTATCACAATAGATACAGCATCACTAACTGCTTTTTATTACTTTTTAATGCAAATGTGAATAAAATTAAGAGACAAATTCCATGCTTAAACACAAGAAAGAAAAAAAATAAATAAAAGCCACCACTCACTGAAGGCAGCTTTGCTTTTGAATTCCCATGGTGCCATTAACTTAGAGTGCAATGAATGTTTCTGTTTATATTCTTTTTTTTCTACAGGGGAGAAATGGGAAGGAATTTTTTTCTCTCTTTGCATCACTGTGGATGCTTTCATGGTTTAAGATTTACAAAATCCACCAGCATGACTCACAGTACCACAATGGGTAATATGTGCCTGAATAGCAAACCTGGATGATGGAGGTATTTATAATTTGCAAGAAAGATTTTACTTATTTAAAGACCCAAATGATATTTTAAAAAGGAGAATGGAATCCAGCCAGTGCTAAGACAATAGGTAAAACCTCTGGATGCCAACATGAATTGTGGTTGTCAGTGGATTTGAAAGAATAGCAGGTCAAAATTTTTATCACTTGAACTTCAGGAATTTTCTTTGTTGTAAAAATTTGAATAGGAAACAGTGTGAAAATATTTCTCTCAGAACTTCAAACCTGATGCATTCTTTGTTACATTTTGAATTTCAAAATTTGTTACGTGGAAAAGAAAAACAAAGCCTGTGCTTATTATTGCTGCAGAGAAAGAAAAAAAAAAAAAAAAGAAGAAATTCAAGGCTAACTTTAATTCTAGCTGGTCCTCCAAGTACTTTGGACTGAGAAAAAAACCCACCAAAGAAATTCCTGGAAACTACCACAACAGATACATTATTCACAGGAAAGTAGTGGGGATTTGGGCCAACAAAGAAAATGTGATTTGAATATATTGTCTTCTGGTGAATTACTGGGAAAATACTGATATTTTTCTCATAATACTTAAGTCAGGAATGTTTTAGGTAAGACGGTGAGATCTATATTCAGAATTCTTCAGTAAATGTTTAGTTAAGCCACACAAATTTTTTTTTTACTGTTGAATGACAGTCCATAATTTATCTATCTCTGAAAAAGTATGGGTTCTAAAAGAACCCCTTCCAGATTCTTGGCAATGGAATAATGTTACAGAAATTATTTGTCTGCAATATCACAGAAAAAAAAAATCACAGAGAATAAGCTTCTGAGAAGTCAAGCAACACCCATCTGAGAAGGATGTGGAAGGAAGGCATTGATCTGTTTTTAAAATATCTGTTTACAAATATTTCCTATATCATCTCACAACAGTCTTAAGAATTAAGTGACTTACATTTATGGGTTTCTAAAATCCATTTTCACCTATCTCTTCTTTGATAAGGAAAAATGGGAAAAAAAAAAAATCAAAATGCACAACATAAGTAATCTCTCTGTCAGGACCAACATTCCTGGAAACTTCCTGCAGAAATTCCACTGCTTTTCTAAGGGAGGATGTCATGTGAAGCAGCAGTCCACCCCAGCAGACTGAGATCACTGAGGATCACCTGAAGATCACTGTGCTTAAACACAGCAGTGTGTGCAGTCTGGAAAGGAGCTGCTGTGTCTCACCCGCCTCTCTGACTCCTGTCCCTGGACCTTCCAGGCCAAGAGTCTGGTTTTACAAACATAAAATGTACAAATAATTTTTGAAATGTAAAATGTAAGCCTGTTGCTGTGCAACAACCAGTGGAATCCAAGTATTTTATATCACTTTTATCACACTTGCATGATTCAGAATCTGGGAAGAAAACATCTTTAAGGCTGAAGAGCACTTTTTCCTTAGCGTTAGGGCCCTATTCTCCCATTTTTATTAACAATTAATATAATCTTTACATCACATGACCATAATTCATTCTAAAGGTATTCGTTGTGGCTGTGCCCTAGACACCCATTGTACAAATGCTGGTATGTGTGTGAGAATTCCTGTTGTCACCTTTGGAAACAAAGAAGAATCAGGATCATAAAGAAAATGACACTATTGAGATACAGATCTGCACACCACATCTAGTCACTAATTCTGTCATTTTCTATACACTTATTCAAAAGAAAGTACATATAATTTATACTACATTCATTTCTCAATGAGTTTTTTCTTAATGGAAATACCTCCTTTGAAAAAAGAAGTAATTTTAAAATGTTTTTTGTTAAAGCAAAAAAGCACTAAAGAGAAAGAAGATGAACAAGAAGGTCATTCTGCATCAGAATTCAGAAACTTTGGAATTGTGATACACATTTCAGGTGCATAAGGTAATGCCAGTGACCCCCTTAAAGGCGATACACATTCACTTAATTATAAAAAGACAGCACTGTGGGAAGAATCAATCAAGTTTCTCTGCCTTTAAGCAATGCAAAGCCCTTTCTCTAGACAAAATCAAAAAGTCAAATGTTCTCATTTCAAGACCTTGTGCAACGTGCCACAATCTGAAAGGAATTTGTGGCTTGCACACCTGTGTAGCATTGTTGGGGTGTTACACTTCCATAGCCAAAATCCACTATTTCACAGTTTCTAGTGGCAGCAACTGCAAATGTGATTCCACACCATCCATTTGTTCGGCAAATCAGGTTTTCCCTCAAATTATAGAGAGTCTTACTTTTAAGACAAAATTAGTCATATGACTTCACTCTTCCAGCATGGTTCATAAGGTACATATTAAACTAATGAATAATTATAGTGATGATGATCAAGGCAATAAATATCAGAATTTATGAAAAGTATTTTCTCTATAGACATTCCCAGATGAATACTACAGGCAGAATCAGCAGGTTATTTAATTTGCCCTAGTTCTTTCTGTTTTCATATTCCTACTTGAATAATAAGTTCAGAATCAGCAGGTTATTAGGTTTGCCCTAATTCCAAACTTGAGTCAATGGGACTTCAAATTGACTCCAGTGGAAAATGAAAACAGAACACATTTTCTTCAGATATCTAAAAGGAGCCAAATATGCTGCTGATTAGGACATAACTAATTGATTGTCAGTTCCTAATACACTCCATAGCATTTAAAAAATCTAAAATCTCATCACAGAATCCTGTCCTTCTTTCCAGCTACCTCTGATTCATTTCTCTACGATCTCAAGGAAGGCATAACTGAGGCCACCTCTCACTTTCACCTGTCGCAGCGCATGCTGCAGCCAAGACAGCCACCCTACACAGAGTGTCACCGTGCAATTTCAGAAGGCTTTAACCACTCCCCCATACTAGCACCATACCTCTTCAAAAGCTTCAGGTGCCTGCCCATACAGAAGACCATCACAACACTTCAGAAGGCTGCAAGCATCTGCCCTTCTTGTTCTTTAACCCAACCTTTTATACTCCTAATAGTTCATGCACTGCCCCTGTGTGCCCTCTGCTCCCTTTGGTGGTTGGTCAGTGCCCCTGGGCACTCCATGGCTCATTGCTGTCAGTGCTGGTCACCTGCCCCTCACAGCTGTGCCCATTGTAGGGATGAGGCTGGGCCACAGCCCCACTCCCAATCACCACAAACTGTGTTCCTACATTCACCCTCATATTTTTCATTGAAAATGGAAGAGAATGAAACTAAAAAAAGTATGTGGTTGTTGACTAGGAGTAAGAGTTCTTCACTCTGCTCAGACATTAAATCCTAGATTCTTCTGCAGTAATAAGGAACCTTTTACAATGATAAGGAAGACTTTTATACAGGTGTAACATTGCAAAGGATGAGAACTGTTGTTACCATCAGAAGAGCTGAATTGTCGAAGGAGAAATGGCTGGCAGGTGACAAGCTACATCATTTCCAGTGTCTAGTCAGAATAATGGCAGACAGCAACGGACAAAAAAGGAAGAAAAACCACACTATTCTGAACACTCAGCTATGGATAGGCAGTAGGAAGGCCTGCAATTTCAAAGCCAGCTAACAATTATCAGTTCTGTAGACTAAAGTGATCGCACAATAGCGAAGGAAGCTTCAGGTCTCGACTTCTTCTCCTACATCCCTAATAGAAATTCTGATCTTTCAAGTATCTGATGACCAGGAAAAAAGATCCTACCAAAAGCTCCTGCATGGAGTTTTTACAGATTGGAAGGCAAACTGAAAAAGTGGTGGGAACTGGCCAGAGTCACTAAGAAAGCAACGTCTTATCAAACCCGTGTGAGTTTTCCTACTTCATTGCTTCATTAGTAACTGCAGATATTTTGTTCCTTGAAGCACTTATTGATCCTACTGATTATACTCTGAGATCCAGGAGAATGGCTACACATTTGCATAAATTCACCACATACAATTACTTTTTAGCTTGGCACAAGAGAACCTGAGCTGAAAAATTGAGTTCTGCACACACGACAATATAATCCAGGCTGGTGAAGCGCTTGTGATACACTCAGATAGCATCACCACAGTACAGAAGGAGAAACTGCCATTCAAGAAAGTGCACATCTTTTGTAAAAAATTAAATTACGATCTCAGCTCAGCACAGAACTAAATAAAGGCAGCAAAGCACTATTTACCCTGACTTTGTTAGTCAATTCGATACATAACACAATTAAAGGAATGTCTGTTACACCATAAACAATGAAAGAAGTATATTTGGTCTCTACAATTTAGTCCTCCGGTTCACAAAGGTATTGAACACCTCAGAATGCCCTTCACTATTCTGGAAAATCATGTGTTTATGAAGGTACACAAGTTTCAACTACAACACAGCAAACTGGACAGAGCATTTTTCCAGAAACTGGTATGGTTTCATGTTTTCTACAAGGAACACCAAGCCTCCTGGTAGGTAAAACATCATATTAAATTCACCAAGACAGATGGATGAAGCCTTCTCTTTTAAGTTACCAACCAATTTTAATATGTTTTTTAAAAGATACATGAACCCTCCAAGCTGCATATGTTAATGCTAGCCTATACATAAAACTATTTCTATCAGGAACTAATTTTATTTGCCAACCTTTTTCCCCATTCCTGTCCATCAGGTCAGTAATGATGAAAGGGTAAAATCCCACAAATCCATGGCTGGCTTCTATTGTTAAAAGACTCCCAGAGAGCCAACCTTCAGCTGAGACAAAAGATCAAGTACATTTGGTCCAAAAAGCCTGCAAGCCCTGAAGTGCAATTACATCAAAACATAGACAATTTTAATATATATTATTTTGAAATTCTGAATGAATATGACCAATCTGACACAAGGCCCTATGGTGCTAGATATAAATCCTTCTAGCATATTAGCTGTCTATAATTCACAATATAGACTTAAATTTAACAAAGACCCAGCACCTCTACTAGGTGCAAAGGGGAAACAACAACCTCACTATTTAAAATATTATTTACCTGGAGTACCAAGATCTAGGCTACAGATTCTGAATATCAGCATATTGAAAGGATTAGTAATACTCAAAAGAGATGTCCTTAGAAGATAGTATAAAACAGACTGCCAACTCCTAATTACCAGTGAAACGGTATTTTAATTCCTGTGATTTTACATGAGGCAGATATTGAAATCAATACCCTATCATACTGAATCCTGGCAAACAAAAGACTATATCAAATTTCATTAGGAAAATGATGTACAACTGTCCTTTAAACTGACATAAGGACTGGGTTTTCATATTAATAAAAGTCAGTGTAACAGTTCTGAATGACTTTTTGGTTACTTGGCTATCTGCTCTCAAGATTCTACTCTGACAACGAAGCCACCATTTAAAAATATTAAATAAAGTGAAATAATGATTGTTAAATTATTTACATGGTTTGTACATATATAGAACCTCAGTGCAATCTCGTGTGTTTCTAGCCCTCCTCCTAAACCAACATCACCCCAGTGGCCACTGCCAAGAAATTCAGCATGAAGAAGAAATACAGACCACGTAGATAAAGATTCTGAAGTGTAAATCAAAAAGGCAAGTTTTGTTCACAGTATTTAATAGTCCAAAGTAAATTTAGCTAAGATTCAAGAGGGATAAAGACCATGGTGACTTCTCTGTTAAGACTGACTATTGGCAATGAGTTCAACAGCATCTCACTCAAACATGCAACCTGAAACAGATAATTAACACCAAAAGAAGTTCAAATGTTTCATTCAAGGCATAAAGAGAACAAAATGGATTAAAATATCACAAATTTCAAAGAGATAGAAATATTGGATGCCTTTTAAAAAAGTTAACATGCAAAAGGAGATACAAGAAAGACTGATGCAGTATATTCAGAACCCAAACAAACAAATCTAAATGCTGGGCTGAGACATCTGGAACTGACTTCCTCAAAAATCACTTTCACAGTTCAAACCATAGCTGGCATCAACTTCTGAATATCTGACAAGAAAGAGTATCTCTTACAGTGAACAGCTGCCTGAACAGCCCTCATTTTTCTCACAAACCAAAAACTCAGTGGAACTTACATGTTATAAACAGGAATAGTTTGAATTCACAGAGCAATTGCCTGAATAGATGCTAATATTGAGGTAAGTAGGGAAGCTATATTTTAAAAAGATAAAGGATCCTGTCTGCAACTTTTTAAAGCCACTAGAGATATTGACAATCAGAAAGGCATGGAGTGACAAGAAGTTAGCATCAGTGAGAAACTTTCCCCAACTCAATGCATCATGTGTATTTTACTACCTCTTTTAGAACTACATGCTTATTTTCTCAGACAGGATATTGGACAAGGCTATTTTTATATCAATGAGTATGAAAGGAATCTTTTTTTTGTCTAAAGTCAGAAGGTCACTATTTCAGTAATTTAATAATAGGGATTTTTTTTTGTTTTGTTTTGACATTTTAACCTAAGGAGAAAAATTACAAGAAGAATATGGAGGTTCACTGATATGTATAATATATTCTCCTTACTTTCTAGGACCTTGACTTAATTCACTAAAAATCTGACTTTAAAGTTTATATTTTTAATAAAAAATCTCTCCATATCATAGAATCAAGCCATAACAACTTGAATAATGTCAGGAAATATTGTAATTTTCATCTAATAGAAGATTGAAATGTATGTCAAAAACTTAGCAGAAAACTGATATGGCAGGCAGGGTCTATTTCAATGCTACTCTTATTCCTAACAAAATTCATTATAATTTTTTTGCATTTTTCCTTCTACTGAATCACTATTATTACGTGGACTAATATACCCTTGCCTTTTTCAGTACAAAGCAGAGATTTTATCTTTTAGAAGGCTCTTGTACTGTTTTTATTCATGGGCCTATCAATCAGAGAACTGCTCGAGATCATATTTTTCTTTGCAATGGACTGCACATCCTTGACACTAAAGCAAAATTCCAGTCCTTTTTCTCTGATTTATGCCAATGCTCCCATTGAAGAGAACTTAGATCCTACTGGAACAAAAGGAATGACTGAATGGTTCCTTCCTAGCTTGCACTGTTCTCACAGTGGTGTAGTTCATAAAACATAAATGAAGCTACTCCTGATTCAGAGAGGTATAAAACCAGTTAAGACTACTGGAAATAATTTATATTACTATGGATTAAAAAAAAAAAAAAAAAAACCAAAAAAAAAAACCCACACCAAAACAACAAAGAAAAAACACAACACAACAAAAAAAACCAACCCAAAACTTGGTTGAACTTCATTCTTACAAGAAAAAATATTACTTCAAGGATAATGAATAAGCTTTTCAAAGATGAAAATCTGGGGAAAAAAAGCCATCAGATTTTCTTCTGAAAATAACTGAACTTGTATAAAAATGGCATCTTAAGACTTGAAACATTGATTCTAAATCTATTACATTTTAATTCCTAAATGTGCAAGTCAGGGTAGAAAATTTTGAAAATATTTTCTTTGTTGTTGTTGGTATTAATTATTACACTCCTCATTACACTGAGGAACTCTGTGTTTTACCAGACGGCAGAGATATAGAAAAACAACAAATACAAGACAAAAAAATTATTTATATTAGAAAATCCAAGGAATATAGAATTTAATTACCATCTTTCACCTTTAAAGAAAAGGTATCAACTAGGACACGTGACTACAATTTCAGATAAAAATGAAAAGTTCAGGGGTTTTCCTATCTAAAACCATTTTTAAACAAAAACCAAAACAAGGGTAGGAGTGAAAACTCAAAAGACCCCTTCAGTTAATTGCAGACTGAGATGATCCTCTAGCAATAGCAATGTCTTTCTAAGGCTTGTGGGAAATTTACACATTCTGGGAACAAAAGATCAAAGTTCAACAGCTTAATGTCTATGTTGGCTACAAAAAACTAAAGAACAGAAGCCAAGGTTTCTTTCTTGGCAGATACAAAGGCTTTACTTGTCCTTCTGCCTTTCCTGTTTCTTAGAATATTAAATAATTTATAACAGTTCAATATCTTTGCTGGCACATATGAGTAACTTCGAATCCCTTCATCAAAACTTGACTGATGGAAGTGTCAGTTCCTACATTTTCTCAATTAACAGGTATAAATTGCAATGTAGTTCCATTTATGTTGCTGTCAGGGCAAATGTTGCCTCCTGTTTCAAATGAAACCAGAATGTGAATACTTTCTGCTAAAATTATAAGTCTTGCTATTATTTTACAAGGTTTCTCAGTTGTCAAGGGACATATGAGGAGACTCTTGATCCCACTGATGTCAACACCGATGTAAAAACCACTAGCACTTAAATGAAGTCAGCATTTTACCTTAATTTGAGGGGATTCTAAATGTTATTTTGATTATCATCTTCTTAAAAGTTCCATTAAATTTTTACTAAATATAATTATGGACATGTATTTCTCTAAAATTTGATCTAAACATAAAAATGTTTCTTTAAAATAGCCACTAAACCTGTTATTATGTAAAGGCAACAATTTATCTGACTGATACTACAAACAATCAAGTGAACTCTCTCACCTAAGTATTATATGTGCAAAATAACTTCAAATAAATAAACTATGTTTTAGTGTAAAGGACATATAAATGTATGATAGTATTAATAGTATTTAAGTTACCATTATTGCTTTAACAAAACTGCTGCACCTCATAATTTTCTTTTTCTTTATAATAGGGCCTAACTCAGAGATGCTAAGACAATTCAATATTGTACATAAACCTATACATTATGTAGCATCATATATTAAAAACTGATACCCAAATACAAAATAAATTGAGAGGGTTTACCTAATATAAAAGATATTTCATTTTACAGTTTCTGGGAATGGGTGCAATTTAAAATGCAAATGACTAGTTTTCTGAAACTATTATTTGCTCCTATAAAAATTATTTAAAATATCAATTGGGTTTGAATTTTTCACAAATGGTAGATGAGAGATAAACAGCTGATAAAGTAAACAGGATGCAGAATGACTGTAGTGTTTTGAGTATTGACACTAAGGACAGAAGGTGTTACATAATAAAGCACAGTCACAAATGATGTTTTCTTTCTTATAATAAGTGAAATCTGATAGAAATGCTAAAGGCAAATTATTCAGCCATAAATGTCATGCAGCCACTCAGTGAAGTTCTTAATTTGGCCTTGATAATATCTTATTCATATTTACCTTTTACATTTTAAACTTAGGTCTTTGCTCTCCAATTTTGACATGATAATCATATTTTCCCTTGATACTCTTATTTCATTTATACACCTTCACGTCCTGCTCTAGGTACACAACATACATAATTTCTATGCCTAAGGAGCTGCAAGCAATGCTACATTTACTAACAAAATAATAAAACAAGAGTCCTGCATGCATCTGCAAAGTAAACGTTCACATTCTTTCCATTTGCCAAAAACAATGGGCACTGAATATGAATCATATTTTACCCAGTGATTTATTTGTAGATGAGATTAAGGAAACTGCTGTTTTTCTAGGTTTCCTCTTCCTTGGTAAAACTACTCGGTCATTTTGTGGTCTTGGAGTATGTACTTCCCCCTTGCCCTTCTGTGTTCTCCCTGTCTAACTGGCATGGTGAATTGCTAAATATGGTGCAAAGCAGTACCCTTCGCATTCATGTAAAAACATAATCCTCTGTTTAATCCTTTTCCTCCCTGGCCACAATTTAAGGAATTCACAAATAAATCACTGATTTTATTTCAATGACATAGCAGAGGCAAATACAAAGTGGACTCTGGGTCTCCTCTACCCTACAAAACCAAACCCAGGTCACCTTTGCACTTAATCCAATTAAATTATTCCCAGCACCAATTTTCCTGCTCCCCAAATTAATTACCACCAGCTGCTTGTGATAAGCATGCACGTCCCCTCCCTCAGCTCCCACCGAGCGCAGTTCCAGCCACCCCCTGCCATCTGGGTGACACCTGGTACCCAGCATCCATCTCTCCTTTACCCAGAACAACCCGAAATCCCAGGAAGATGCTCAGATAACATCCTCTTCCTCCTCTCACCCAGCCTCGCAGAGAACAGAAGAGCGATGGCACCATGGTTGGCCACAGAGACACGTGGAAGACATGGAGGAGAAGGTGGGGAAGAGGGGAGCCTGGGACATGGTGGGAAGAGAGGGGCGGGAGGAAGATCCACTCATACAGATGAAACTTCATGCAGGCCTGGCCTCCAACCGATCCCCTCCATAGAGCGATGGGGAGGGGGGCGATGGGGCGAGCTGAAATGGCCCCTTACCTTCACTGCAGTCCTTCCCTCGGAAGCCCGTTTGGGAGCAGTCGCAGACGGCCTGGTCGTTGAGCACCGAGCAGACGCCCCCGTTGAGGCAGACGTCGTCCCTGGCGCACAGCCGGCTCTGCTCGTCATCCAGCCGCACCTCCTGGCTCTCCACCGGCGACGCCTGCGTGTAGTTCACCCGCACGTCTGTTATCCAGCCCTTGAAGGGCTCCCGGTCCTTGACGGAGGAGAGCGTCAGCTTTAGTGTCGCCGACCGCAACTCTGGCGGGAGCCCTCCTAGGAAGAGCCCGCTGAAGACAGTCATGTCCCGCCGTTTGGACTTCACCTCCACCCACTTGGCCTCGGCTCGGTCAATGATCAGCGTCGTGTTCTTGAAGTGGCGGCGGATGACAACAGCGTGCCAGAGGTTGTCGTTGACCGCCGTGTCCGAGAGCAAGGTGGCAGGCTCGGCACAGAAGATGGAGAAGCTGAGCTGTAGCCGCCCTCCCTGGGTGAGGATGAGCTCCAGGAAGTCACAGAAACCCTCGTCATCAAAGTAGAGCACCAGCCCGCTGGAGCTGCGTGTCTTCATGTTGAAGCTCATTTCGCTCTCGCAGCAGGCGTTCCACTTGGGGAAGCGGGTCCACTGGCCCTCCGCACCCGGGAACTCCAGCCCGCTGCCCAGCTCAGCCCAGCAGCCCAGCAGTAGGGCTAGCCAGAGCAGCAGGCAGCCCCCGCGCCGCACCAGCACCGCCCCCATCCTGCGCGGCCTGGGGCGGGTGAGCGGGGCAGCAGGGCTGGCGGGGGGCGGCACCAGGGCCCCGGCGGCAGACAGGGTAAAATCTTGCCGGGCGCTGGCCGCGCTGGAAGCTTTGGGCACGCTCACCCCCGCCCCGGGTGCGGGGGTCACTGTGGGAGACTCCCCGGGGCGGGGGGCTGCAGCTGCCCCACGAGATGGGGTTGGGCACAGGATGGTGCCAGAGGCCACCGGAGGGGATCTGCAGTGGGGGTAAGGCGCCGTTGGATCTCTTCACTGGCCAGCCACGCTCTGCAAAAGGTGTCCAGGGGTGGGTGAGTCAGCAGAAATTTTCCCCAAAGCCAACATTACCAAACTGGGAAAAAAACCAAGATCAGTGGCAAAACTCTCCTCCAAGTGGATCCACCAGCTCGGCAAGGCTGTAGCAATATCCTGGCACATGCGCGCCTCTTTTTACATCCTCTCCACCAGCTGTAGTTTCCCAGGAAGCCAATTATGGATCCCAATGCTGCCTCCCTAGGATGGATCCTCTTGTCATATCACAGCCTGTCTGCCATGGTGCTGGAGCAGCGTCAGCAGAGGACAGGACTCATCGCTCGTGGTTGCTTGAGCTGCCTCAATCCCAACGGGGTTGAAACCCAGAAGCTGTCAAACAGCCGAGTGGCCACTTGACATGCAAAGCCTGGCAGCTCCTCTTCTCTTTTCTTGGAAAAGGCCAAGGCTAAGATCCAGGGGCGTGATTTTCCTCTATTGTTTTTGTTTCTAATCTGCAAGGAATTGAAACAGAATAATAAGAAATGACAACTAATAACATGTTGAATCACAAAGTTGATCAATAGTGAATGTTTGTGATTATTTTTTTCATTTTGACTGGTGTTGGACATTAGGAAAATGCTGCTGTAATTTTCAAGTTACTGAGAAATTGTAATAGGTTGAAGCGCTAAACACAAATCTCAACATATATGTTTAGACTAGATTACGTTTTTATGGTATAATCTAAATCTAAACTACTTACCTTTCCAAAACTTTCAAATATTTCAGTAGTGCATTTTATTATTACAAGAACAATGTTAAACAGAAAAGACAGTGTTTACTTTTCAATGTATTTTAATTTATTTTTTAAAACACCATCGCCTGTGAAGCTACAAGCTCCTAGTCATACGGATGATGCTACCAAGCCCAGCTCTGATTGTTTCTAATACAGGTCAAAAACATAAAGTGGCCTGAGCTCCCAGCAGGAACTGACAACCTCCACCATGCATGGCACACCTACTGGTTTATTTTTCCTGGGGAGAGGAAGAATTGCAATAGTTTCTTAGATAGCTTTTTGAATTTTTTTAATGCTTTTGAAAACATTTTTTTCTTCTACCTGGTTTACTCTGGGGCTGATATATTCTGCTATGGCAGGGAAAATCCAATTCAAGCCAGCTCTGATGTTGACATTATTCACAATGCAGATCAGCTAATCCCAGGTGTTAGTCCTCTGAAATTGGTTGCAGTATTTTATGTATATTTACTCAGCTGCCCTTATTTAAGAGAACAAGGAGAGAACAACTCCTCTGTTTTCAATATTATATATATGCCACAGTTCACCCTTATCCACTGAAGAGGTCTCTACATCCAAAACGTTTCAGCGGAGAGGCTGCTTTTCTCCCCCAGAGCTGCTGTATCTTTTCTGGAAGCTGTGTATTAGAAGACCTCTCCTGATGGAGGAGAGGATCTCCAACACCTCCTCACTCATCGCTTCCCCTTCCCCTCCCTTGCATTTCTTTGCCAGCAGCACTTAGGCAGTCACAATAGCATGGCCAGAGCTGCTGCCAAGCCCTCTTCTGTGCCGGGGTGTGTGTTCGTGTGTGTGTGTGCATGCGTGTGTGGGGAGAGGGGGCAGAGATGACCCTGCCAGGGAGAAATGTTTTAAAAACAGGCACACACCTCAGCTGCCTGCACCTGACACGTTCAGAGCTGCTAAGTCACCTCCTACTCTCTCTATATTTAATTTCATTCCTCTAAATGTCAACACGATTATTTTTATTATTCGCCACACGTGAGGTGGGCAAGAGCAGCAAAAGGGAGAAGAGAAGAACCATCCCAAACTTCGCGGGCAGAGGCCAGGCGTCCCCACCAGCAGCAGGCAGACCCCCAGGTTTCCCCCACGCCCTCCCTGCCCCTCCGCAGGAGCCACCTCAAACAACGCCCCGACCAGCCGAGGGATTTTCCGGCAGCTCCCGGGAGAACCCGCGGCGGAAGCCCCCGCAACCCCGGTCCCCAAAGGGCCCTCCGGGGCGCGGCGGTGGCCGCGGGCTGGGGCGCCGCTGGCTTGCGGCACGGCGCCGAGCGGCCGCTCCTGCTTCAGCACCCGGAACAGCTCCGCCCTTCGCGGCCCCACCCCGCCGCTGGCCCTGCGCCGCCGGGGGCTGCGCTCCAGGGGCAGCCGGGGGGCGCGCCCAGGGCGGGGAGGGGACGTGAGGGCGGCCGCGGGGCCCCGCTGCAGCGGAGCGGAAGGAGGCGGTGATGGAGCGGGTTTGGGGTGTGTGGGGGCGCGGGGAGCCGGGCGCTGGCTGGCGGTGTGAGACACGGCGTGCGTGCCCGGGGACAATGACACGGAGAGGGGGGGTTGTGTGTGAGGGGGGCGTGGGAGAAAGGGGAGGTTTGAGGAGACGGGGTGTGTGGGGAAGGGGCGCAGGCTGTGTGTGTGTATGTGTGTGTGTTCACGGGGGTTACCGGGCAGCTGCTGGGGCTGGGCTGGCCCCCGGGGGAAGGGGCGGTGGGGAGGGAATGCGGGAGGAGCGGCGGGGAGGGGAGGGGGGCTCAAGGTGCGCGGGGCGGGCGCCGCGGCTGCGGGAGGAGCGGGGCGAAGGAAGGGAAGGGGTTTGCGCCTCCGTGCGAGGGGCGCAGGAGCGGGAGGGTGCCAGGAGCCCCTGGTGTCTACCAGGGGTGGGAAGGAGGGTGGGGGGAGCCAGGCAAGGACGCGGTGTGAGTGTGAGCGTGTGCGCGGCCGCCGTGCGTGCCAGAGCGATCCCTACAGGTGTCCGCGGAGAGCCGCCGCGCGGGGATCCCACCTCGCGAGCATCCCTGCCCGCTGCCTGCCGCTGGCTGCAGCGCCTGCCTGCCCCCTCACTCACACACACACACACACACAGCAGCAGCAGCGGCGAGAGGGTGAAGAGAAAGAAAAAAGAAGGAGAAAAAAAAAAAGAGGGAAAGAAAAAATAATAAAAAAGGAAATACTAAAAGACAGAGAGGTGGAAAGACTGTAAAAGAAAGGAGAAAGACACAAGGAAAAAATAGCCCAGCAAACAATTGCTTATTTATTACTGGCAGTATAATTTCACACATTGCCAATAAACAGCACAGTCTTGTCTAGTCATTTCCAAAGCAGAGGGACACTTTCATTCTCGGAAGAGGACAATTTATTAATATAGATCTATCTATATATCTATCTATCTCAAATGGCTCTTGAGTACCAGGCATCCCTCCCAGCAATGTATCCATGAACATGCACATATGTAGCGAGAAATATGCACAAACCAATATAAATGTAGCTATTGCATTCGGAGCCTCGCCAGCGAATTCGTATGCTTCCCCCACCCCTTTACAACCATTTTTTATTCTTCAAAAATTATGATTTAGTCACAGGTGCCCCGATTGAGCCTTTTCAAATTAGAAAAAGAGAGAGAGAGAGACACCCATAGGTCAATAAATCCTTAATAAATGCCAGGTCGGTTGGCATGCACAATCCTTGGCAGAATCCTTATTGTATGAAATACAGAGCATTGTCTCTGGGTGCGGGGAAGACCAGAGTTCACAAATTACCGGATGAAATAAAAGGATCTGAAAAACAACCTTGCTGCAGCCAAAGGGAGAAGCGCTCTAATTCAAAAGCAGACTTAACAGCATCATTAATCTTTTCCTTTCATTTCTACGTAATTTCTAGAATCAAATTCTTTCCAAAGAGGCTGGAATGATCGATTTTGCTCCCCTTCCAGTCTGCAGATGTCTTTATTTTAATATGCTTATGATATAATTTCTATCCCTTCAAAAATGCACACCATCAGCAGGAACCTAAACAGTTTCAAACACATATCGAAGAAGCCGAGTGCCCTCTTTCTTCTGACACACAATAGAAAATGTCCCAAATTATCAATGCACTTCCCGCACAAGCCCCTCGTCTCTTTCAGACCGCCGCCGATAAATAACAACAATATTGCGATATCCCATCGCTGCCCCGGCTTCGCGTTTCGCCACGGCAGCTCACGCCAGGGAGAACATGCAGCAGATTGATTTAATCGTTCAAGTCTCGCAGACCCCCTCTCCCCTCCTCCCCCCGCCTTGGCAAGGGGGCAATAAATCACCGCATCCAACCTTTAACTTACACCTCCGCTCCACCATCTCCTCTCCTCGCCATCCACCTCTCCACAACGCCGCACGCAAACCCACCAGCCTCTCGCGCCGCCGCCACCACCGGCTCCGCCGCGGCGGAGCGCGGGGCTGGGGCTGCTCCTCCGCGGCGCCGCTCCGCCCGCGCTGCGGGCGCGCCTTACCTGCGCGGGGGCCGCCCATCCCGGTGTCCCCGCCCCCGGTGTCCCCGCCCCCGCCGCGGCGGGCAGGACCGTGCGGGTTGCGGGCTGGCACCGGGCCCGCCCAGGCCCGGACCGGCACCGGCACCGGCACCGGCACCGGCACCGGCACAGGCACCGCCGCCGCGGCACCGGGACACGGCGGGGCACACCGGTCGCGCGGGAGAGGCTGCGCCGGGCGGCACCGGGGAGAAGCGAGGCCGGGGGCGCGCACGCTGCTGCCGGCTGATGGCTGGGGGGGGTCGGAGGGGTGGCATGGGCAGAGGGAGAGGTGCTGCAACGCTGGTGCAACAAAGCGAGGGCCCGGAGGGAGCTGCCGGCTTCCCAAGCAAAGCTCTTCTTTCTTTGCGTGGGGTTTGGGGGATTGTTTTGTTGGTGGCTTGTATTCTTTTGTTGGTTGCTTGTTTTAGTTTAGAGAGGGTTGGTCGGTTGGTTGGTTGGGTTTTTTGTTGGTGTTTTGGTGGTACTACTACTAATTATCATCGTCATCATCATCATCATCTTTATTATCGTTATCATTATGTCATCTTTTTTTACGCCCTGGAACTGAGGTTTGCTGAATTCTGCACAGCCTGTGGGAAAATGGAGGTATAATCTCATGAGCAGAGCACACCCATGGAGCAGGTCTACCACAACCATGGGAGAAATGCTTGGGAAAGCCATTTTCCAGCGTCAAACTGACTTTGTGTTGTCCCCAGATGATGGTGAACTGTTAGAGAAAGCCCAGGCTTCTCAAGACCTTTGGGTTTAGCAGCATGGGAAGCATTTGTTTGTGCCAAACATTTTCTCTGTCTGTTGCCCTTCTAACTTAGTACCTGTGGCCTACAGAAAAGTGAAGAATTGATTGTAAGGGATTTTCATGAAGCCTTAGCCAAGGTCCTGGCCACTTTTGAACACATGGAGTGATGCTTGTCACACCAAGCGTCAGAAGAGCCCACTAAGGGGCATGACATTATTCTTTGAGAATGGTTGTGCAATTTTATTTTTTTCATACCTGGGGTGTAAACATAGCAACTTAGTTTTGAACTGAAACTTCAGAAATCAGCGTAAATAAAAAGCCCTTCTCCCATTTCACTCCCAGTGGAGTTAGCTTTATGATTTATTTTTTTCTTCATGAAATGGGTTTCCTCACAGATGACAAGTTTGATGAGGTAACCAAGCAACATGTTAAGTAATGAGAAGAAAAGCTTCCTAGATATGCAATGTATCTTCAGTGCTTAGAGCATAATCAGACATTCCTTTTGTTCAGCCAACTGATATTCACATCCAGTTAATTTCAGAGTGAGGATTTCTCTTGATAATTCTAGTAACTTGACCCCTTCAAGCAGAGTAAAGAGCAAATAACTCTTCTGCTATGAAAAGCAGATAAATTGTAGGCTGAAACATGATAAGTGATACACGTTTTTAAAGAAGCAAACTTGTAACTTGATAGTAGTATTTAGTGTACATATATATATGTATGTATAAACACATATATAATGTACATAATATATATGCATTTTATATATAAATTATAATTTTTTAACTGTAGCTTTATTTTATTAGGCTCACAGTAAGCATAAGGTAAAACTTATGCTCTTAGATGGGGAATGTCAAAGCCCAAGGCCAATCCACCCTGAATGTGGTGGCACAGTGGAGGTCCTGGCACAGGTGGAGGATTTTTCCACCTTTAAAGTGAAGGACATCTCAGTTTTTCCAGCAGTAGCCAGAGGATGCTCATGTTTCTCTAGAAAGAAGCCTGCCCCAGTGAAAGGAAGGCTGGCAAGAGCCTACACAGAAATAAAACAACAAGATGTTAAGTGAGCCAGGAAGATACAGGAAGATTTAAGGGAAATACAATTTCCTTAATTTAATGGTGCTTTTGTGTTGAGAAAAATATATTACTTTTGTCATTCTCAGGAATTGTTGCAGCATATAGTGTCATAGTTGATTCATTTTGAAGCAGCATCAAAAAAAAAAAAAAAAAAAAAAAAAAAAAAAAAAAAAAAAAAAAAAAAACTGATTTCCATACCATCTCTGTAGGTTTTTCAGCTTGACAAATATATGATATATCTTGTAAGAAACACATGGCCTTACAGAAACCTGACTGTCTTCTGCATAAATTAACATTCTGTGTTATACCAAAATATTTATAGATTTGAAAACGTAAAGAGATAAAAGCAGCAAGGATCTTCTTGAAAACAAACCAATCATATTTTCTGTCATGGAGAACGCAGTACGTTATCCAACTTGCAAGTTCAAGACCTTTTGGAGGGATGTGTATTGTCAGAACAAGGTGCCTTTGAAGTACATAGGTGAAATTGTCCAACGGTTGTAATTTTAAATAAGAGATCTTTTGGCAAGCTGCAGTGAGTGCTGGAGCTGTCTCTGAGGCACGCACATGCAATTGCCATGGCTGTCAGAGCTAATAAGAAAGGAAGGAACCAGTCAGGGCACTGCAGAAGAAATAAGAATGATTCTGCTGAGAAATAAAACACAAAAAACCACCACCAAAAACAAAACCCCACAAAACCAGCAAAACCCACAATTAAAATCAAACTGAAAGTGCTTCAAGAGAACACTGGCTATCTGGGCAGGCTTGAGAAGAATATGAAAAGGGAGAAAGTTATTTCTGAGACTAAAGACAGCAGGAACTGTTTTAAAGATTTGTAAGAGAGAAAACCTGTTTCTTTGCTGAAATGGTCCAGGGTAAGGCTTGGGACTGCAGTGGTTGGATTTTGAGGGCCCATCAAATCTCTGTTCTGGTTATAATCATGCGACATATGCCTGACATGTTTCCCTGCTTTGAAACAATCATCAATAATCCTTCTATACCAAATCAAATCCTTAAGAAGACCTTCAGACCCACCAGAAATTTGAGCCTTTGCATGTATGAATAAAAGTGGTTTTTTGGAGGACAGTCAGTAACATTTTTTTGAACAATTCAGTAATGTCTTTTGAACTTTGTCCAGAATGAGGAACAAATGGGATGAGGTAGATGTGCAGCAGAACTGAGGGAGCTGTATGCAATTGTCTATATCTGCATGCAGGCAGTGAGGTTTAAAGAGATGTGGAGAAAAAAACTTTCTGCCTGTTAACTGCCATATTACTCTGCTGTGGATGAATCAAGTATGGGCAAATCTAAAATAAGAAGAAATTAGAAGAAATTAGAATTTCCTACCTTGGAAAAAGTCAGTGTGTTACGTAGGTCCTTGGTTGCTCAATTCAAACTAATTAAAGAAAATTTTGAAGTACTTTAACAACTTGAAGTAAAAGAGAGAACCAAATCTGTATAGTTCAACAAAATTAATTGCAGCAAATAATGAAATACAGTACTGGAGGTACTTGACTGAGACATGTTTGAAATCAGAAAATGGAACAGAAAGGCAACACTTTGGATTTGATAGTTGCTCTAGATGATGAGTTTTTGGAGATAGCTCATACCTAACTTTGGAGGATTAAGGTGTTAAGAACTTGCTTAATACAAATTCTAAATGGATAAATAATAAAGTACAGGAGCACACCTACGATGATTTAAAATATTTATTGACCTTATACTCAGTACTGGAATTTAATCATATTTCCCAGTCTTCTGCTTTTGCAGAAGGTATCAGCTGTACTTAGTGATGTAATGTTCTAAGAGAAGATTGGAAACTTATGCAGTTATAGGTGGCTTTGTGGGTCCAAAAGTAGTTTTATCCAAGGAAAGCAAACATGGTAACAAAATGCGTGAACATGTCTGAGGATCAGAAGATATTTGTGGACTCTTGGTCTGTAAAAAATCTGAGCTGACCACAAACCATTTAAAGGCTTACACACTTCTCTCTGGAAATAACTGCTTTCTTGTATTTACTGTAATAGTGACAATTTAACATGAAACATGTTCAAGAAAATTAATAGTAATCCAAATTTGATCCTCAAGATGAAAACCTTGGGATGATTCAGAGATTAATTTGGATGCCTTTTTTTTTTTCTTTCCTTGGCTTTGGAAAAACAGTTTAATTGTTCAAAGCATAAAAAAGTTGTTTAAATGTACATGAAACATGTATGAGAGGGTTTGGGTTTGGTTTTTCTTTTTTTTTCATTAAATGAAAAACTTGATGAGTGTGAAAATATATTCCTATAACATAATGAACATAATTTGTAGTGTGAGCTACCAAGACCTCAAATATCCCTAAAGTGCATATAAAAAGACATCATTAATGACAATACCCTATAGTTTGCTGGCTCTAAGTCTCCGAGCTGAAGGTGCAGTACACTTTCACACACAAGGCTTGGCTGATGGGCACAGCAGTACACATTGCCAGGAGAAATCTGTAATGAAATATCCCATGTTAGGATTTCTGAGCTGTACAAAAACCCATTTATCAGGCAGCCCTCTTGATGAATCTTCAATAGCCTTCAGAGGGGATATGGTATGACACACATAGCTATGGTTTTCTCACTGAAGCTCCATGAAGAAACCCAAAGTGATGCAAAATGTTCTTCTCAATATATATGTTTGGATTTGACAAATGGTATCTATTAGCTGGATAAAGCATGGTGAAACAGAGAATTGATAAATCAATTGGCTTCCAAAACACATTTGGGTTGATATTAACTCTTATCAAGAAGGTGATTGCAGAATATTCTTTGTAGAAGAGTTTGTAAGGAGTTATATGGACATCACTACTGTGATTTGGAAAATGTAAATTTCATAATAATAATTTTATTTATTTCAAAAAAAGCCCTCATGTTCATATCTCAAAAAAGTGGTCATTTTCTCTGAATTTCTATGCAGTAATGTGGCATAAAATATTAATGCAAGCAGCAGATACATCTCAAAGCCATCCTTGCAGACTTGCATTTAAGAATGATACATGTAAACACTGCAAATAATGCCTTTGATGGCAAAAATATAAGGAAATAATGAATTTAGAATACATAGGTCTTCTTTAGTTCAAATGCTTGTGTTTTAATGCTTTGCAGCACTTTTTAAGCAGGAAAGTACAGGCAATCTTAGATAAGAAGAAGAATTGAAGAGAGCAACAAACTGTTGCATGTTGTCATTGAGCAAACAACAGTCACCAAAGGAACTTGGAAGCTCATTTCATCCCAGAACTGTCTGTGAAATCACTTCCTTGAAAGAAATGTGTAAGAAATCCCACCATAGGCAGACGTGGGATGAATATTTTGTTGCACTCCTCAAGAGAGTTTATTTTAAACCCTAAAATATTTTGCTTCATATTTCTTTCAAAGTTCTTAACATTTAACAGACTTTTATAAGTGTTGCTTATAAAATTTCCCATAATTCCTTTTAAAAATCCCACTAAATTCATACTCCTAAGTATTTGGTGTAATTTATATGGAATTTATGTGAATGGCATTTGTGTGTAATTTGTATAAATTTCCATGAAACCCATTCATCATCATCAGTCACCATGTTCCTCGTTCTCTTTTCTGGGATCACAGAGCTGCCTGGATACATCAGTGTGCTCATGACCCCCAGGTGTTAGAGTTTCTGGGTAGTCTCTGTAGTGTGGGCTCCAAGTGAAAAACAAACTCCTTTCCAAAGCCCCCCAAAATTTGAAAAACAATGAATAACAAGGCTGGCAGAACAACATGATGTTCTAGTGTCATTTATGAGCATGCCTGAATCATAGCTGTAGTATGCAAATGAGCAGAGGCAATCAAGGAAATTTCATTTTGCCACAGCTGCAGGGTTGGGTTTTAGCAGGGAACTTGCCTCGAAGGTGCTGAATCCCCTCAGCTCCCACTCTCTGCTAATGTGGGTGGAGGCTACTGCTAGAAACTTGTCCCATTTTGAATCATGATCTTTGAGAACTTCCAGAAAATCTCTGATTATAATAATTTGTTTTATAATGTGTCACTCTACACTTATGAAAAATGAGTATACTTGCTGTAATTCAAGTATTCTACAAATACTTAGCTGTACTAAAAGTGTGCCAAGTATACTAAAAATATATTACTTTCCACAAGGATATAATTTCCTAGTAATCAGAAGATATACTCTGATTCAAAAATTGCTGTAATTGTTAATGTTGGTGAGAATTCCTAAGGCATCAAAGCAGAGGAATATTTGTGGTGTGAAGCTGCAGATAGGTGGTTGAGATCGGTGTCTAAACCATAAATGATGCACCTGCTGGAGAGACTCACTGAGGGAATACTGCAGTGTGCCAGTTTGATGGCATTTTTACACTTCAGGGCAGCTTTATTGTTGGGCTGCTGAGCTCAAAAAAAACCTTTCACTAGGGGAAGTGAGAGTTGCCCTTTCCAGGAATTGTAGCATTAATTGCTATTAGTTTAAAAGCTTGATCCAGCTTATTTTTATTTAGTCCCCACAATCTGTCTTGAAAGCCCTTAGTGCTTCTTAATAGTTCAGGAGTTTGTAATGCATGGTAGAATTACTAGAGGAGGCAAGAAGGAAAGGAAATTTAAAAGAAAGATTGGAAGGCAGCAAAGGAGACAGGTGGGGGATGAAGGATACTGTAAATGAAGTGCTAAAAAAAAAAAGCAACCAAAAATAAAAAAAGCAAGAACTGTTGTGGTAAATAAAGAGACGAATGAACAAAAATAAGAAACACTTAATGAAAAAAAAAACAACAAAATTTGAGTACTCAAGGTGTATGGTGGAGACGGAAGCAATCCCTTTCCAAAACCCAAACAAGTTGTGTTTAGTAGTGTTAGGATCATGCCAAGGTCAGAAATGCTGTTCTGACTGATCTGAGCTAGTCTGAGCTGTTGGGAGAATTCTCTGTGGCTCCTGTGCTGGCCTGACACACATGAGCTGTGGCACAGCTGGATTTTTCAGGACTGATCCCATGGTGCTTCCATGCAAAATAGACTTTTTCTTGCTATGAAGTAATGAAGTTCTAGTGGTCCTGTCAGAGGGGAAAAATCACAAAAGATTTTATAATATTTCTTCCCTCCTGTTCAGCACCAAACCTGCTCACTTTAAGATTCAAACAAATGAAAAACCCCTCTAGAATCCAGGGCAGCCTATTCTTTGAACCCAGGAAACTACTTTTTTGACTCAAAATAAATTTATTGAAACTTTTTTGTAGTATCTGGAAGGTTTGTGTCTCTTTCTAATCAATAGTTCTCTGATGTCAGAATGTGTATTGCATTTGTATTTTTAAAACTGTCAAATTACTGTTTTCTTTATGTAATCTTTCTGGTTTTCCTGTTGTTTTAAATTTTTGCCTTCCTCTGATGCATTCAAGATACAGTTACTTTTTTACTCTTGTTCTTTCTCATGGTTCTCTCCAACAATTTTGCAACTGCAGCCGCTGCTGACTACTGCTTTTGATTTAGCTGTATGTTTGTGCAAAAAATACCATAGCTACCAAAGCAGTAAAAACCCAGAGATTTTACAGAGACTTACATAGTGGCAGGAGAAAAGGTCAATATACTGCATATTTTTAACAACAGACTCAAGTTCTCTCTCATGTATTTGATAAGCTCTTGTTTGGCTGGATGCATTGCAAGACAAAATTTTTTTATTCTGTAGCCAGGTAACCCCATACATCAAATAATCTGGAAATGGCTTTAAAGATCCAAATTGAACTGTGAGCACTATTTAACTGTTGTTCCCTAATAGTATTCCCTCATTTTCATGATTTAGTGTGCTGTTTCATTGAGACATATTCATATTTTCTCCAAATTATTTTATATTGCATTCTTTATACATCCTCTCACCAACAAACTTCTCTGGCTGTAGTGACCGCTGGAAAGCCATCTTCATCTTCTACTGATTGTGTTTATCTCAAGTTATTTCAACACACGTAGAAGGATTTAACATGACAAATGGTGAAAAGATGAAGTAATACAAATATTGCACCTTTACTTTTGAGATGTAGATACAGGCTGAATCATGTTCAGTTGTGGCTGAAGCAAACTGGAAGATATAAATTGCTCCCCAACCATCGAACAAAATATAATATCTAACTTTAGTTCTGCATTTATTAGCTAAGCTCATAGCAGTGTCTCCAAGTGGATGGGTCATCAGTATTTGGCAATTCCAAAGTATTACTGTAGTAGAAAAAGTAGTTCTGGCCCTGCAGACAGTGATATTTCCATGGTTATGTTGGTTATAGACAAGGGACCTGGACTGGAATACCTCAAGGCTTTGATCCTATAATTTAGCAAATGCAGGACTCCAGCAGGGCTTCCCTCTGGTTCTGAGAGCTTATATTGATTCTTAGATATTCAATGAATTAATGCTACAGGCAGAGAAACATACAGATTTTCCTGAAGTTTGCAGGTTTCAGGATGTTAAAATTATGCAAATTGAGCATGGTTTGCCCAAAAAGCAAATTAGCATTGTACACCTGTAGCAAGCATAATATGTGTATCCCCATGAAAGTATGAACATTCAGCACATTTTTACCTCATTAGCACTCCAGGAGTAGCAGTGACTTAATTCTTTGCTGTAGCAAGCTCTGTAGCTGTTACCCACAGACATTTTACAATTGTCCATAAAACACGTTCAGCAAAAACAAACATGAATTTTATGAAAAGTATTGAGAAGCCAGGGTAATGATTCTTTTACAGAGTGAATGACTCCTTTCAGGTGTAAAACTTTTGGCATCCTGATTCTGGGAGGCATAAAAAGAAATGCCACTCCCAGAACTGGGCAGCCTGGCTCTTCAACACTTCAGATTTGAAAGCAGATCTCTCCTATTTGAGATGCACAATCACAGAGCATTTGTTTGGACCACATGAGGCTGCTTTGGAAAGGAAGACAGGGATGAAAAATCCCTGGGAAGAACATGATCCGAACCACTCAGAAATGGACTTCACTGTGACATGGTGCAGAATGATGGAAGGGAATGTGAAATCCCACCTGTTTATGGGGTTCTCTTGGTTTATGATTGATTTGTTTTTGGACAAAGTGTTGGACAAGTCTCCACAAAGTTAATTGCTGATATAAAGAATAAAAACCATGGAGTTATCCAATTTTTTCTCATATGATTGAATCAAACAAGACTGGAACAGTTCCCTGTCACGCTTTTGAAAAGTCTTGTTTTGAAAATTGTCTTTTAATTGCCCTTTAAGTGTCTTATTATATGACACTTTACTATTATTATTATCATTATTATTATTAATACTAATATTAATATTAATATTATATTATTATATTAATAATCTTTCAAGACAGCTTAGTTTTTATTTCCTGCTAACCACTAAAAATGTTCACTTTTTATTGAGAATGCCTTTTTTGTTCCCTGAGTTGTCCTCATCCTGTTCTTATCTGGCTTTATTTTTGTTTCATTCATGTTTATTTTAAGAATTTTACACTTCCAATGGGTTATTTTATATGGTAACCTTTGTACAATATGCTGTGCTGAACATTTCTCTCAGTCCACAAGTGTACATGCAGATGGGATAAGTACTTCTGAGTAACATCAGAATTTTCATTATTTTGAATATACACAGATATATTGTTAAAATATTTCAAAATTCATATATAGACACAAGATACAGCCACATTAAGCATATCAACTGAGTGTGGCATGAAGCTGTATCAGCATATTCCTCCTTTACTGTTGAGGGGTTAATTAAATTACAAACCTCAGAACAGTTATCAACACAAACCTGAAGGTACCTTGTCAACTCCCTATTCAGAAAAGCCATCAGTTTTTCGGGGGCTGGACAGAGGTTTTAAAGGAGTGAAATACTGGGAAATAACATAATATCAATATTATAATAATATATGACCGCATCTAAGATGCTTGCTGATGTATTTGTCTCAAAGAATATTGTCACATTTCAGGATAGGCTCAGGACTAGGACAGGAGAATCAATGACAATGATGAGACACCACAAGATTTCTTATCAAAAACTAAGACCAAGGCTTCCTTTATCAGGAAGGGGCATGTAAACAAGTCCTTCAACACGCAAGCAAAAAAAACACCTCTGCCAATGAACCTCAAACCTGCAGAATAGTAAAAAAGATAATAGATCAGAAGTTAGTGGTTTTTTTTCTCAAGTATAATGAAAAAGGTACTCTGTGAAACTGAAAAGAAGCTGATTCAAATCTGTGTTGGAAAATTCTCTTTCACGAAGAATATTACTGAACTATGAAACATATTTCTGCAGGTTGCTACTGAGGTCAAAGACTAAGCAAAATCCCACAAAGATTTGACTTTTTGAAATATTCATGATGAACATGATGAACATTATAAACAAAAATGTTCACACATTTTTGAGGATTGCTAATTTTGAGATCCAGCATTTTATTCTTAGGAATTTCATTGGGATGCCATATTTATAGTATGCAACCCTTCCATCTTCCTTTGATACATCTCAACCTGACCATTATTTGGAGGCAGCCTGTTAAATTCGAAGAACCTTAATTCTCTTCCAGTAGGGAGCTCAGAAAGATCTTTTCCCACACCAAACTAGATGTGAGTATGTATCTTCTCCTTCCTTCCATGGGTTTTGTTCCATTCCAGCGCAGTTATGTTGCTAGAGGTACATCAGTTCTGCCCATGCCAAAGCTAGCCAGCTGTGTGCCAGCTGTTAGCATAGCACTATGTGTGAGTTAATGAGCCTTGCTGGGGTTTTTTTTCTTGATAAGTGTTCCAAGGGCTCTTAATCGGCAGCAGATTGTCCGCTGAGTGATGTATGACATGGTTCTCTGTGCTTTCTTCTCCTTCTGTGGCTGCAGTGCAGCCCTTCTGCAGACCTTTAGTGACCTGCTCTGTAACCAAGTGTAGCCTACTTAAATTTATGAAGTGTCAACAAGCAGATGTGGATTTGAACATCTTTTATTTGTTATTTGACTTGTCCAATCAGGTGTCTGCAAATACTACAGTGGCTCATTAGTTGCCACTTTTTCAAGCCTATGGGATTTTTATTTCTCAATCTGATCACACGAATATTTTCACAAAAATATTTGGTGTTACGGTTCAACAGGTGAAAGGTGTGAGCATCAATAAGACTTATTCAGGAATGATGTTTTAAAAGGATACATTCATAGTTGCAAATATTGCCTGTAGTATTCATCCTGCTCAGCTCATAGCAGAGAACTGATTTAGGGATTTGGGGAAAAGACTTCTGATGAGGCATGATTTTACTTACATAATTAGGAACAGGGAGCTACTGTTTGCAGTAAGAGAGCTTAAAGATTATTAATACATCCATTCTCCCTTCTTTGCATTTGAAAGAATTTATCACTCATTAGTACATTGTCAAAGACAGGATTATGTCTTGGTCCTGTGTGCACTCACAGGGAAACCCCTGCCAACTCTCTTAGTTTCTGCCAGGAAGACAGTGAATAGAAAATAATTTGGGTTTTTTAGGAGCATAGAAAAATAACAAAGGTTTTCTTTAAAAGCAGAGTCCTTAAGCACAGGAGCTGAAGTTTTGATCCTGGGCAGTACAAGACCTGTGCACACCTGCCAAGGCTGTGGCTGGGGATCTCACCGTCCCTCCCAAGAGAGTCATTAATTTTTTCCATACTCTCTTTACTGTGACCTCATAGAGTTCATGCTGCAAGCTGAGTATTTAACATAAATAAATTTTACTGGAGTTTATATGCTGAACCTCTGTTAGCACAGGATATACTGACAGCATCCTCAAGATTGTGAACCAAAGGTCCTGAAGCTCTTTCAGGGGCATTTCCATTACTTTGCAGTAGTCAGCAAACACATGACAGATTCCCTTGAACAATTTTTCAGCACTGGCTTTATTATGTACACTTTCATTTTCCTCACAAAATTATTCTCAGTACCTTGCCATCACTAAGGCACATAACAATTTAATAGTACAGCATCAGTAACAAGGTAAATCAGTCTAACAAATATTCCTTATGGCCTAAATTTACAACACAGGGTCCCCATGGAATGTAAGTGAAGCTGTGTCAAGGAATTTCTCTATCATTAATACTGAAAATTTTCCCCATTTACCTGATTTACTCAAAGACTATGCTACATATTAAACCTCACATTATTTGATGGTTGTGGAGTGAGTACAAATGCCCAACTGTAGGAGAGGAAAATATTCTCCATTGGCATGTTTTGTTGAAATAGGTGAGAAAGACTTAAAAACCAGAATTGGTAGTAGGACTTTAGGACAATTACTTAGCATGATGCATAGGTTAATGGAAGTTACATGGTCACTTCCTTGCACATTACATTGAATTATTACCCTTTTTTTTTTTTGGTCTGGAAATGTAATTAGTCTGTGATGGATGGGAGGCTAAATCCAGCATTTGGGGTCAAGCCACACCTTCTAATGGAATAGCTGCAGAGACTTTCTGCATTTTGGAACATTAATTTTCATCCAATCTATATCATATCCTTCTAGCTTTCCAGGCCATGTAAACTTAGAAAGCCATAGAATGTCCTCATGAGAACTGATAAAACTCCTGAATCTCCTCGCCTCCTGCCCCTTTCACCCACCTGTTCTGCCACTGAGTGTTGTGAGCTAATCCAGGAGAGAAACAATGTCCCTTCTACTTTTTATTAAATAAAGCTTTCTATTTTTAGGACCTTGACATTGAACTAGTGGTAATCAATATATCTCTCTAGCAGAGATAAGAAAATAATGAAAATAAATGTTCTCTAACATTTGTTTGAACATGATTTCACAATGTACTTCACCAATATTTCTATGTGAAATAGACTGAAAATTTTCTAATAAAATACACCGGAAATATGCTAATTTTTTGAATTTGAAATAGTGTAGAAATCTATTCATTCTAGAAAGTTTTTAGGTGAAAATTATTTCTTTGGTGGTAAAGCCTCTGATTATCTGTGACCCAACACAGAGGGAACTTTAAAACCTGATGTTTTTATTGTGACTATGACATTTTAACACAGACAGGTTTTATGAAAGTATTAAAAGCATTCCATTTTGTTTCAGTGCAAAATGAAAACAAATACTGAACACTTGGGAGTTTCTGTGAAATATGAAATGCCAGCTCTCTCTTTATATTCTTTCATACTCTCAATATTTTTCAGGGCATGTTTTTATCAGGATTTTCATCTAACATGAAATTCTTCATCATTCAGAGAGTTAAACAGAAGAGTTATGCAATATTTAAACCTTATTTAAGACTGTGAAATAGGGAGGAGGTGAAAGATACACATTGTAAAGGCAAAGTGTTATGCCTAGGCATAAAGATTAATTTTACCTAAGAAAAGTGCTGGGTGTTTATTTTCAGACAAAAATGCAGTTGGGAATTTTAGCACTGATTTATTTTAAACACAGAATTTTCTGCTTAAATGGAGAGCCTGGCTTCTCTGTCCAGATGATGAAAAAAGGTAAGTTTATTCAGGAGAGACTGAGAGCAGGCACTTTACCATGGTGGTGGCTTGTCCAAGCTGTCTCCAGAGCCAGCCTGTCACACACCATGGACAGTGGGAGATGCAAATGCAGAGCACTTGACACAAAAGCAGTTGGAAAGGCTTCTGTACATTGGTATATTTCCATCCTGATCATTCCTAACAAATATGGATATGAATATGAACTTCAATTGAATTCTCCTTGCCAAATAGACCGGCAGAGATGAATGTTTTTGTTCATCACTACACAGAAATTAAAAATAATTGCAGAAGGAGTGTAAAAGTGTTTCTGACAAAAAATATAGGTGTTTTTAATATTGGAAGATTTTTCCACTTTACCCTATAGAGCATGAGAATGAACTCTTGGTTTTGATGGTTTTTTTTGGTTGTTTTTGTTAAAATTTTAACTGTGGATTCTTAACTTGTTACAGTATCTACATAAAGAAGTAAAACTTTCAGCACATTAGTATTTTTAGAGACTTTACATATGATCACTTCAAACTAGAAAGCAATCAGCATACAAGGAAAAAACAATCCTTTATTTTATTTTTTTAACCAAAGTTATTTCTTTGTAAGAGAAAACCTCCCCCCCCCCACCATAAATTCCTGGAGTACAACAGAGAAGCTCACAGCTACTTCAAAGACAAATTGAAGAGCATGCAAATCTTATTTTATTAGTAAAAGCTAACAGAACATTTAAATGTATGGCTCTACTAAAGAGATAATACTTCCTTTTTATTAGTGTTAGGGAGCCCCGGGACTTGTCAGTCTTGGCAGTGTCCTCAGGGCCTTGGCACTTTGCGTACATTATTGGTGTTTTAAAAAACCATAATTGCTCAGTTTTGCCAAGGAATTCTGAAGAATTCACATGTTGGCTTATATTCTTAGGTGCCTTCTTTCCCTAAACAAACCAGACAAGCCACCTAACAACAGTCAGAGGAGCATCTGGGAAATAAAGAGGAACAACTCTATAGGTAAGTATATGTTCTGCTCAAATGAACACCCAAATGAGCATGCATATTTAAAGAAAACCCTCGCCATGCAGACAGAAATGACATTTGCATAATGATTTTACTGCTGCTGCATGGTTTACTGCATAAATCTTTAATTTGATGTGAAATCCAGTGCACCACAAATAAACAAAAAAAAACCTTTCACATTTGTTTATATAATTACATTTTACCCTCATACATGATTCCTTTACCACCTCCAGCTCCCTGGATACTTATGGATACTTTTTAAATATGACGTAGCTTTGTTTCCTAGTTTTTGTTTCACTTCAAACTATCCATAGTCTAGGTTAATCAATATTAAAATCTTTGAACCATACCCAAATTTCTCTCTCATTTCAGGTATATTCTCTCTTTTTTTTTTTTTTTTTTTAATTCTTGTTTTATGTATTGCCTGATGGTTTATAATCCAAACCACTGGATTATAAATAAATTGTGTTTGGGAACGACTAAATTTCTGCACACTCACCACAGAATTTGCAAGGCAGCACCACCAGTCCTAGGGCAGGCAGGCCATGGCTGCTCTCCAGCACTGGAGTTATTCAGGTGTCATCTGCTTTTTCACCTTTGCTTTTTACATCATATCAGCACACCTCCAGGGACAAAAGTTTCAGAGAGATCTGAATTCCTTTGGAGAAAAATGGCCACAAAACTTTTAGGGACGTGCACAAAAAATTATTAAAGGAATTAAAAAAAATAATTTATATCATCTACTAAGTTTCTTAGGAAATTTAAGGAGCATTCCAAGCCTTTAGTCAGCCTCGGTCTAATGAAGACACTGGCCTGGCTGTCACTGGCTCTGAGGATAAAATTTCTCTTTGCAGAGTCAGCCTTTTGCAGAAGCTCCCAAACAGATGGTGGGATAACAAGCTCCCTGGTCTTGATGCAGAACTTTACCAGATACTTTTTAGAGACTTGGGTTTTTTTGTTGCCATTGATCCATTCATGGAAATGAGAATGAGAACACAAATTGTTTATGCAGGGGGAAAAAATCCGTTTACTGCCATTACTGGAGACAATGAGAAATGAGAGTTTCCCAAGGGAGATCAAAGGTAACAACTGCATTTTTGATATTCATAATTCATTTCCTGCATCTTTTCCACGTGGGATAAATCAGCCTTGGGAGCTGGTAGCAGCAGGACACCCTTTTCCTGAATATTCATGCACGCGTTCATCAGTAGTGCTATGGTTAGGGGTGGGAAGGAATCAGGTTGTGTTTATTCCTCATCCCTTCATGTTGTAAACAGCAGTTTGGCTCACTTCCTAGTCCAGTCCTAATATTGTTTAGCTGGGGAATGGAGCTGAGGCCCACTGAAGAAAAATGAATGTGTTTGCTGTCCAGAAAGTATGATATTTCTGAGTAACAGAAATTGGTACCAGAAACATCCATTGTCTCCATTCATTTCCACAAATATGAGTTTTGCCTGGAATTACAGTTAGAGTTTTTGAAAAGAGCTGGAAAAAAGTGAAACCCACCAACTGATGGCAAAGGAACCCCATCTTTCTATCTTTTGCTTCCCTTGTTGGCTTGTTTTAAAGGCAGAAAAATTCAGACAAGTGACTTTCTATGAGATGAATTCCTGAGGAGCAGGAAGGAAACCAAGAACCTGTCCAGTTTTCTTCAGCAACAAGTATTGATTTGAAAACCATGTTGATACTTCTGAGCAAATTCTTAATTATCTCACCTGGCATACCATGTTATTAATGCTTTAACCAGCAACTGTTTCAGAGTTTCACTATCAGTATTTCTAAATAGCTTGATGTTGCTTTCTGCAAGGAAAGATTTCAGTTTCAAGATGCTGAGTTTCTCTGAACATCTCCTCTCAGGAAAAACATAAGAAAAAAGGAATACATGTCTGTGCTGTAATAGAACTTTTGTTACTGTTCCGTGATTATGGATAGTTTCTTAGTATTTACAAAGCCAGGTCTCCTCAGAGTTATGAGGAGTGCTGACTCCAACCTTGCTTACTGAGTTTTCAGAGGACAGTTTGGTGAGGAAAAGATGCTGTTTCTTTTTAAGTGGGCAGCTTGATGTTAAACCAGGATGGTTAGAGGTCTAAGCAGAAAGCATGTATCCCTAAACAAGTATCAAATATATCTTTTCGTAAGTATATTAATTATTTTCATTATCAATATTTTCATTCAAAATTGAGCTGTTTGCATATCCTCCTGTTTCTTGCAATTGTTTAAAAATTATTTTGTAAATAGAATTGTTTACCTGGTTGGTTTTTTTTTTTTTTTTAGTAAAGAATGTGCTTGGTCTGTTTGCAATGTTCCCAGTAAATTTACATTTCTACATAAGTATTTATGAGAAATAGCAAGAGCAGGCTTGGTTTAGGCCCAGCCAAGTGCAGAAAGACCAGCTGCACTCTTCAGAAAGCACTGGTAGCACATGAACTCTCCTTCAATCAAGACTGATGAATTTATTAGCATATGTGAGGTGGTGTGGGAGCTTCACTGGTGGAAAATAATAAGGCAGGGGAAGGGGAGTTGATTAGCAGTGTGCCTTGGTTCAGTAGCTGGTTACTCAAGGTGTTGCATTAGTTAAGTCTTCATCCAGGTAGGTGACCACCTGAGGTGCTGTCTCTCAAATTTCTCTTGAAATAGTAAATTCAAAACTCTGAAACACTCATCTCTTCTGATGGTTTAAAGAGAATTGAGTGTAGACTAGCAAATGAGGTGTGTCCTACGACTGTAGTAGTCTCAAGGAAATCTTCCGTTTTCTTCAGGATGAGAGAATAAATGTTTTGGAAAGTCACAAAGGGTTTTATATTACTATTTTTCTGTGAAATAAATGTATCTTTAAATTTTAATGTAAAATGTGTTTGCTATTTTTATATAGTGCTGATAATGTGGGAAAAGGAAAAAATACTTATCTTTTCCTGAAACTTCTGTCTTGAACAGTTTCAGTTGTCCAGTGCACAGCTGAGAATCAAATGCAGAAGTTTTTGACAGTGAAAGCAGAAAAGGAAGAAGATACTTTGCAGTCTTGTTAAATGTGTTTTTGCAAAGTGACACAGGTGTGCACTGAGGGACAGCATGAAGTCACAGAGGGTTTCTGTGAAAGTGCAGGATCATGGGACCTGTACACATAAATGTATTTTATATCATAATTTCTGCTGTGGTTTCAGGGTATTTTGTAGAGAGACCAAAGATGAACTCCATCTCATTTAATCTTTAAAAATCCATAATCACCTTCAATTAATCACCTTGAATTCCCTTTATAATAAATTGAGAGTGAAACATTGGTAACATTGCTCCAGGCAGGGCAGTCAAAGAACACATGCAAAGCAAGGTTTGTAGGTTTAGGCTATAAATTTCATCAAGGAAACTAAAAGTCTTACAAGAGGTACATCTAACTTCCAGGGGAAAATGTGTATCCTCAAGTCTAATATAGAAGCAGCAGCCTTGAAAACTAAAAGCAAACTTGGCTCTGCCAGTCCTTCTGAAGAAAAATGTTCATGTTTGAACTGAAGTAGTATCCATGGGCAATGTGATGTCAATGCTGATCTCCCTTATTTTAGATGTGTTTCAGGGTGAGATGCATTAAACCCAAGACATCAGTTATTGCAATGACTGGATCCACAATTAGGGAAGACATTATTGGAGTATGCAGAGAAACAGATGAGTGCCCTCCTAAAATGAAATTAATTTTTGAGGCACTGTTCTGATAGTTTTTTGAGCATGGCTGTTTCGTTTCACCTGGAGATTTCCAGCCCTGCTATGGAAGTTAATATAGAGATAAATTCTGCTCCAAACATACTCAGGAAAGTATTTACTAGGAATTTTAATAAAACAAATTTTAACTGATTTTTATAAAAATCACTGTAGTACTTCCCTTTGATAGATGATGTTAGCATCATGGGAATCACAGAATCTGTCATAGGGTCAAAAAATAATGCAATAAGAAAAAGACTTGTCTAGGATCCAGAAGGAACAGTGTCTGAAAAACTGACTTGAGAGCTTGGAGAAGAACAGCTCAGAAAATTCCCCCCAAAAAGAACAGACCCTTATGCAGTTCTGCTGACAACAACCTTCATCGTTCTTTTTGATTATATTGCAATTTAAAGGTTTTGTCCTAAGTCCACTAAGTAGATTTTCCAAAGTCTTCAGGCACTTCAAGATACAAGTAAGTCCCTCAATTCATATTTCATTGTGAGTGGAAACATCACTGGCTGCTGGTTTTTGTTCTTAAGTGTCTAAAATTCTTTAAAAACCTGCTAGTAATTCTGCCTATCCAGATACTCAGTCACCAGAGAAATACTGAAATTCAGCCTTCCTAAGGAACTGAAGATTGTATGGCAGTGAAACTGACTCCTGAACACATGCAGCTGCTGAAAAACAGGTACTTCACACTTAGCTTTCAAATTTTGGCAGTAGTTCAGAAAAGTACTTTAATACATGCTTGAATCCCATTAAAACTTCAATGAAAGTTAAATGTGTTTTTAAGTGTGATCCTTAATGGGAGTCATCCTTTTCTGGAGCCTTTCAGTTGGAAAAGAACCCTGGAAAACAGGAGAGAGGAAACACCAACAAAAGCTTCTGAAAAAAACCAGTCAGGTATTTCTCATTAAATGGTTTTCAATTTGTCACTATAATCTGCATGTAAAAATGGTAATGAATTGTGTTTTCCATGAGTTTTCAAAAATCTCTGTTGACTTAAGTAATTTCTATATGGAAAAGATAAATTTCTGAGAGAAACATAATCATCTTGGTGGTAAGACATATATTTTTGTCCTGTGTGCTTCTCTCTTTACCACATCCATAGCTATATTTTTATTTAATTGATAGTATATTCAAGCAGTGAATTTTATTCATTCAAGAATTTGAATAGTGCAAATCAGAGACAGATTAAACCTAACTATGACCCACATGAATCAAACTCTTGTCTCTCCTGCAAATTTCAGATGTTTGCAAATGGAAGACAGTTGTCACCCCCCAGCTGAAAGGGCTGCCCATTTGCATATTTGGAAAGGCTGTGGTGGCATAAAGAAAAATTAATAGCCTTCTGATGCTGAGTGAGGAAGTTCTCTTGCTTGAAATTTGCTGTTTCCCATAGAAATTATATTATTTCACTGTTAATTGTTTTTTGTCATTTTGGGCTCCATCTCTGTTACAGAACTGAAGCAGTAACTTCTGTTTTCCCTGAGGGCTTGAATTGACATTTGATTTTATATATTGGGCAGTGGATGTCTCAGGAAGGGACTCCGGACTTACAGCTTTCCCATGGCACAAATTGCAGTCTAATATCCTTTAATTTGTTTGCTTTCCTACAGAAGGAAAAAAAAGGCTAAAAAACATGTACAAAATATGTTAAAGCCAACAAAATCTCAAGAAAAAACTCCTCCCCAGCTTCTGCAATACCGATATAAGAAATTGATTCAGCTGGTGTAATCCGTGACCTCTGCGAGGGCTCCGACTCACTGCCTGTGTCATTACTCGATTTCCAATGGAAAGAGAGGGCATGACAAGAACTATTTGCAGCCATTTCCAGTCAGTGCTTATGATAGCTCTAACCTCAGGGTCAGGGATTAGTGTGTTCTGCAGTTTAATTCATTGACTATCTGGCCCCAGCTCTAGAAAGAAGGGAAGCACCGGAAAGGCAGAGAGGCAGCCCAATTCCAAGCAGCAGAATTCAGTGCTTGTGGCACAATTGGCTATTTACCTTTCAGATGGAAAAAGTGCAGTCAAAAGACATTTTCTGTGCTGTAGACTGATGAGTCCTGAACCTTGTCACACAGGGTAGGTGGCCTAATGATTATTTAATGTCTATGTCTTTGCTAAATTTTTTAGCCAACGTTGGTGTGTTTAGACATCAGCCGTGGGTGTATTTTTGAGGCTTTGTACTTATTACTCACGCTATTTTTGTTGTTTAATAGAAGTTGTTAACCCAGTGTTCTAACCAAATATTTCAGCATCCAAATCATTGTTTTGTCTGTGACATCACTAAAAAAAAACCCCAAAAACAAACCAAAATCATTAAACCTTTTTTCCCCCAAAGATTTATGCCATAACTCAGTTAAAGAGTGCCAACCCATCCAGAGTAGTTATGTATTCCCCAAACACTGCATATGTGGCTTCAGAAATTTACTGGCTTTGCTTTCCACAAGTAAAATACATCATCCAAGTAGTTTATGTCCTTTTCCTCCTGATACTGTGATCGCCTTGAATGTAAAAGAAATCTTGATTTAGATTTGTATTTGCTTCATGGTTCATTCACTCAGCCATTCAGATCTGTCATATATCATCATCTATATTTGTTGTTGGAATCATTAACTTGCATGAGATAGAGAAGTTCCCAGAGATATGCAACACTCACACAACCAATAAATTTAATACAGGAAAAGACCAAAAGTCTGAGAAATAAAATTCCACTACAGACAATACTGATAATATATATTCCTGACAGGTGCTATGGGGTAAATACAAGCCTTGCTAACTTTGTTGTAGTTATTTATTGAAGGATACTCCTCTGATTTATGTGCATAAATAAAATAACTATAAAATATAATAACTATAAAATGATGCCTTGTGTATACTCCACACACTGTATCATTACACGTATGTATTCCAAACCAAGGACTGCAAAATTGATCTGTTTAAGGTACACTTTGAATAAATTTAAAATACTCTGTCAAACAATGTCTTTTTTGATTAGGATGATAAGAGATTGAAGTCTAATGTTACAGTAGTTTTAATCGTCTTTCTTTAATTATGTGTTAATGAGCTTAGCCAACATAGATGAAAAGACTGAGCAACACAGTCAAAAGGATAAAAAAGAATACTAAAGAGAGGTTTTCTCCTGCAAGAAAATCAGTGTGTGATCATAGATCTAACTACAGAGTACATATAACTCCAAAATTTTACCACTGAATGCTATGAATTCGAAAACTACCTCACTTTTGTACTAATTTGAGTTTAAAATATGGAATTTATATTTAAAAAATTAAGAACTTGCAATGAACTAGTATTTCTTGTTTATCCTCTGTTGAGGACAGACTTTTAGAATCTCATCTAGACGCCAATTTCTTTGTGGGTTTTATTTTAAATTTCAGTATATAATTTTCCTCCTTTCATCACATTCTTCCTCCTATATTCCTTATATTCTTCTGTCCTCCTTGCTGATAGCTGTCTCCTGGCTGGCCATAGGAATTTCCTTGGTTTCTGAGGAATTTCTTTTCACTGGAAGCAAACCTTGTTCAAATACATTTCTTATGCCTGTGCTATTGAGAGCTTAAGTAAAAAGATATCACCACACCTGGATTCCTGCAGCATCCTAGTGGTTCTTCACCCTGGTCTTTGGAGTTGAGGGTCCCACAGTTATTCCTTTGGAGGTACCATTTCTATACAGTTCATGTCCTGGATATCCCTGGGGTGCAGATGCCACTCCCATAACCTGAGACAAGGCAAATAGAATGTTCTGGGTCTTCTTCTGCTCCCTCTCAGAAACTGCTTTTTAAAAATTCTTCATTTTCTTCAGAATTTGAAATTTAAAAAAACACTAAGGATGGTTGTCTAAGAAAGGTGGTTGTCTTATTTGAATAGAGCATGTAGAATAACCATGAAAAATTTAAGAGCAATTTTAATAAAAAATGTGAAAATAAAAGTCTTTATATTGAAAGAGAAAGCATCTTAGTGGTGAGGAGTATTTGTTAGATAAGTTTAAAGGTTTTCTTTCCAGTTAGAGAAATTTTAACTGCATTAAGAGATATATGGTATCATTTCTTTCAGAGCAAAGCTCAGAGTGTAATAACATGAACAATTTGATCACTTTTTAACTGCGTGTTAATTAGTGGGAATTTAGTGGGCTACACAGAAATGAAATTCTCAGAAAATATTTTAACAGTTAGCCAGTAATTTTTACAGCTGTGCATTACAGCATCATATTTTAGAGGTTATACTTAAAGCCATTTTCTCTATTTTTTCTCCATATTTTTTGTTTGCAGAAAGTTACAGCAATGTTTCCTAGAAAAGTTTCAGTATGATTTGAAAAAGCCCTAAAATACTTCAATTTTTGAACAGACCTGTGAGTTATGGCCTTATAATAGCACATTGAAAAAAATGTATTCTGAGTGCACAGAAAAATAGTAGGGTCTGCATATCTTTCTCTTAGGAATTTTTCCCTACCCTGAGACCAGGTTAAGTCATTTATTACTGTACAGTTGCACACAACCTTTTAGCCCACAGTCAGTCAAGATATCGACACACTTTGTACATTCTGTGTCCACTGGGATCAAAAAAACCTGTGGCATCCCATTGCTGCCATGGCTTGTCTCCGTGGAATGAGAGTTTTCAGTGGCTCAGCTCATTTCCAGACCTAAGAGCTTTTTTGCTCTTAAAACTCAGAAATGTCAACAATGGGTAAATCTAACATCTGGGACCTCTTTGCTTCCACTGTGAGAGTCACTGTGGTGCTCAGAAATGAGCATTCAGCAAAGTGTACGCACTCTCTGGAAATTAATATCATAAATACTAAATTGGGCAAAAAAGTGTAATTTTACTTAAAGGTACTTGTACAAAGGTTTAAATTATACAGAAAAGTGTTTGGTGAAGTATAGTGCACTTGGCATGTTTTATTGTTTTAATATGTTTTTAATAGTACATTTTTACCATTTTTCTTCTCATTCACCGAGTTATTATTAGGTAACTGCAATTAATAATTTAAAGGGGTTTATTCTGGCTTTTAGTACATTTATATGAGTCCCATGGCAGTAATGAGAGTTTAAAACATACAGCATATACCCTTTTATCTGGGTTATAACATGAATCTTGTGGTATTGTCCATAGAATTTTAGATAGGAATTTTCCACATTAGCTTTGCGTTTGTGCTGTGTATCTTTTGGGGTTTTTAATCTTTTTCCTCAGATAGAAACCATGGTCTCAAGAGGATGAGCTACACCAGCTTTTTCTCTCTGAGATTTTCCAGTGTTTCTCCCTCTGGTTCATTTCCCAGGACTGGCAGAGCCGGATCCTGGGCAGACTGGCTTCCAGAACCTGCAGACACCATGGAAGTGCACATCATCCCAGCACACCTCTGCAGTGGCACCAAAGGGAAGGAGAGCTTTATCCACCCAGCCCATAGAAGCTCTGCCTGAGTTTGGCCTCAACTTCATGACCCCAGTGGCTCAAAAAAAGTTCAGCTGGTGTTGAAAAGTGTATGAAGAATTTGTGTTTAGAAGCAGAGCACTCAGATATGAGCTGTCTCTGCAGCTTCAGCCTGGCTGTCTTTACAGGGAGGTCCAGTTAGGTAATTTCTAATTAAATGTGAAATGTGGGTCAGCTTTGTGGCAGTGAGAACAACAAAGCAGTTTAGGCTTTTGCTCTTGTTCCAAGTTGAAATGACAGAACCAACATTGCTTAAATTACAAATTAAGATTTTTTTTCCTACACAATGGCCAACTTCAGCCCCATTCTTTAATCTTTTACACACATATTATTTTAGCCTAACATATTATCTGCACTGCATGTTTAGTTTTGCATGCAAGAGATACACACAGATGAATCTTGGGGTCAAATGGGAGGGTCATATAGGACTCAGGTTCTCAGGGAAATTATCACTTGTGCTGCCACCACCACATACATGCCTTTTGTGGATGTTTCATTCTTTGGAAACTACACAATCCAGAGGTGATAATCCCATACTGCTTGCGCCTACAGTATCCACAAAGATCTGAGAAATATTAGGGTGTTTCAGGGAGACACTTTGTGAAGTTTTATCTTGTGGTTCCCTAAAGATTAAAGACCCTATTGTGATTTTATGTGACTGAGTAGTAAAAAGATGCTACACAACAGAAACATTTTATAGTATCATACTCTATCTATATTTGGACAATCTTCAAGCCACACTAGCAATTTTTATGGTAGCCCCAGATGTCAGATTTTTCATGGCTCAGAGATAAAAGTCTTATTTTTTGATCTTTTTTTCTCTCTTTTCACAACATCTCACTAGCAGGACTTCAAGTAAAGTACTTTAGTCCCAGAAAAGAAAACCAAACATCACAGGGCACACTTGTGTTCCTTTTGCTTTTTAACAGTATACATAGTAAGGAACAGAGGATGGATTGTAAATCTTGGTAAACAAAGAAAATATATGCTGTCTTGAAGCTTGCAAGAAATTCAGTATTAATAAAATGTTCATATTTGTTCTGAACATATGGCCAGCTTCCCTTTTCTGTGAATTTACAGGTTTCAGGAATATCCTACATTCTCCATGGAACAGAATAATGGCTTAATTGTTCTTGCAAATGACAGCTTTACTTGGCTGTGAGTTTATGAGGCAGTAAATTTGCCTCATAACTTGCAGTGTTTACCCAACACATCTCTATGATGCTGTGAACTATTTATTATTAAGCGTGTGAAGGGAAGTGAAAGGAGCCTTATTATGAGGAAAGAACCTATTCTTCCAGCAGGGTCTTTTTGGCTTCTCATTCTCTTCCCAGTTCCTTTCAAATACAGGTCCACTGATGTCACTGTCCTTACAGTGATGTAAGAGGTCAGATGGAGATGGCTGAATAGCTTGTATAACCAAGAAATATTAATTTAATATAAAGGCTAGGTACTTTTAGTAGTACATGTAGATGACACCCAAAGAAAGAGTGAATTAATCTGAATAACTGTTCTGAATTGTTCTGAAGAGCCATATAACCAAATATGTGTGTATATATATTTATATTATATTTATATTATAAAACAAGGTTTCCCCTTTATTCATCTATGTTTCCAGTAACATGAAACTTGCTGAATGAAAGAACCTTAGAGGTCAAATGTTTTCTGAATGAGAAATAATGAATTTTATATTATTTATTTTATCTTTTATTTATTTTACCTTGCCACATTTGTAACATTGAAAATGCTTATCCATTGTAGTTTTTAGGCTGTTTTTATAATGGTTGCAAATATGCAATATCATAGAAAAGTGGCAATAATTTAATGGGCTGGTACCTAAGTTCTGTGAAAATATAAATCTGTTCTCAGGTTAATTAATTGTATGCACTGCATTGTATGCACTGCATGGTTCATCACTCTCAGTGGTCCTAGTGTATGCTAATGCTAAATAAAGTATGTAAATCCATCCTGTGAAGCCTGGCTTCCCCTTAGTGTTTACAAGCAATGACTCCTAACACTTGTGAGAGCTAAGCCTTATTTATTGTTAACTGGGAAATAAATAGTTCAGTGACAAGGAAGTCCTCATTGTCAGTAAAGCAGTTTACCTTGAGAGCAAACAAGTAAAATCAAAATAAAACCATTTCCCCTTTCAAATGCTTTAATCTTTCATACAACTCTGTTCCTGTACACTGGTATAGGTACTGTAGATATATTCCTGGAACAACAACCAGGTATGAATATTATCAGTGCTCTGCATGAAGATAGGAAGAAGTGTGGTTTTCATCACTTCTGCACTCACATTTGTTGCCTTTTCTGTCCCTGAAACAAGCTGGTCACAGGAAATCAGAAACTTGTTTCACACCATATTTATTATTACATTTCTAGAGCTCCTATCTTTTAAGTGGTGTCTCTAGGAACTTAAAAGAAGTTAGCCAGGTCCCTTTAAAAATGTTGCATTGCCTGTTGAAGTGTGATATTCAGGAAGCTCAAGCATTCTGCAGCTATAGCAGAGGACAATGAGGTTTTTCTTGACTTTAATATACTCTGGATTATTTTTTAGTTTTACGTTTCTTTAATTAAGTCATGCAGTTCTATTGCAGGTACCATGTTCTTTGCACAGTGATACTTGGCTGAATATTTGCTTCATTATTTTTCAATGCTCATGCACTGACTTTCTGGTTTTACAGCAAAATTGTGATCAGTTAAAGAGAGGGAAAGAAGGAAGGAGATGGTAGCTGGGGGTGGCAGTGAATGTTTTCCAGCATGTTCTCCTCTATCAGTACATACACCAAGCTTTGCTCAAAATTTGTCTTTTTACTCTTTTATCACCCTGAATAGGTTAGAGGTGATTCACAAGTGCTTGTTCAGGTGCAGGCGGTGTGGGATGGCTGGTTGCTCACCTGCTTGCAGGTGAATTGTTTGGTAACTCAGTATTTCCTCAGAGAATCATGCACCCTAAATAACTTATCCTAGGTACAAACTTAGGATCTTCCAAATGAGACCCTGCAGAAATGTATGTAGTTCAGGTTAAACCTGACTTTCTTTCCAAAAAACAGGCGATTTCTTCCTGATCAGAATTACGGCAATCAACAAGCATTGACTGATACTGAGAAAGCAAAGGAAAATTTCTGAATAGCCAGAGAATGTCACAGCGTGATTTGAAAAACTCTTTATAGAGGGATGCATCCTGATATTTTAATTATCCTATCTGGTAATGTAATCAAAAGCTAATTATGAATCATAGTTATTTTCAATGATACACTGTGGAAAAGAATTGAGGGCGAAAAATGAGGACAAAACAAATCATAGTCTCATCTGCTAAATCTCTGATTGAGCTGTCCTTCTGATCAATGTAGACTGCTGACTGCCAGCTTTTCCTTTCAGTGCTGTCATTCTCATGATATGGTTATTTGTCTACTTCATCTAATAAGGGGTTATTCCTAAATTTAGGGGGAAATTTATGTACAAATTGGACTGAATCACTTTGAGTGGCTGCTTTTACAGCTTGCATTTCAACTGTACTCACAAACATGTCCCAATTGCTATTGCTATTTTATACAGCTTCAACTTATTTTGCTCAGGAATTAACAGTAATGAGGCAGGGAAATCTTTATTCTCTATTCCATGACCTCTTCAGTAGCAAGTAAGCAGTAAGATCCTGCTTACTTGCTACTGCTTTACCCAGCAGTCACCAAGCTCAGTGCACTAAGTCTGCAATCCAGCAAAAATGTGCATGTCTTGAGTACTGGTGTTTGCATCCCCAATGGGGAGCAGGTTCTGTTTGAGATTTAGCATGCAGTGTGCAAAGGATGGCATCACCTCACTCGGCGAGGCTCACTGTCCTTGTGAAATTTGTGCCTGCATTGGCTGCAAAAAGAAAAGCAACTGCCTTTTATCTGCATACTGTAAAAACTTTTAGATGAAACCTTTATACTTTCACCTGTTTTTTGAAACAATTAAAATATATATTTTAAATTTTTCCATTGACAATTTGCCGAACTATATTTTTTTGCCCTGTTAGTAACAGGTTGCTGTTAGTAACATGGTTGCTGGTAGTTCAAATCAAATAGACAACCATAAAATATATCTGAGAGACATAAATACTATTGCAGAAACCTTTTTCCTCCTTGTCCAGCATAAAAAGGAGCTAAGGTATAAGAATTTTCCTAATGAAATCTGGCCAGCTAATTATCCCTCAGTCCATCTGTGCATTCCAGGAGAAAAAAAATAAAATTAAGTTTGGGAAATGCACACAGCTGAAAACATATGAATAGTGATTTTCTAGTCTTTATTTTTCTTCTGTTGTAGAATTGTGGTCAGAACTTGCAAATGGACAGTCCAAGTGAACTCTATCTTTCTGTTACCGTGAAACCCCTGATACTGCCCTCTAGAATTACAGGTATGGTCTAATACAAGGCAAATTTTGAAATGCATTCCACATCTTTGCGAGAAGAGACAATATTCTTCTTTTTATTGAAATATTAAAGGAGTATTTTTGTTCCAGGGAAGAGAATATTATTTTCTGATATTAAGTAGGCTTTGAGGCACGTTTCTGATTCAAAAAATATTGCAGTCTATGACAGAGATAAATGTATGACAGTCAGAGCTCATGGTTTACCTCAAGCATAAAATGAGCACTGGACAAAAAAAACCCAAATCAAAACAAAAACAAAAACAAAACAAAACAAAACAAAAAAAAAAGAAAAAAAAAAAAAAAAAAAAAAAAACCCCAGGAGTTTTGCCTCTCAGGTGCCCTCTTTAAGCATAGAGATGATGATGACCTGTCCTATTTTCAAGTTTCTAAAGAGCAAAAAGGACAAAGAAGTATTCTGATATTTCTATTACTTTTTTACTTTTTTTTTAATTTTTTTTTTCTGTTACTTTTTAATTCTGATACCTTGGACACAGATTGAACTTGTAAACCACTTACAGAAAAGTTCATGTCTAAAATTTTTAATGGAAATTGCTGAATTCTCCTTCAACAGTTTTTCCTGGAAAAAAAATTTCCTTTTATTGTCATACACTGAGAATAGCAATTATAACAGATAATATTTTTAAAAAGTGGTATTGGTTAAGATTTCCCAGATCTCATATGCATAGGTCAATATCCTTGAATAAATATTCAATTTTTCTGTTGTTATGAGCTTCAAGTCTGTCCTCTTCAAGACAAAATTCTTATTGGAAATGTATGACATTTTTTCTATTTGGAATTAATCTCCTTTGTGTTGCACAGATTTTGAATATTTCACTTCCTCTGCTGTTTTTCAAGTAATGTGTTTGGTACAAAATACTTGCAAAATCCAGGTTACTTGTTTTATGGATTTTTCTTTTCTTTTCTTTTCTTTTCTTTTCTTTTCTTTTCTTTTCTTTTCTTTTCTTTTCTTGCTAAGATATAGAAACAATCACTTAAATTAGTGACACTTATAAATAGCTGTGCATGAGTTCCTTCCTTCTATGTTATAGAAATAGAAAACCCATGTAATAGAACCCATATGGGAACAGCTCAATGCCTGGTGCCTGCTACTTCTTCCTTACACATTTTGTTTCACATGTTGGCACGCTTTCATTAGATTATAAAAACTTTGATTTCCTGGCACTTAGATTGAGGAACTGATTTTTACAATGCGAACATCAAGGTCATGATACTCCAGGCATTTTTGGACATGTCTCCAGTCAAGTATGGATTTTAAACTTCACTCAACTGTCTTGGTGCTTATTGACTTCCTTTTTGCCTGTTCCAATGACAGGCAGCTGGTATCATATTTCTGTAATTCTTTCATCATTAAAGAAACACAGAGGCTCAGGGATATCTCCTCACTCTGGGGACACTTAAGCACAACTTTAGCCCATGTGGAGAAGAAGACAATTATTAGAAGTGCACAGATCCACAAGTTGTAACTTCTTCTTTGATATTTTCTTGGTGTAACAGAGAAAATTTCCCTGCCTTAGGGTAAAATCTATTACTACATTTAAAAAAAATATGTTGCTACATAAGGATACATCCAGGGGCATCTAGCATGTGAGTACTAACAACACATGAACACATGTATATGAATTTATGTGCATATGCATATCTGGCTAACCGTACCTTCCTGGGATGTGTTTAAAAAGGAAGATTCTTTTAAGTTTTAATAATAATAATAATCTTACCAGATTCTTGATCAGACCCAAAGAAATTTACAAACAGCCAGTGTAATTAATTAATCCCTCTGTTTCTGGAGTGAGGAAAACCATTAATGGTGCCATTTTTTAAGCGTGTGTTGATTCATTTGGCACCACGTGCGCGACAGCCTCGCTGTTATGTAATGATCTGCCCACACCACAACACGTACCTTCCCATCTTGCCTGCCTCTCTCATCAGCCTCGCAATTAAAGTCTAGGCTGATCCCTCCTGGCAGCTCACCATCTGCAAAACGGGAAGAGCTGGCTTTGTTGTGATTTCACACTTCTCTTGATTAGGCCCGCTTCTGTCGGAGAGCCTCCAGGAAGGCGGTGGCCACGGCAGCACGTTCCGCGGGGACAGACACGCAGAGAGGCCGCGGTGGCAGGGAGCAATCTGGAGCACACAACAGTGCTGTCCGAAGCTGTTAGTTGCTTTTACACTTTAAAAGCTGCACGTTATGAAATCAGTGGTCTGATTTCAAGGCAGACAGATCTGCTTTCCTAGAGGGAGTCGTGCGTATTGTTATATGACCTTGCAGCTGGTTTCTGGGAGATAAATGCAACGGGAAGGGTGAGGCTGGCTAAAGTTCTGCAAGCAGAAGAATGTTTTTTTAAATGACAGTGGTTAGAAAATAAAATTCCTTTTCATTGCTGGGGTTCCTGTATATCACTTTCTCCTTCTCCAGCTGCAAGACCACAGAAAGGAGTTTATTAAGTATTACGGTCAATGATCTGTCACTGCTACTTCTTGAGATTGGCAGAACTCAGAAAGTGCTCCCTGTGAAAGTTTTTTCAAACCTTTTCACAGTCAGATCACACTTTTTATAGGATGCTAAGAAGCTATTATGGCCATTCTGCTTGCCCCGTTCCTTCATATGAACCTCAGTAGGTAACCATAAAATCCCCCTTCCATCTCACAGCAACTCTATAAGTGATAACTCTGCCTGGAGAGAGCTATTGTTTTTTTCAATTAAAGACACTGTGAAGTGAAATGAATATGGCCTCATTGTAGAAATGTCTCCATTTATTTCTAGTATAAAAATATCTATATACTGCATTTCTTGTATACATTTTATGTGGTTTTCTAATACATACATAATCCTCTTTTTTAGAATAAGTAAACTAATAAACTTTCAATTCCCTTCATTTCTCTGACAATAAACTTCCCTCAGCTGGACATGATTATGACAACTTCTTCTTTTCCTAGCTTGTTTTAACATTTTCTCCTTTCACTGTGAATCTCCTTGGCCGGGTTGTTCTTGCAGATCATCACGAGTTTTTTTTCCAAGGGAGCAAGAGGATTCCTTTGTAACAATACAATTTATATAAAATTCTATAACAATTTATATACAATTCTATAACAATTTCAAAATTAATGCACTAGAGTAACTCATTAATCCATTTTTGTCTTTTGGGAAGACCCTGACTACCCACAGTCTTTGCCTGTATCTCTGTCTCAGCCCATCACACTACAGACCAGTTTCAGGGGGATTGAATGCAGAAACAGTATTTTTCATATCAAGGATGTGGTTTTTTTTCAAATACATGGAATGTCTGAAGTTGTGGCTGAGAAGCCCATAGAGCTGTGATTTTCCATTACAGTATGGTCTCAAGAAATTTTTAAGTCTCAAGTTATTTCCAAAGTTGCCAGAGCATTACTGTCATTCAGCAGCTTGCCATCTTCTTTTACATTAATTTCTGATATTACCTGAACTGTGGATTTCCCTGTGCATGCAATCCTTTTATGACTCTAGCACATATTTAATATTTGATGTTTTTATCATTACTACCACTGCTCTGAAGGCTGCCAGGGATTACACCCTTACCATGTTAGTACAGCAAGTTTCCCATTTGAGTTTAAAGTATTATTTTTGTGTGGATCAAAGTAAAAAATTTACTGACACGCCACAGAAAATGGTTCAGAAAAAGAGCTGGAAATGGCACTGTGATCTGGAGACTAGATTTGACATTAATAACTGGTAGTTTTCATTTTGACACCATTTTTAAAAGGCATAATAATGTGAAACATTTTAATTAGATCAAATTGAAATATAATTTGATGAGTGGATATGAATATGGTAAATAGATGTGATCAGTGTTCTGTAGTGGTTCATTATTGAGTTATGTCATGTAAAACAAGCATAATAACTCACAATGAACAAGTATTTTCTCAACAGTTGCATTTTTTTTCAATCTTGTACTCAAGCCACTGTTTTCCTCTTGAATTCCAGTTAATTCTTTACAAAAGTATTTGTGAGGTGTTTGTACGTCCACAAATTAGTGGTGAGATGCTCATGCTGATAACAAAAATAGGTACTCATAAAGTGGTCATCTGGAGATAAACTGACATATGCCCCACTTGACTTTTTGGAGCCATTCTTGTTAAAAAAGCAAAATTTCTGAGTATTTACTGATAATAACATCTATGCACCCACAAGACTGTGACTGTAATTTGTGAGTCACTTCTTACGTTCAAGGTGCCTTTATTAATTTGGAGGCTGCCTGAGGAAAGTTGTCACTTTTAACTTCAGCAATTAACAACTAATTTAGGACCATGAAAAGTTCCAGCAGAACAGGGATAACTTTCATCAGGACACTCATATATAAAAATACAAAAGAAGAACATTTTTTCTTATCACACCTCTAAATAGCTGGTGGAATAAATGACTTTTGAAATACACTTTGCACTTGTGCCTTCATTATTTTTGTCAATGTGAGAAAGCATCAGAAACCCTCCTAATGCCAAAAGTTAGTCTCAATTTTAGAGTTAGTAATTAATTAATATTCTCAGCATGGGAGAATCTATCCCAGAAAAAAACCAAACCAAACCAAAGCAAAAAAACAAAACAAAACAAAACAAAAAAAAAAAAAAAAAAAAACCAAACAAAAAAAAACCAAAAAAAAAACCAAAACAAAAAAAAAAAACAAAAAACAACCCCCAAAAAAAACAAAGCCAAAAAAAAAACTAAAAACAAAAAAAACCCAAACCAAAACAAAACAAAAAAACCCAACAGCAACAACAAAAAAACACCAGCACAAAGAAGATAAAATTATTTTTAAATAGAAGCCCCAACAAAACAGTGTTTTTAGTAGGGTAGAAGAGAAGAGATCATTCCACAACAGGGCAAAGCTCAGTCATGTGGGTTTTTCATTATGTGAAATTTTAATCATTGCTTAATAAGGTTATTTGTGTGAAAGAAATATCTAAGAGAAGATCTGGATTTTGTGTTGTTCTTGTCTTTTTTTTTTTTTTAATTTAGAAAAGATTGATGCAATAGAGAAACATTTTATAAACCTTCTGCAGGTTTAAAAACTGCTGTGCACAGAATTGACAATTGACATGGGCTTGATTTTCAAGCTGTATAATATAAGCTGATTGAGATAACATAACTGTGTTTTACTTTTCAGCTGTAATGAAGAGAAAGGATTTAGAAGTCAGTTCTGGTATTTCTTTAATATTTTCCAGAGCCACTTAATCTTTCCTGTAATATAATCACTGCCTACTTTCCTCCTGAACAGATTTGCTTTACTCTTGCTTTGTCTCACTACGTCATAGAAAACTTCAGTCTTTTAGGGATAACAGCTACACCATGAGTTCAGTGGTCTTTCTGTTTAAGGTGGAACCTAGATATTTGCTCAGCACACAGAATCCTTTGTCAGGGCCATACAGAGACACCCACCCCACTGGTGGTCCTTAGCCTGGGCAAGATTTTTTTCATCAGTTTGATTTCACCACAGCTAAAGCCTATTTGGTAAATTGTGTCTGTCCTGAAACTGAACAATTGAAGACTTAAATTCTGATCATTTCTCCCTGAGTCTTCCAGCAGATCTAGTTCTTAAACTGTTGTGGATTTTTTTAGCAATGAACATTGATTGTACGCTTCACTAGGTGCATCTGTGTGAGAAAACAACTGATTTCCATAAGTGCTGCCCTCATAGGAGTAGTGTAGCAGCTGGGGTGGAGTGAATGGTGAGGCTGAGTGCAGACATGATGCTCACCAAAAAATGATTAGTTAAGAAATTAAATATAAAGGACTCCTAAAATAGCCAAAGGTGGGAAGAAGTTTCAGAGTCTAGGCACAGCGGAAGAAAAAGGACAAGACTTTGCAGTCCATGAACAGAAGCAAGAGACAGAAGCAGCATTAAAGATGAGAAAGAAAGCTAGACTGGAAAAAGGGACTTAGGACAGTAGGAAGGAATTGGACACAGCTGGGTAAAAACACAGAGCAGGAGGAGATATCATAATGCTCACTCTAGAGGAACAAGCAGGGACAGGAAGTCAGTAGGTGTCTGGTCCAGGGATAGCAGTATCTCCTCCTGCAAATCTTGCTTCCCCTAATTTATCAGAACTGTAATGATATGACTTTCAAATGATGAGGTTCCCCTTGAGTTCAGATGTGTGTCTGTAAATATTATCCACTCATTTTTCAGATGCATTGTGAAAATTATATAATTAATATTTATGAAGCAATCAGAATATTCTGAGTTTTGAGTGAGTCTGAGTTTTGTGATTCTGAAATTTTATACTGAAAAACACCACAAAAATAACTGTGGGAAAAGCAATGTCAGTTTTCAGGGGTGGATTTGATGTAGTAAATAAAGCACTTCAAACAAGGCGAGCACAAAATATTGACTGCTTGCTCAGTAAGTGAGCCACATCTGTATTGTGCCCTAAGGCAGGCATTCTGTTGGAAAAGCAGTGTGTGCTTATGTAATTAAAGAGGATCTCATAATGCACCCAAACAAAGGGTTCAGATAAAACTGGCACTCCAGACTTCACTCTGGTATTTCATAACTTTGGAGTTCTTGACTTTACAGCTCTAAAAATGCCCATTTATAACATGCATAGACACTGCACACAGTGAAGCACCTGGATGCCTGGCGTGGTTGTAGCTCCCTATGGCTTCTCCTTAAAGAAGTGCCTGAGCTATGGAATTAGTTTCAAAAGCCTTGTGAGGCTGAAATAAATTGACACATATATATAATAGGGAGCCTCTTATGTTTTCTTACCTATCTTTGGAGTAGATCAGCAAAACTTAGCAGATTAGCAGCCATTTGAATTATCTACTTGTTTTTATATTAAATAGTCTGCAAGTATGGTAATAAAATCCCTTGTAAAACTAAATATTAATACACATTTTTATATGTACTGAAACTATGCAATTTAAATAAATAAGGAAAAAAATCATGAAAGTGTGGACTGGAAAACGTGGGTGTTTACATTGTGTACGCTTTTGCTTTGTGCTAATGAGATTCCCAGGAAATTATTTTTCTTGGCATTTAATTGTAAAGACCACAGACCTCTAGCATTAGTTATTTCCATGAGCTAGTTAGCAAGTGAGTCCTTCAGGGCCCATGATGTCTAAAAGTAAATTAATCCTCTCAGTTTTATATGATTTTTGGATAATATTTTTGCTCAGCCATTAGTTGTGGAAAAGCTGTTCTTCTCTAGTTTTTACAGGGAAGCGTTTAAAACACCTCTGCAACCCTACTGGCCTTGTGATCAACTTGGAATTAAGCATAAGAACCATCTCTTGACAGAGACTTTCATGTCTGCTTTCTGAAACTCACTAAAGCAACAGAGCACTACACAAGATAGCAGCATATGTTGACTTCTTTTTGCAATTTTCATAAAATATAAAAGCAGAAGAATTGAGATAATACAGTGGGGAAAATATGAGTGAATTGGGAAAGCATTATTTTGTATATAATTTTTTCTGTATCTGACAGTAAAAGCAAAATTACCACTTTTATACTCTGATAAAACAATGATTTACTCATATGAATTGTAGGAGGAGTAAAAAAAGAAAAAAGCTGTAGTTGCAAGAAATTGTGACAAATGCTGAAAGACGCATTAAATGCTGTAAAGAAATATGTGTCTTGGAATGTCTGGATGATAATGTATTACTTGTGATCCCTGTCAAAATTCTCTGTATGGTCTGTTGTCAGAGTCTGGGGTGTTTGGAAGAGTTCATTTTTCATCCTAGCCAATAATTTATGAGTATTTTTAGCTCATCTTGTGTGAAGAATCTTATGCCAGTGTTCAAATGGATGTACAGAGCCTTGCCCTCTACGGTATCCTTTGAGAACAAGCAGGCAAATGTCACTGCTTCAATTCTGTATTGTGCCTGTATTATTTCTGCAGAGTCGTGCTTAACTCTTTCTGACTGTACTGTTTTTTGCTGGTTTTTTTTTCTTCATACAACTTTGCAACACTTTTAGACAGCAATGTCCAAACTTTGCTAAAGTCCTGACTTCCAGGAACAGCTGGTAGGAAAAATGATGGCTCAGTGGGTCAGAGATGGAAGGATAAGGACCACCTGGATTCCAGTTTGCTGATTCAATTCTCACCCAGCTTGATTGCATTGGAAAGATATTGCTGTCTGTGGACTCTTTGACTTGTGTACAGCAACTTAATACACTCCAACCACTATTGAGTTTTCATGCTACACCAGAGACTGCTATATTCAGAATTAATTGGAAGTTTTGGAAGGCTGGCCAAAGCTGTGAAGAAAATAAGCTATTCCTTAAACCCAGCAATTAGAAAAGGCCCAGTTGTTGCCTAATGGCACATTGCTGGTGGGGAAATAAGGATAAAAAAATGAGATTATTGTTTTGTTACCTTGAGTATACTTGGATTATTGTAAAAATTCTGTTAGCTTTTGCTCTCATAGTACCATGCTCTCAGTTGGGATCCAGACTCTCTCTCCAAGCACCATCAACTCTGAATGTCTGTACCATACTGAAGATCTCTCATGAAAGGAATCAGTTTCTATCCTTCCAATTTATTTTCCCGTGTTTGTTTTCCTATCTTCTATTGCCCCTCAAGAAAAGATACCTTCTAATAGCTCATTTTGCACCTACTGCTCAGGAAAATGTCTCCTGTAGGGTAACCTTGACTTTTCCCTTCAAACAGAATCTTGAAGGAGACTCCTAACAGGTAACACTAAAGATGCACCACTATTTCAGCTTCAAGACATTTATGTAATATTCCAGGTTGTTCTGCACATTGGTGCAGATATAATTCTTGCTGCTGTACTTTGACAGTCATTGTTTCACAGATGGGGCAGTTCTTGGCTACCACAGCTAGGAAGAGGTAGAGTGCATGAGAATTAATACAAGAAACCCTGACACATGAACAGTCTCAGGAACAGGAAAAACGCACTCCCATTGATCTGCTACATTGATAACTTGTGAACATTTAATTGGGTAATGCCACAAATACTGTGACAGGTTATGACAGCAGCTGCAGATATTGGCTTGATTTTTGCCAGCCATTGAAATTACTGCATGATCACTGCATCACATTCCCTTTCACTTTATCCTGTTTTCCTCTCCCACCTCGTTGCTGACCCTGCATTTGTTGTCCATCTCCTCGAATATCTTTGTGGCTACAAGAACACTCAATAAGAGAAAATATGAAGCCTCACAGCAATACAGATATATCCTTGTTCTATTTCGTTCCTTCTCCGTATGTCCATTGGTACACTGTTTCACTGGAAGTACAAACAGGAAAGTTCCAAAGCTATGCCAAACAGAAAATATGGGCAATGGCTGCTGCTTGTGCTGCAGGAAGGAAAGGGATGCTTTTCACTGCTCTTCTCTGCATCAGCACTGGTCTCTCTGCAGGGGCCTGTGTATCAGTTTGCACTGGGAAATCAAATGCTTCAAAGCAGTGTTGCCCACAAAAAAGAAAGTTCACTATTAATGTAACACTGCCTATCTGGAAAGTATCCTCCAGGATCATGGTACGGCGTTAAGTTCACTGGAGCATGGACATTCCATGCTGTCTTAAGCCTTAAGGGTTAGAAAAAAGTGCAGCCAGCCTTCCCTTTTTATCTGACCAGTGCTGTTAGTGATACTTTTGCCACATTAGTAGACTGACTAATTTCTTCATTAGACTACTCATAAATAATTACAGGTCACTTCTTGTAAAGTCTGTGCTTTTGCACGAAGTGCATTAGTCAGGAATCATTGTTGCTCTGAGACACAAGGCAACAGATGGCTACAGCAATAGCAGGAATGACTGTCTCTTGCCTCAGCAGCCTGAATGTCTAGTCAGTCAAGAAAATTAGTTTGTTATGCCCCTGATTTATTTGAAACTTGCCTACTTCGACTTCAAAATGCACATGAATATTAAATTTTAAATACAGTTCTTACATTTGTTCATTTGAAAGCAAGGTATTTTTTCATAAGGAAACACATTATAATTTCCACACTTAACTAATAAAGCTGGACTGATATTGGAAAAAGTGTACCCATACTTACTCTTTCTCTCTGTTTGCAAAAAAAAAGATACTATAGAGTGCAAAAGGAGTCTGTCTAAGAAGTCATTAGGAAATATTCAAATTTAATATCTTACTCTGGGTTCAAGGCTTAACCCTGAAGTCATATTTGTGTTATTATTTTTTCATGACCTTATTAAATTCAGTAGATTTACCTGGGCTTCAGAATGCAGTTTTATAGCCATATCTAATATAGTATGGGTACCTCCTCTTAATGAAGCCAGCCATCTGGGTTTATTGCTATATTATGACTCCTCAGTTACCATGCCAAGGGGCAGATGGAAGACACGCAAGAAAAAAAAAAGGGGGTTGGTGAGACAGAGAGCAGCTTCAGTGCATCTTCTGGGGTGATTCTCATCTGGTAAAAATACAAAGTCCCTATAACAACCTCCCCTGCTCCCTGGCCAGGCTTTCCTTCTGATGGTATAAAAGGCTCTAGTTGCTGTCCTTTAATCTTGGAGCATGAAAAATACAAGCCTTCATTTTGTTGCTCCTTGTTCTGAAGCAGATGCCAACTTCACAGCCAGCCTTTCTTAGCATCAGCGTGCTCACAACAGAGACTTTCATTTTTTTCCCTTAGAATGACACTCTTTCTTAAAACAAACAAACAAACAAACAGACATCTTCAAAGGACTACATAGATCAGCTTGTAGAGAATACATAGTACATAGTGGTAACTGACATTTCCATAGAAGAGAGGCTCATTTTTCATTGAGCTCTCTGCAGTGAATAAAACCACACAGAGTCAGAGGTAGTTGAACAAGGAATGTCAGATTTTCACAGTTTTTTCCAGGTGTAATAACAATACATATTGTGGAGAGCAGGCCTGATAGTGTTAAATGTCCAGACAGCTCACCAGAAAAGATTCATTGCATTGTATCATCTTGATTCACGAGGTAAGAGCAACCCATAAAAAAGAAGATAAATTTCTCCCCGACTCTATGTTTGCTTATCCTTACATCTTTAATCCTATACAGCTTCCATGCAAAATGCCAAGGCAGCAGAGCCTGCAGCAGCACAGGAGTTTGTGCCATCTCACTGAGGGAGGGCAGCCTCCCTGCTCCTCCCAAAAGAGAGATCATTTTATCAGGCACGTTGAAGCTCAGAAATTCTAAGTTGCAATATAAACAGTTGTTATGATTCCCAACCCAGGTGGTGCTGTCAGGGATAAAAACCTGCAGTCATTTGAATGCAGCAGGATAAACACACTAGAACACTAATTTGTTCAGCTACCGTTCCAGCTTGTTACCCAGCTTTGGCAGATATAAGTGCTTAATTACAGTAGTGATGTCCACAAGTATCACAGAAGATGGTTTATCAGGTGTTTATAATGTGAACAAACATCAGGCTGAAGTACAATAAGCGACAACTCGGCCCTCTAAAATGATGTGCACAATATTGTCAGAACATAGCCAGAAAAAAATTATTTTTCATAGTTAAGTGGCAGGTTTCATTCTGGTGGTTGGATTACGGCCAATTTATGATGGGATCTGTGCAAGACTGGTGGAACCTGTGTGGTTTCTGCTCTGCTCTGCCTTGGAAATTTCTTCAAAGGAAAGGAGACAAGAGCTTCTAAGCCCACAGCCCTTTTGTTTCAGAGAATTCAGAATAAAATCAAATTGTAAACAAAGCAAGCTCTGAAGTTTCTAGATGCTCCATGAAGGTCAATATTATTGGATTTAATTAGATATTATTGTTTACTATATTATTATTTAAAGCTAAGGAACAGGGCTATTTGAGCAGTGACTTTGCTATGGAGATACGACACAGTAGAAGACTCCCTTCCATTTTTGCTACATTTGCTAAATGGTTTTCCCAAAGAGAACAGAGCTGTATTTTATAAATATAGGTAACCCAGTTCTTCAGTCCTTCCTCTTCTAAGACTTGAATGCACTTGTAGGTTGTTAACAGGTTAGAAGGAGAAAAATTATTTATTATATATATGTTTATATATGTTTATATATGTAGGTATAAAATTTATTTTTATATTATTATTTTTCAAATATTTATTTATTTATTTTAACTTTGGCTGTCCAGGAACAGTACTCTTTCCATCTTATTTTTATCCCCCTCTCCCCAGTTCCCAGTGACAATTCTTGGTGGAAGAGATTGCAATTGTCCTCCTGCCATCAGCTTGTTGGAAAGGACTTTGCAGTGCTGTAAGCAATAATACTTTGATTAAAAAATAATTTTTGTGTTATCTCACTGTGAAAACAAGAAATCATGGCACAAGTTGGGCAGGATGAATAAGCCATGGTTAAAAAGTCAATAAAAGGCAACCTGCAAGGCTGCGCTTCAACACTTATCAATATGCAAGTGTAATTCTTTTGAAATTCATTGGAGAAGTAGTCATATGTGTCCTTGATTGCCACCAACTTATTAGCTGTTTTCAACTAATTAAATTATATCTGTAAAAAAAAATTTAAAAATCAAAACAAAGACAAGACTTTAAAGTCTGGGAATGAGTAGTACAGCTCAATTTTTCTTTTAATATGCTGTCATTTTGCTAGAACCTAGATAACAAAACATAAAATGTGTGTGCATGCAATTAAAATATTGAAAAAAATGTATATATTTAGGAAATCTGGGGGAGTGGAGAAGACTCTTTTTCCAATTAAGTATTTTTCTGTAATGTATGAATGCTAGGTGCCGACATGCTTATACATATTAACTTTTTAAATGATGAAATAGATGTAAACTTGTGAAGCAAGACCTTTGTGTAGACTTTGGGGGAGAAATAAGAACAATTTTGACTCAGTAAATATACATCAGTTTAACCTTTGACACCAAAAAATGGGTGGCACTGAAAAGCCCTAGCTAGCTAATTCACACAGATTTGGGTGAGGTAATTAAGACTTTGAAAAACCCACTAGTTGCCAGTTTAAGTTTCAGACAATTTAAAATTCAGGACATCCATTGTAGTTATGGTTTGAAAACCTCAGGATGTGGTGTTGTTAATGAACTAATTTTCAAGGTCTAATTATACCTGAAAAATCTTAGCCTGTGACAAAAATTGCATTTAAGTGAACTTAAATTGACAACATTTTACACACAGCTTGAGTACTCATTAAAACCCAAGCAAATAAAGAGGAAATATTGCTGTATCCATTCTGAGCTGGATTTTGGTACATGCCTGAAAATATAAGTTTCATTGCAAGTGGGTTTTTTTTATTTATCTATGGACAGACAGGCAGCCCTATATCAGTGAAGCACTTAATTCTCACTTATACTCTGTTTTCAGAATTATAGATAGCCCTTCATAGGCTTTGTGGGTGTCCTCTGAATAGGGGTGAACTCACACACACTGGGCATCCCTTGTTCATTGTGAAATGGGGCTTAGGTAACGTTCTCCTGTACTGTAAGTGGCAGTATTTATCGAAGCCATGTTTGCTCTGAAAATGTGTGCAAACCAGGGTACAGCTTATCTCAGCTGAAAGAAGCAGGGCATTTTAAGCTTTGCCAAAAAAAAAGGTAATTTTATCATTTAAACCTTAAGCACAGGTGTGAATACAGGTTACATCCTATGCCAGTTAAGGACAGAGAAAAGCTCTTTCCACACCATTAGGCTGAAAATAGGAACTGTGGGTAGGGAAAAACCAGTCATATGGCACAGTTTATAGTGCTGCAGTACTCCTATTTCCAGGAGAATAATACTCTTGAAAGAAGGGTTTTTCTTTACCAGGAGTATTGATATCCTGCAAATTGTGATGCACTTATTGTTGACAGATATTCCCTTTCAATGCACTTTATCAATTAACAAGCAGAGGAGCACTCCAGGTACAGAGACCATGTGTTGTCTAAATACTGGGACAGAGTTCTGGCTTCCCTCTGATGATTTTCTGTGCATTCAGAATAGCTTTTTGTTGTTTGATTTTTTTTTAACATACATTTGCACAAAATAATCTAAAGCAGAACAAAACAATTATGTGGCAGAGTTAATCTCATCTAATACTCACATTAATGACCTATTTTTAGACAAAACACTGATTATTACAGTACCTCTCCTGTAAAGTCTTCTTTTATGATTATGTGAATGGATCTTTCAAAACAAGCTGAAACTGCCTGCATTTGGTACAATACATTAATTTTGATTGCCTTGCTTTTGTTCTCCCCAACAGCTATTTTTCATTTCTGCTTGAGACTAAGAAACTCCTTTTATTTTAATATGATTTTTTTTTCCAGCATAGAAACAATCAATAAGAAACCTGCCTCAATACCAGAAGAGAATGACCTTTGCATTCTCAGCTGATGATACTGCAGAAAGGTTTGACTCTGGTGTCAGGCTATTATTTCTCTACATTTTCCAACGAGGTGGAATTTTCCTAATACATCTATAAATAAAATTAAACAAAAGTAGTTTATTATAAACGAGCACAGATGTCTATAGTTCTGCTTGAATGACAATATTTTCCTTCACCAAACATTATTTAGAGAGGCATTACAGGTTTTACTAGGAATAATTTTAAATGTAGGGAATTACTTGAGAATTTGTGAGCAGGGGTTTACAGCAGTACTGCTTCTGTGTTTTGGTGAGGTGGTCAAAATAACTGCACTCTTATCTGAGCCTTTCTGAACCAAACACGTCCATAAACACCTTATAGATGCCTTCATCATTAATAATGCTGTGTTGATGAGTTGAGACCTTTGCTTAATCCATTCCTTCCATATGTGCTCTTATGTGTTTCTATTCCGTGGCTTTGGGGAGCTGTAGAAATGGCTAGAATAATATGATAACTGAGACCTTGTGCAGGCTTCTTGTGGCTCTGCTGGAGCTCTCTCCTAGACCATTTTACTATTTTCCTTCAATCTATTTCTTAATCATTTTAATTATGCTTCATTACATCCCCAAAATTGCCAAATGCTAAGGTTTTTCATGGGGTCATTCATTTTAGCAAGCTGAGCTTTGCAAATACTGCAGCAAAAGCTGAACACCAGGCAATTTTACATTAATCATAAGTTTTTTTTTACTTAAAAACTGCAAGGAAAATGTACATCCTTATCAGTTATAGCAAGTGCTTCCAAGTAATTCAGTAACAATCTGCCTGGATCAATTGTATTTCTTCCTGGCTGTGCTAGCAGCACCACAGCACTGTGAACCTGAGACAGTTCTGTTTCCTGAACAAATGTCTCCTATCCCACTGGCAGGCACACCTCTGTGGCACTGCAGCAGCACCACCATCCATTCCAGAACAACAGGGCTTCAGGAAACCTTCAGGACAGCCAACAGAAATACTGCAGTGTTGATTTTATTTCACTGTTTTGTGGGAAGCCACTAGCTCATTGTGAGTTTTTATGTACTAAAATTAATGGAGGCCAATGTTTGCTGTGAGTTCTCTTCATGACAAGACAAATTGGGCTCATCTGTAAATTAGAGGCTCAGCTATCAAAAAAGATACTCAGCCTACTAAAGGTGGTAGAAAGCTCTGCTTGTAGAGTGCTCCTAGGCAAGTCAGCGTCAGCAAAGCAGAGGGGAGTTGGCTGTAAATTATTTATAATTGTCTACTACCAGAGCAAAGTGTGAGAAGATCAGGACATCATAGTTATCCTTACTGGAGTTACCCCTGTGTCTAGATGCAGAATTCCTGTGCAGTCAAAGGAAGCCTTGTTGTGTGGAGGTATGATTTTGTGCTATTTTCCTTTGCAAGTGTTCCTCTTAGAAGACCAAAAGATCAGTCAATCTAGAATGGCAAAGATTATTTTTTTTTTCTTTTGTTAAATTAAATATGGAGGCCAATTAGATTGCAGTGTCAAACCTCCTCTTGTGGCAGCTTGGGGAAAACACTATTTGTATGTAAAGCGGTTGTACTACTCTTTGCAGAAATAAGGAAGTCATCTGAGGGGGGAAAAAGAATCTAGAACTGTAATTGGAAAAGGACTGTGAAAGCAAACGGTGATATTTTTCTCATCTTTAGTAAAAATAATATGATGAAACAATCCTTCAGCAGTTGCCTCTCTGTATTGGTAAGGGGAAAAAAGTCAGGAGGAGCACCTTGAACAAGACACATGACTCTGTTGTAAATAAAAAAATATCCAGAAGTGTCAGCATTTTGAAAATGTAATGGGTTTTGTCCCTTCATTTTTCAATACTATATTGGGTGACTTCTTTTGCTTGTGTTATAAATTGTATAATAAAATGGAAAAATATCTAATACTATAGTAAAAAATCCTCATTAATATGAAGAACTGCTAGGTTTTGTAGTCTTACAAGACTCTTTACGTGCTTATATTTGGACTTCAAGTCTGGATCCTGATACAATGTCAAGATTAAAGTCTACATGCCTGACAGCCTGTCTTACTTTTTTGCCAATTTTCATGACTTTTAAGATCACTACAGTTTGCTGGATAGATATTAAAAAAAAAAAAAATCAATCTATTTTTGCTCCAAAACAAATGCTTGCATTTATTTAAAAAATTTGCCATTTTTATATTTGTTTATGATTTGCTTTGCAGTTGTTTTGTCAAATTGAATTGTGTACAAAATATAAAGTGTTTAGTAAAGAAAGCAGATGTAAAATCTTCAGATCTGTAATAGGAAAAAGAATGGGGTCTTTGACATTTCCTCCAGAGTCTGAGAGTCAAATGTATAAAATACCAATATAATCCCAATATTGGATTCAGCTGAATGCTGAAACATTTTAAAGATTTAAAAATAACATTAAGAGACTCTCAGCTTGAGTCATCTGAAAAAGCGAGAAAAGAAACCACTTTTCCATGCACTTTGTGTGACTATTGTATACACAAGCATTTTGTGTACGTGCATAGCAGACCCCAACTTTTGCCTGCAGATCTTCCCCTAGCTTTTACTGCTGAGTATAATTTACCAGAAAGAGAAACACTTGTGACAGCAGTGCTCCAGGAATTATCATACAGAGATGGTTTCCATGGAAGGACTTTCTGGAAGGGTGTGTTTGGTTACTGCAAAGAGTGGCAACCCTGCTTTTCTATTCTCTCACTCACTCTTCCTTTAAGTGGGCTGTGGAGTAGAAATCTTTCCAGCTGTGAGGATGATCCTGATGGATGAGTGTGAGCAGTGGTTGCACTTTTGCCTGCATCACCTCTGCCACACAGCATTAGCACAAGACCATCTTTCTTTGGAAGCTGCCACCTTACTCTTTGTGCATGGGTCTGCAGCACATGTGCAGTGCAGCATTTCCTTAATCCAAAGGACTTCACTGAGATTTTGTTGCATAGATGTAATTTAGCTTTGAGAAAAGAAAAAGAAATATTTTTCTTCCTGAGAAAACATATTTAAGGATATAACAAGGTTCTCTTTTTCTGGTTTGGACCTGTTCACACAGTCATACTGGACCAAATGCCATTAATTCATATGTTTGACTGTCTTGCATGATTACACAATGCCTAGCCATATTAGCTTTCAATTCTGGGTGATACTTTTAGACACAATTACATCGTATCACTAATATTCCTCTTCTGCAACATGTCTAGGAAATTTTCCCAAAAACATATGCTACAAACACATCTCTTGTGGTTAAGAAAGAGACCATTAATGAATGATGTGTGCATGTTGACTCATTAACACAATGCAGACTTTTGCATAGCAGGTGCAGATTCCACCCACTTTAAATTTTATCAAGCATTTAGTTGATAGTAATGAATTAATTTTCAGATGATATAAAGCGTGTTCCTTGGCTTCCAGTTATTTCTGTAGTCATGGGGTATAAAATTATATAATTAAAATGTTTTATTTATGGCTATAGGAAATGATAGTAATACTGATATATGATCAAAATTAATATGGGATTTTTTTTTAAATCACTTTTAATTCAATGTAGTGCCTGTAGTGTGTATGAGGCAGAAGCTCTGGAGAGAGGGGCCATTGGCTGTGGGCTTTTGCAGGGATCACCAGGATTTCATTGGGCTCACCAGGATGTCATTGGGCTCTCTTATCAGGACAGAGCCAGGGCCAGTACTCCTGTGTGACAGGGACAGCTGGGAGCATGGTGGGATGAGGTGACAACGGTGTCATGAGATCTGCTGATCACCTCTCAGGTTCCCACCACATTTTGTCACTGTTGTGAAAGATCTATCTGGAAAAAACAAATCGAGCCTTGAAATTAAGAGGACAAGCAACAGCCCAATGGACAAGGTTTAGGATCTGGACTCAGAAATGCAGTGTGCTGACCCCACGAGTGCTCTGTAGTCATCACATCACTGATGATTTGGGGGGAATTTAGGAGATCCATGGCCTTTATTTGGGCCTTTTGCTCAGACATCATTGTCACTGGGAACAAATGGCAAACTGAGTTGTGTTCATGAATTGTTCATTTCTAAGCCTAATCACATTAGGAAGACAGTTTGTGCTGATGTTCAGCTTCTATTTTTTTCTGTGAAAAGCTCACATACAGGGTACAAAAAATAACTTGTACTGGACTGAGTTTCTAGCTCAAGAAATTTTTTATCTGTGTGTCAGGCTGCCAGATCTGTTCCTGAAGGAGGATATTGAACACCTTTATCTGGGAAAATAGAGAATAAATGACACATAATTATCAAATAAGCATTGGTGGGTAAAAAAAAAAAAAAAAAAAAAAAAAAAAAAAAAGTTATGTAGCTTAAAAATATATTTATTGATAAACTAGAAATTTCAAAAATATTTACAGCTAATTTAGGACTAAAACTCTCAACCCCAATGTTAAAACTACTGTACTGTTTGAGGCCTATTCATGGATATTATTTCTTCTGCATATTCATAAAAACTCTTCACTTGCATGCAATATCTGACTAATAAAAATAATATGCTCACAGTACTAAAGAAGGAGATTACTCTGTTTATTTCCAGAGTGTGTGTATCTCTTTTTGCTTTCTTTTTGATGCTTTTTATTGGTATGTATATGACATTCAAAGAAATAAACTGGAACTTTTTTTTAATATGGTAAAGTTGCAGAAAATAGTCTGTTAAGTTTCTAATAACACTATATTTCTAATAACTTTTGCATTAATTAGTTGAAATTAAGCTGTTGACATGTTTCAAATTTTAAAATGTAGTAAATCAGATTTTATTATCATACTGGTCAATAAAAGCAATGCTTATCAATTATTTACAAATAAGCTCAAACTTTTCATTCTCCTTAACTTTTCGTAAGACATAGAAAGTAGGTTGTAATTTCTTGAGAAACTGCAAACATTTTTTATATTATCAACATATATTTACTTTAGAAGTGATTACTCACTGTTCACTGGGGTCCTGTATATAGATTATAGGAGCTTCCTTTTGTTGTTGTAATTGAGCTGTTTTCAGATTATTATGCTACTGAATATTTAAATATTAATTCTGCAAGTAATGACCAATCTGGAAATATATAATGCCATATAAAGGAAATTGGCTACATTTGCCATAATTTCAGTCTAGTACCCACATGTGCTTACCCTGGCACACTCCTCTCAAGATATCTCCCAAAGGATAATGATATCTCCCAAAGTTTTTTCTAGAACATTGACATCCCTACTTTTGAGGATGTGTTGGAAATTAGGGAAAGACCATCACAGATTTCTCACTGATTTCTGATCTTTTCCTGTCACTTCCAACCCCTTTTATTTTTGAACAGCTCTTAATAGAAAAGCTCTGTGTGGTCATTTTTAGAATATGTGTCACTGTGCTACAAAAAATTGTGATACTGAGCTGCTGCAGCGTGTGGTTTGATTCTGTGGGAAAACTAGGAGCATTCCAAAGTCCTCTTGGGTCTGACTACAAAATATTTTGCATTTTAATTTTCTTGCTGAGTTCAGTGGGAGGCTTGGTTGCAGAAGACTGGTGAGATCTGATGCTTAATAAGATTAAAATTTAAAGACTAATTAGGCTCAATTGCAAGTACTTTCATGGCTGATCATCACTAGATCAGGCATGTCTAGTTCACAAGTATTTCCAGAGTCACAAGATTTACTTATGCCAGGTGACCTTCAACAGAGACAAAAATGCAATTTTTTCCACATATAAAGGCAGATATCTTATTGATTTTTCTTTTTTTTTTACAACTGAGATGCATGTTGCTATCCCCCAAAATTAACTATAATGGTTCTAACTATTACAGCTAAAAAGAAGATAAGAATAATAAATATTAGAAAAAACCCAAAAACGAAGCAAAACAAAATGAAACAAAAAATCAAAAAGAAACAAGAAAAGGCAGTTTTTTACAGTGTTGCTTTTGGAGTTATAATTAAGTACTGAGTCTAAAGCTTGATATTATTAGTTAGCATCTGATTATAGATACTTTAAAAGTGCATGATCAGCTCAATTCATCCTTCAGTTTTCAATGTGTTGTTACTGAAGGCAAAAAGGCATTGCTTGAATAAATGGATCTGTGGATCAGTTTCTGCAGAGAAATGCAGAACTCTGGCAAGACAGCAGCTCCTGGCTTTTGATTAATTTTTGAGCTCTGAGGAAGAGGCTGCCTTGTGCCATGGCTGGTTTCTGATAAATGTTGATTTGTGTCCATGCAAAGTAGAAGAGCTGAGTACTGCTATGAGAGTGGACAGGGCACCCAGAATGAACATTTCCTTTAAGAATAAAGAGGAATAACGTAGTATTCAGAAGGAAAAGGAGATTTACAGCAACAACAAATCAGCATCTTACCTCAAGCATGTGGCTACTTAATGCCTTTCTTCCTTGATAACCCATTTGGTTTCCCCAGCCCAACATTTTGGGAATAAGAGTGAAACATTTTTCAGAGGTGGGCACCATGAATGACCCTGAAGGCAGCATCTCATCTGGAATGAAGTTGAGACTGGGCTGTAATTTTTAATGAATTTAGAGGTGGTTAGGGTAAGAGCCTTGAAAATAGAGAATGCTGTTTGTCCTAGAGCAGGTGAAGTAGGGACAGCATTTATGTCATTTCTGTAAAAATTAGCTCAGCAGCAGTAAAGCATGTTCTGTAAAACAGCTGATAAACATTTCTGAAGGCCACTTGGGGGCCTCCTGTAATATATAGTGTTAAAATAGAAGGCTATAGCTGAGGAAAAAAATGAAAACACAATTCCACTCTGAAATACTGCACAATGAAACCTTTTGGGCAGTGGTTACACTTGTTCATGGACAAAGAAAGAGGTGAATTAAAAATTGCAGATAATGAAAAATAAAAATATCACACATGCTTATCTCAACAACTTGCAATGGACCTTGGGGTCAAAATCTAGGAATGTTAGATCCCAAACAATTTTTTTTCCCATCATATGCCTCACAAGTACAATTTCCCTCACCTTTTGTACTGAATAACAACAGTTTATAGCTTCTTACAAACAGCTGTTGGGTGAAGACCTGATCATAAAGACCAGTTTGGATCTGTCTCTATCCAGCAGAGGGCACTGACATGCACATCGAGTATTATATGTATATTATAAAGGGTTTTTCTTGACAAAGGCTTCTTCAAAAATATTGATTAGAAGCCTAATTTCATTATTACTGTTAATATAATAAGACATGTTTGGTATTACAGAAGTTATTATTTCTGGGATTTTGTGTCATTCATAATTGCTTTCTCCTACTGCTAAATGATTTAAGTGAATATATCTTTTAAAATTTCATGAATGCAGTAGCATTATTTTGTCTGTTTTGCCATCTAAATTACATACACTAAGTTTTTTTCTTCAGCACAATTTTGAAGGCAAATCATCTAAGCATAAATAACTTTAATCAAATAGTATCTGACTGAAATCAATACTGAAGCACTGATTACAGCAAGTGGTATCCTCTACCTTGTTCCCACAAAAACATATCCAATTCTAGTAGGAACTTCCTCCAGTTCCCATGTTATGAAAATTCCTGGCAGGAAAGCTAAAATAAGAAATAGATGAGCATGATCACTGTGAACAAACTGAGCTTATTTTTGACTTTATAAATGCATGTGAATAGCTCAAGAGCATTGCTTTCCCCACTCAAATATGCTGAATATGCAAATTACCAGGGATAAAATGGAATTAAACAAGACCGACGAATCCCATTAATCACCTTACACCCAGATCACAAGATAACATAAAGATGCAACATGTTTTTCTTGTCTGTGTCAGGACTGGCTAGAGCAAGGGTTGCAGGTAAGATTTCCTTTTGTCAGATCAAGAGTTACTGGCCTTTCATAATCTTTCTTCTTTGGGGAGTTGAATGCGGTGTCTGAGTTAACTAATCACACTGTAATTAGCAAGAGGTGTGTAAACCCACATCTCCAGAAAGTGGTGCACAAATGGAGAAACTGGAGCACAAGTTTCATTAATCAATTAATTAGCTCATTCTTTATGAAAAGAAGGAAAAGTCACTAATGTTATGAATAGGAATAAATACAGAGTCAAGACTGCACACTTTAGCAATGAAAGATTGTAAATCCCTGGACTCAGTTTTGTTTTTATCAAAATCACTGGCAGCATGTGATGAAAGCAGGAGGGGGTCAGAAGAAAGCTGAAATTTTCTCTGCTGAGGCTGAGCTGTGGTTAGCTCAGTCAGTACTTCAAAGAACGAGCAATTACAGTTTTCAGGCACTTCATGTTTGCTGATCATTAAATGTCCTCCCAAGGAATGATACATGGAGAACATAGCAAGATCTGTAATGATCAGTGTTTTCTTTCATTTCTGTTAATGTCATAACCTGCCTTGCCAAAAAAATGTGTTCCTAAAAGTGTTGGCTATTGCTGCAAAGGGTCTCAAGCAATTGCAGAATGGCCAGGGAGCTGAATAGATATTTAGTTCTGCTGTCTCTGCAATTCCAGAAGCACTTGGTAAAGAGCACAGTTGCTTTTAGAACCAAGACCTCCTTTCCCCCTGATCTAACCCAGCTCTTGTTGGTTCATAGTTTTCTTGTTTTATTTTTTCCTTATATTTGAAATGGAGAAATAATTCCCCAAATCCACAATCCAGAAAAAAGTTATCCAGAAAAATTATAGCCTGACTGTTAGCTAAGTTGCTAAATATGTTCTTGGTAGCTCATTATATTCTCTCCTTTTGATTAATTTAAGTTAAGAACAATTGACCTGAAAAATGACTCAATATGCATCAAGTAAGCAGAGAAAGCTTTTTACACAGTGGTGTGGAAATGATTTGCTGATCTAAAAAGGTGCATGTTGTATCTTCTGTTATATGTTCTTGGCTGCAATAAGAATGGCTGTTATTTGATCCAACATGAGTAATAATTTTAAGTATTCAAGGTCACTAGTCTGGAAATTCAAGATTACTTACCGTTTTGTGTTATCATAAAAGTTGCATTTATGCTGTGTTTGCTTCAAAATAGAAACAATTATCCAGAGCTTTTCCCTTTTGGAAAAGATGTTCATCATTTTGACCTCAAGTTATGTAGCTGTTTTCTCATGGCAGAAAGCAGTAGAACATACAGAGTTCAAGGGTCTTCATGATGAGTGTGCCTGTTATTTACACTCTCTATACATAAACTGGATTTGTTATACATAAGAGTGGGAGAAAATGGTATGGAAAGAATGGCACTCTGTTATTAATGTCATGCTTTTATCTGTCATGGGGAGATTTTAAATTAATCTGTAATATCTGCTCCTGTGTGCTTGCATTTGTAATATCTGTGTTCAATATACACTTAGCATACTTGTAATCCCATATTTTTTGGATCAAATCTCTGACTCCTTGACTGCTTAGGTTTGGGAACACTGAACGGAATAAAGTAAGATTCATAAATCACATCCCTGTAATTACATGTGTCACTCCCACTCTAAAGAATCTTTAGGGTCCGATTATAAGAGAAAAAAGGGAATTATATTCCTAAGTGGAGTATTGTGGCTGATTAAAAGCATGAATGACAGATAAAATTCTTTTGGGAATTCAGGTAGGAACATGTTGGTATTTGTCAATTTTGTAGAGTATGGTTTTCAACCATAAGCTGAGTTGAACAGTTTGGCTTATAATATCTGTAATATCTAAAATATCTAAAAATCTGTAAAATCTAAAATATCTAAATATCTGTAGATCTTTAGGGAAGGAAAATGCAAGCCTACTTTGCACTTTGAGCTTCTTTTGTAAGAGGCTACCATTTCATTCTTATAGAAAAAATGTTACCATTTAATATATGCAGTTCTAAATTTGTCAAAGACCTCTTGAGTGTGGTTGAGCTATGGGAAGTTTACTGAAGTGAACAATTAAAATGCTCTTGATATTGCTGGAGCATTTTTTTTAATACTTTCAGTATTCTGTATTTTATGTATGTACAGACACTTGTGACTCTGGCATTAGATGACCCTGTGACCCTTGAAGAAGATTATTAATTTGCCCAAGCTGCCTGAAGGATCCTTTCATATTTCTCTAGAGTGTTAAGTGAGTCAGAGAGCTGTATGTCAGGAAATGGTAAGAGAAACCTGGAAAAAAAATACAGATTGACACAGAAGGAAAAACATTAAAAAACCACTAAAATAGCAACAGATAAGATCTATTGAATAAAATTTAAAATTGTACATAAAATTGCTCTATACTGTCTTGATTTGTAGGTCTAACATTGTCTCTACATTATAAATATGAAAAAGTGTTCTTTCTCCTTCATTAGCAACAGTAAGATTTAAAATAAAAAAAAAAAATCAAGTAGATTTTCTGTCTGTCTAAACGAATCAGTTTAGCAGCTGGTGCAGGCTTGTTCCTGTTAAGAGAGACAGCCTTACATAACAGATCTGATTTGTGCAACACAATGAAGTTTTGAACTCAGTTTATTGTTTGCTCCCAAATGAATTTTCCTCTGTCAGACAATATATCATAGTGCCTGCAATTTGCTGACACTCCTGCTCAGGACAAATCTTCAGCCCGAGCAAAAGCAGAGCACTGACTTCCTGAGAGATCTTGGCCTGAAACTTCTCTAGGCATGGTAGATCACAGAGCAAATCTTATGTTTTATAAATTGCATGGCAAATGTCCATCGTTTACCTTGGATTGTAAAACTCATGTGTTATGAATGCCTTAATAGCATTTTGGAATAGAACCCATGGATAAAAGCTATGCCAAGAGGTTCAGAAATGTCAAGAGATTTGTTTTTTCCAGATACTGGAGATGCTAAGTATCTCGCATATCTGCTGAGGAAGACACATTTTTGAAGTTGTCTTGAAGTTCTCAGAAAGATAAATAGTGGACCTTCAGTCTTTTTTTTGATCTCAATATCCCCTTTTAAAGTTGTTCTGCCCAGATCCTGAGTCTGCATATCTGACAGTATAGTGAGTGATCAAACTAGAGCCCAAGTTGATTCTCAAAGCCTGCATGAGACAATTCCTTTCCCCCACCTAATCCCTGTAAAACCTTGATGTTTGTTTAAGGTAATGATCACATAGAATCATCAAATGGTTTTGTCTGAAGGGATTATTAAAGATGATCTGACCCAGTTTCTCAGACATGGGCTAGCACATCTTTCCCTAGAACAGGTTGCTCAAAGCCCCATCCAACCAGACTTGAACATTTCCACCACTTCTCTGAGCAGCATGTACAAGTGTTTTACTGTCCTCATCATAAAAAAATCCTTTCCTTAAAGCCAATCTCAATCTACCCTACATATGAAGCACTGAATATTTAATAAAGCTGCTTGGGGATCTCACTGCTGTTCAATATTAGTGATAATGATGTGTAAACTTTTGTACATAAAGCACTTTCTATCCACTGGTCTAAGGAGGGACTGCTTTTTTTCTCTTATTTTTTATTAACAGGGAAATAAAGCCTTCTGACTTTTGTGGATTAAGACACTAAAACTTGCAGATATGTCTCTTCACTACATGTATAAAACTAATGTTTCGTGCTGTTTTTTTTAACCATCTGTATTTTAGCCTGGCATTATATGGCTAACTGATTAAATTTTTATGATAACATATGAAACAGCTCAAATCAGTTTTGCATGTTGCTGTGCCCTTTCCCAACAACAACTAATTAAATATTATGTCAATATATCTATATATATTCATTAATCCTTCCTTTATTTACATTTGCTGCTGTACTTTATCTCCCTGAACACAGAGTGACCAAAACCTCCTTCTGTGGTGAGTAGTGGAGCCAGATGAGTGAACAAACACCTCTGAGAAGTGATATGCCTCTAAAAATGCATCCTCATTTAACAAAATTTATTGTGCTGTACACTTGCCCACAGCACTTCCAGTGCGGTTCTGCTTGATGAATGTGCATTCATTATCTTATCATAAGTGTAGGTTCATGGATTTGAAGCAAACAGAAATGGTTTGTGAGTTCACTGAAGCGACGCATTCATGGAGGAGAAATGCCGCATCATAAAAAGAAACTGGTTGAAGCAATTATGACATCTTGGGAAGAAGGCTTCTTGGTACAAAAGTGCCCTCGTAGTAGCAAAAGGAAGGAAAACAGGCTGCCTTAGGCTTTCATCAACTCAGAGGAACAGCTATTCTACAAACCAGATAAATTGCAAAAGCACAGAATAAACCAAGTCTGTGATATTGTAAATCTGAGCATGCTTCATTTCTGCTTTAGTAGCACAAATGCAATTAAGATAAAATTTACTGTTTTCTAAATGTGTAGTTACTAGTAGGTAGCAATTAATGATTATGGGCAATGCAGAACAAGGAATGGATGTCCACTTGGTGCCATAAGTTCATATGCTTGTTATTCATTTAGAGTTTCTTGCTATGAACATTTAAAGCTTTGAGCCATCTTCACATGGAGAGTTGTTAGAGATGAGCTGTCAGTGTGGAAGTTTGAATTCTATCAACCACCAGAGGAAAAATAAAATCACTATATATAATCTTACTTATTGAGTATCCAACCAGAATGCAAGAAAAGTATAATTTGCTTTGCAGAGTTGAATGGCAGTTCTTTAATAGACTAGCAAAAAACAAACTAGAAACTACTCTTATTCACAGATCACTTTATGATAATGAACTTTTTTGATAGACAAGAATCCTTTACTGAAGAAATAAAAAAAAATAAAAATCTGAACATTTGAAGGGTTCTGGAATGCTAAATGTTCATCATTTAGCTGTCGGAAATAGCTGCATGGAGAAATCCATATGCATTTTGAGGACACTTCTCTCAGTAAGCTGTATATTCCAAAATATACAAATATCTTATAGTTACACATTCCAGTCACAGTTTTCTTCTAAAGACCCTGAACATCATAGTAGAGATAAGAGCACTGCATCCAGTACATGTCTATGATTCATGCCCTTACCCAAACATAAATATTGCAAGTGAAGCCAAATGTAACTACACAAGAACAGAAAATTCCCTTTTCCCCTTTTTTTTTTCTTTTTATTTTAATTTTCCAGCTTCCAAAAGTGGTATCCCTGACCTGTCTGTACTTAGATCAATGTTCCTGTATTTCTGCTGACAGCAGCTGATCTCTTTTCCCTGAATTTTCCCCATACCACAGAGGAGCTGGTAGAGGACTAAGATAACTGTAGCTTACAAGACATTGTCTTGCTGGGGATAAAGAAATTGCTGTAGCAAGCTGGACTGAATAAGAATTGGCTGTTCTGCTGAGATTCTGATTTATGTGTCTGAACTATTTATTCTCACATTTAATTTTATATTGCAAAGTGCTGGATTTTACACAGGCAAACCTAGGGTGTCTGAGTGCTATTTTTAGGACATTCATTGTCCTATATATATTTTACATAAGGCAACATGTTAGCAGCCCATGACTAAATATGTGGCATTGCATTAGTTTCCTATGAGGGTAATTTTTCTTTTATTCTCCTTCAGATTCTGTATGGAGAGAGACATATTTTTTGTTATTGTTGTTAGTTAAGGATTGTTTTTACCTGCATATGCCAAAAAAGTGGTCAAACACACTCTCAAACATCCCCTGGACTCTCTCCAACCTCTAAATGCTAATTGTGTTTTTCTATTTCTCCATACACAGGTTTAAGCACTTCCCTTAGGCTGCTATGAAACCAGAAAAGCACCTGTGAGGTGGAGTGTCAGAGGTGAGTAAACAGCTCCACAACACTTTTCACTTTAATTTTGCCAGTATTTCAAGAAAATGCAGCACTCCACACATTTTACTCGCGACATTAAAATCTGATTGCAGTGCTCAGTCATCTTCTGCACAGACCTGGTTTAGAAATAGAAGGAGCAGGATATCTACAGCTGTAAAGACTTTCTCTTGCTCCAAATGCATCCAAGTGAGAAAGTCAGCATTAGAAAATCTAGTTACTGACTTTCCTATTTAATCTATTTAATCCAACAAAGCAAACAAGTGAATATTTGGTAAAGGACATGTACTGTGACTTGAAGTCACATCATACAGGAGTCTCATGAGAAGAGTGCACAGTCTGCATAAGAAAGAGGTATGCAAAAGCATTAGCTGTAGTCAGGAGTAAAACCTTATGATTAATAGTGATTAACACACATAAATATTATATGAAAAAAGATCATAAATAATTGAGATCCACACGAATAATAAATAGACAATGTCTTACTGAAATTTACTTTTCATGGATGATTTGTGTACTTAATGCCAGATATGAAAATCACTCTTGAAATTATTATGATCATAAATCTCAAGCTCATCAGGTAAAGAGTTGTATCCCTCAAAAATACTGCAATGAAAATGAAGTAGAATAAAATGTTTAAAAAAAAAATAACTTTGAGCAAAGATATTATAGAATCTACCTTGCTTTGACCATTTAATGTGATTACTTTGAGTTATATCTCTGGCTTGAATTGCTGACAAAATAAGAATAAGCATGACATGATGGATAGGATCTGTCATGATAATAAGTAAAGGTCTGGAAAAAATTAAGTTGACATTTGAAGAAAGGGGAGAAAATGTCAAGAAATAATTATTTTTATTCAATATTGTTTGTGAGAAGCTTATTGTCCCTAACCAGGTCTGGGCATATTGTCTGTGTATTTTATAATCTGTCTAGAGTTTCCTTTCATAATTGAGATATAATCAATAATAATCAATTACAGGTAAAATGCCCTCTTCCTCCCCCTCCTTCATGCTACACCTTCTTGCCCTCCCTCCCAGCTGAGGTCCTTCTGAGCCATTCCTTGGTCTAAACCACTTTCCTGAAAGTCACCCTCAGTCCTTTATACATGTATGTAGAAAAATGGGAAGGGGATTACTCAGGTGCCCTCCCCAATAGGACTGGAAAACCAGTTTATTCCATTTCTTCTTGGCAAAACACTGCCTTAAGGGACTACAAACTCCTTAAAACACTGCTCATTCACCACGTATTTGATACAAAATGGATATCTTGGACCAAAGCCCAAGGCCAGTTACGGCTGCCTCTGCAAAATGAAGTGCTTTTAAATCCAGTTCACTTAAACAGTGAAGCTTTTTTTGTGCAGAGGGGTCCTGTGTGTCTGAGCACCACTTATCCTTTCCTGGATCAGGCTTCACTCATCCCCCACCACATCTCTGGTGCAAGGAATGCCCTAGGGCTCTTTCTTGTGTTACTGAGCCTTAAATTTTGCTAAAACTCAGTCACTTTAGCCAGGAACCACACAGAGGATGTTCCACATTTCGTGGCCTTATTTTACTGTCTTGTTGCTTGCACTGACTTTGGCTGTAAGTCCAGTGCTGCACATGCACATCTGTGCTTTACATCACTGACAGAAGAGGACATCTTTTCAAATCAGTGGTATAACGTCATTGTATAGAGTCTGACACAGCCTCTGAAAGTGTGTTTTGGATAATGTGAGTTGAGCAGTATAAGAGCTCTGTCTTAGGCTTTAGGGAGAACAATATATTCAATCTTTGAACACTACTTTGCTCACAAGCTCTAAATATGGTTGTTCCAAATGATCTTTGGATTTTATTTTGAGCTGAAAACTTACTTCAACACATTTGATGGACAAAACACACCAGTATGATGTGGAATAACACTGTATTTTCCTACATCATGTAATATCTGATAGTTTTTCTTTTCCACCTGGAAGCAATGGTGGATTGGAACAGTTTCCTAACTGTGACAGACAATGTTAAGTTCTGTAATTAACATTTTCAAGCCCTTTTTTCTATATATTTGGGGAAAAAGAAGAGAAATCAAAAAAATGGGGAAAGGAAAAAAATGTACCAAATCCCAGAAAACTAATCATTAAACCAGATATTCTTATCCAGGTATCTAATTGTACACTCTCTATTCTATTATATACATTTTATTTTAGCAAAAAGTGACAATTTGGACAAGCATAGCTCTGAAAGTCACCATTTTCCCATCCCTGTTTTATGGAAAGTCATGTAAACCACATGCAAAGTAAAAACATATCTATAGAAACTAAACAAAAGAACAGCGATTAAATCAGTAGAACATTATGATTAATTGTATTTCTTTATAAATAAATAAGAGGAAAAGCAGACAGATTTCCTAGATAATTTTGAAATGAATCTGCAGGATTCCACTGCCACTACTTGTTCCTATTCCCATGCTGATACTGGGACGTTGGTGCACTGAATCACACACACCCCCAAAAACCCGGCATTTATAATTCACTAGAGCGAATTAGTGTGGTCTCTTACATTCTAGACAAAAATTTCATGATGAAATATGGTCCTTATGAAAAATATATAAGCATATGCAGCCTGAGTTTTCTTTGCTATGGATGGAACTGCATTAAAATTGAACCTCTGCAGGATCAGTGTGCCTTTTTACCTGCTTGTCTATGCTGGTTGCATGAAAATCAGTGTTATGGGTAGAGAAGAATTAAAAGTGGCTGATGGTGTGTTCTTTCTGGATTTTCTGTGACAGTGGGACAAGGAGGGAAATTATCTCTGTTTGAGCCAATGGGATTTTTACCCATGAGATCAGCAGAGCAAAGACTTAGTTGTGTGATTTTTTTGGCTAGAAAATTCTTTCCTCTGCTTAGAAAATTCGAACTCACGGCCTTATCAGTGTGCAGGGTATGAAGTCTTCTGGAAATATATGGCCAGTTTCCTATGGGATGATTCTTAATGCCCATCCTCCAGCTTTGCAGGCAAGGAACTCTCCATGCTGTTATGTCTGAGAGAACAGATCTGAAATAATAGACAGTTCTTGTGGGTCACAACGGGGAGAAGATGCCATCAAGAGGGATTGGCTAAGAATGACTCATGCTGCACAGCTTCTCTCCTTTCTCCAGGCAGGACTGATCAAGTGAATTTCTGCAATATTTGATATCTTATAGCATTCTTGCTTTAAGAAGAGAGAAGGAAAAAAACCCTGCATCTCTTTGCTTTATTGCGCTGTCAGGATTTGATTCTTGAGCTGCTGTGCCCCTACTGATGTCTTAATGGGGCCTAAGAAATAATACTTTTGGCCTACAAAGTAATAATTCTACTATAAACACCTGCTAACTCTCTTCTGTTCTCTTTTTAATATTTGTAAGGCAACAATCCAGATAATTCATCACTGCATCAAGAAAATAAAAATGCTCTTGCCAGGGGAAACTGAAATATTACATACAGCTATTTGGAAACTCATTTACAGTATTAAAAGAAGTGACTTACAAAAATCCATGTATTTAACAACTTTCAGAAGCAGTCCATCTTTCTACAAAGATCCAGTGTTAAAATAAGGACTTTATTACAGTTTTGCACAATTTATGTATACTATGTAGCTTTTATCTTGTCCTAAACACTTCAACCTTTGCCCTAAACACTTCAACATTTGCCAAGAGATCTTTGGGCTCCATTTATCTTGAAAAAAAACCAAGTGTAAGCACAGTGAAGCTTAGATTATTTTTCTGCCTCTGCAGCAATCGTATGATCTGCATCTTATACATCTCCTGTTTGGTGCAGAGTGTTGCAAACTGGGTCTTTATCAATTCATCTGTCTTTGCTTACCATGTTTACTTGATTTTTTTTCACCTCAGATTTCAAGCAGGTTGAGAAGATCAACACTCAAAACAAAAAGAAAAGCAACACTGAAGTCAAAAACATCCTGGTAACATTTATGCTTCATTGTTGATTTTCACACAAAATACATAAAGATTTCATGAAAGACGCACATAATATTTATTATACTGTTAATAAAAGGGCCAGGTCTGTATGAGAAATGTCACAGTGTTAATTCTGTTTCAGAAATCACTGGCATTAATAATTATTTTGTAATCCACAAGCATGGGACAATTCTGTTGAGCTGCATGAGACACTGGAACTACCCTCACCCTTGCCCTGCCAAAGTGACAGAATGGCAAAAGTGTTGGCAAACCAGTTGCCTGGTTTGTTGGCAAACCAGGCTGCTGCAGATTTTACAGTAAGTAAACAAATTCTCTAAAGAACTTCAGTGTTTATAGCCACTGTCTCACATATATTAACAGCCTTTATATGTGTTGTCAGAGTTCATGTAACAACAATGAAACTTTCCTTTTTTGTCACTCTTCCTGGATGGTTTTAGGTTAGTCTGTGGTCTGCTTATTTATCATGCCTTCCACTTACTCTGCTCTCTATTAATACATTTCTAGAACCACCTTGGAATTATCAAGGCATGTCATGGCTGGCAAATGTGAATGTTTTGCCTCGCTGCTGCTGCTGTGCCATTTTGGGAGGAGAGAAATCCAATTATGACAAGTTGTTTGCTATTAACCTTTGATTGCTGAATGTTGTTTGTTGAGATGCAAAAAGCAAGAACATAAAGGCAATTATAATTCTCTCATCCTTACTGATTTCAAACACTCTTTCCTTTCTTGCCTGTCTGTTGTGGAATGAGCTCCTGGTTTCAATTCATTCTCTTACATCAATGTGCTCTTTCAAATCTGTTCTAAAAGCTCATTTATTCTCAGCATCTCATTAACCAAACAGTTGTCTCTTCTCCCCTATTATTATTTCTATTTCACCTGTCCTTTTGTAAGCCTTGTTTGTATTCCCTTTTCTTTCTTACTTCTTTAATCATTCTTATTTCCATAATATATTTTGTTGCACTATTTAAAAGTTTAGTGCCTTAGTCAGGAGTGTGAAGCAAAATCCAAAGTCAGGACCACTAAAGTGAAATCATATCTGCAATGTGCATGAAGTAAAAGCAAATGTTTGGTTTTTCATTAACACTTAAGGGTCCTATCCTGGAGTCCACTGAAACCATGGAAGTCACTTAATGGCTGCTGTGAGCTTTGGATCAGGCCAGGGAAAATGAAAAAGCAAGATAGAAGGAGTGGAATGGAATGGAATGGAATGGAATGGAATGGAATGGAATGGAATGGAATGGAATGGAATGGGATGGGATGGAAATAAAATAGGTGCAAGAGAATATATTGGAAATTCACACTAATCTCCTCTGTTAAAACATCCATTGTGATAAGTGTGAAAAAAAATCTCAAACCCCAAAGTTTTTCAAAATGCAAAGTACATATGCAATAGAACTGATAAGAATTAAAGCCAGGATGTGAAATAATATTCATTAAAAAAATGGGAGCATTAACCAGATGAAGAATTCTTCCATTTTGTGTAGCATTACTGGCTTACTAGTCAGAGTAACATACAAGGAATTGAGGCCTTTGCTTCTTTTTTGAACAACACATTGAACATATCAAATGCCTATAGCTTTCTGTTATGGTTTGAAATACATGTTTTTGAGTTAATCAGTGTATGATCACTTGTCTTTTGTTAATTCCATATTCCCTAAAGTAACAACTAAACTAAAATAGGCATTTCTGCTGAAATTGTTTTGAAACAACAAAAGACAAGGACATTTCAAACCAGATAAAATTTCGAAATAAATTCGACTACAAGTGGTGATGTAAAATGGGATTTGATATAATTTTTCTTTTCTTAGATTTCTTTTCTATCTTTCAGGATTTAGAAATTAACATTCAGGCCAAAAAAAATGTATTTCTGATATCAATCACCAATTTCATATGCAAGGTACAAAACAATTTTCAAATAAATATTGTGTACTCATGATATTGAAAGGGAATATTAGTTTGTTCTTTTTTTAAAGAGAAAAAAGTAAAATCATACTAAAATCAAATTGATTTTGTCTCTTCATATTTTCCACTATGAAAATTTCATATATGCCATTGTAATGGAAAAAAAAAATCCATTTGTTGCTTGAGAAATGTGTTATTTTCCACTTACCTTGACATGACATTAATAAGGTGTAAGCTCAGCAAAAGGCACAGTGAACTGTATGACTTAGCACCAATTAGGCCTTTCAGTTAAAGCAATATTGAGTTAAGTATGGCACTGCAAATCTGGAACACACCAAAGTTGCAAAGATACTTTTTCCAATGGTAGTATAGGAATAGTAATTTTTATCTCTTTTGGTTGTGCATAGAACTGTTCTGTTCACAAAAGCTAAAAACCAGCCATGAGGACCTATTTTGAATATTTTCATACTTTTGCCTATGCAGTAGGAGCTCTTGCTTCTAGTACAATTTCAGCTTCAATATAGTGTATCACAGGAAGTGTACCTCAAAATACACTCTGTGTAGGTGTTCACCTGGGAGAAATGAGCTTCTAGGAAATATTACAGTACCCTGAAACACTGGCTGATGGTAGAAGAATGGAAAGAAGACAAAGCATTTGAAATAAGTTCAAACAAAAAGGCTGACAAATATTACAGACAGATTGTTGAGATTTTGTCTGGTAAACAAAAGGAATGTTGGCTTGGAAATCAATGAACCAAAATTAGTGTGTTGGAACCAATTTTGGTTCATTGATTTGGGCTTGTACAATCCCCACAGGGAAAATAGTCTATTTTAACAAAAGTAGAAAGGGAATCACAGTAATCACAGCAGCTGACTAGTGACTTGATTATTGAACCAACCATTTCTTTTCTACAGTGAAGAAATTCAGGATAGATTAAGAGATACTTAATATTGTACTTTGAAATTATCTCAGTGGCCTCAAATGGATCTTTATTTTAACAAAAGAAAGCATTACTGGGATTCTGCACTTACTCTTTTGGGTTCTTTTGCATTTCTGTAATTCCATTTATTCAGTTCATTGATGCAGATCTTTTCACCTGAGCTAGCAAGCTGTCCAATGACAATATTTATTCATGTCATTGGGGCAGATAAATGCTATCTACCTGCACCTGAGGGAAGTCTTTTGCTCTTGATGTTGATGCCTGTGATGACACCTCTCCCTTGCTGTTGTCCTTAAGTGTGCAGGATCCCAGCTGCCTATTGCAGTCCTCCCTTCACTCTCTGTGGCTCTAACTCAGCACTCTGGAACACCTAAATCGCTTCTAAAAGTACAGATACTGAGCTGGGAGGATACTTGTTCATTGTTGGTACATTGCTGAGAGCATGACTGACTGGATTCAGCCTAGATTCACAGAAGGTTGGGTTTTCCTGTTGTCCACACAGGGTTTGTTCATTTTATGGAGGTTGGTGGTGAGAATATATTTGCTCACATATTTGAAAACCAAATTTTGAATAAACTGATTAAATGGTATTCTGTGCTCAGTCATGGGCAACCCTCTCAACCTTCCATCATCAGATATGAGGAAGGCAGTGATGCAAAATAAGATAAAAAATACACTGATAGTTGTCCTGGTTGCAGCTAGAGCAGAGTTAACTTCTCAGTAGTGGTCACATGGCTGTGGTTTGGATTCAGAATGAGAATGGTGTTGATAAGACACTGATGTTATGGGTTTTGCCAAGTTTTGTTTGTCCTAGGGCAAGGACATTTTTTCCTTGTCTCATATTCTGCCAGTGAGGAGGTACCCCAAAAAAACTGGGAGGGAACCTAACTAGGAGAGATGACCAGAACTGACCAAAGGGATATTCCACACCACAGAACATCATGGCCTGTATATAAACTGGGAGGGGTAACCCGTGAGGAGAGACAATTTGAGTTCAGGAAGACAGGTCTGGCACTGATCTGTGGGTGGTGAACAACTGAATTAAGCACCACTTGTTTTTATATTTTTATTTTTGTTATTATTTTAATTTACTGTTATTACTGTATTTTACTTTATTTTCAATTATTAAACTGGTCTTACAAGTTTTGTTTGATTCTCCTTCCCACTCCACCAAGGCAAGAAGGGAGAGAGGCAGGGGTTGAGCAAATTAAGTTGTGTAACACCTATTTTCCAGCTGGGCTTAAAACCACAACAATAGTACAATAACTATCAGATATTTCAAGAACTAAGCACACACAACAAATGTGCCTGTTATATTTGGATCAGTGTAAAAGTTTGCTTTCTTCAATGCCATGAAATTATTAATGTGCCGCCCCTAATTTGGTGATGATTCACACAATAATTTTATTTTTATTTTTTGTGGTGGAGCTCTAGTAGTCTTCATTTATACCCACAAATTTTTTCATATGTTGCAAAAATTTAAACAAAATTGGCTCAGTTGGTCAGAGCATGGTGCTAATAGCAGAAAGGTTGAGTGCCATTCACTTACAGTTTGGACTGGATGATTGTTATAGGTTCCTTCCATCTCAGAGTATCCTGTGAGTCTGTGAAAACACATATCTCAATAAAATTTCTTTTAACTTAGTCATAAAAATTGATCTCCTGATTTTGGCCTCTTTTTTCTTCTGCAGTCATGATTAAGACACATAATCAAAATATTGCTAATTAAGAGTGTGACCCAGTTAAAATAAAAATATTATATAAGGAAAAAGAAAAAAAACATTATTGACTTTTCAGTCTGATGAAATGAGAGGGGTTTATCTTTCTGATCTAGTAGGAAAAAGGACTGGGTTAATGCAAAGAGCACAAGCAAGAGGAAAATGAATTTATTTTCCATTTGCTTCTCTCTCACATGAATATTTGTGCTCTGGTTTAGACTGTGAACAATGTTTGGAGAATATTTAGCAGTGTGAAGTATCTGGGACCTTTCAGGAGGACTAATCAGTGTTTGGGACAGGAATGTTGACTAGTGATAGTGACCACATTATTTCACAATTATTATGTCCATCTACAGAGAAAGAGACAGAACCTTCTCAGATCTACCACAGTGGTAACAGTGTTACTCTACAATAGCCTGGATATAACTTCACATCCTAAGAGGTTCTAATCCTCAGTGCCAAGTATAAATAGATACCACTGGCTACACACATTCTCCTTCAGCTAGAAAAAGGCAGGAAAGAAAAAGACAAGTACTGATCTGTATGTACCATACACACAAAGCAATCAAAGTCCTCAGGTGTTTACTCTGCATTGTCATATCTGAGGAGAAGGATTGCATCTCTTCTAGCTAGCCTTTTTACAAAACAACAAAAAAACAAAACAACAACAACAAAAAAAACCCCACAAAACTCCCAAACAACCAAAAAAACAAAAACCAAAAACCAAAAACCCAAACAAACAAAAAACCAAAAAACAAAACAAAGCAAATAAAACCACCCACCAAAAGCAAAACCAAAACATGTATCTGGGGACATACTATAACTTATGTGTGGTCCTGGGGTGGCATCAATGCATTTTTTTCCAATTGTCTATTGTCTTCTGCATGAGATGTCTCATACAGCACATACTGTACTTAATGTTATCATCTCCAGAGAAGTAAATAGCTGATACAGAACTCATATATCTGAATCTCTGGGTCAATCAAATATGTTTGATGTTAAAGCAATGCCAAATGGATGTTTCAAGCTTTGGATAGTTCACTCCGGGACTGGAACTCTGCAAATACACTGAATATCTTCGTGGTGTTTTGAAAATTTAAAACTGATCTATGTGATGTTGCACAACTCTTTCTGTCTCCAGCTTTTTTTTGCATATTCTATTTTGATTGTAGTCTTAATGCACAGATATATTCCCTTCAGATGTACACACGCTTTTGAAAAAAGTCATTTTTAAGGCAATCCTTGTCAGAGCCTCAAAACAATACCAAAGAAAAATATTAAATAATGTACTTTGTATAAGCTGTTGGAAGCAGCCTATATATTTAATCTGTCAAGCAGTACTTTCCTTTCTTGTGCCAACAGCAGTGTAATCACAGAAGAGCATCTCTACAGATCTCACTTTGAGTCTTTATTAACAGGATGGAAAACCCTTCCAGCTGATAAGACTCTAGTTCTTGGTAGAAAGTTTTTTTCAAATAGTTCCACTGGGGTCGATAGGCATCAGTCAAAGATTTCTTTCTGGTCCTAAGAGTTTTTGTCTGTAGAGCTGGCACATTTAGAAACATGTGCATGTCCATTCACATCCATGGACATGGATGATTCATTCACATCCATGAACATACATTCAGGACGTAAGGATTAAAAATGTATACTTCACCTGCTTTTTGTAATGAGAAATTTAACCAAATGATGGTGTATAACAATGGTAGGAGATGACCCAATGTGAACGAGTAGAGTACTTCTACACTCTAGCTCATTGCAAATACAATTTCAAAATACCTGGGTTGTTTTCACAGTGTTTTTATATGGCATGACAACTACCCATTTACCAAGGCCAGACAAACCCCCTTCTCTAGAGGCAGCTTTCCTAGAACAGGGTTTGGTACTGATCATCCCCCCAAAGCCTGTTCACCACTTCTGCATATAAGGAAACTCAGCACTTTGACAGACATGGTCTTGCAAATCCAGTTGAGCAATGTTTTACACTAAAATTTGGTAACTGTGTGAAGGCTCACAATTCACTGTAGTCACCTGAAGCTGAGGTATTCCATTTAATATTTCCATGGACTGAAAGCCTTTCTGCCATCAATGATGGCATCTCGGGGCTTAGGCTCTGGAATTAGCTGACAGAAAGACATCATTAGACAGTTCATATCCTTTACTAAGCACAGGTAATTCAGAGTGGGTCCTGACAAACTTTTAGAGATCTGAATAGAGATACTTTAAGTAGGTACAAGCCCCATTGCTTTTTATACTTCTAATTTCACCTGGGATTACTATTCAGTGTGTTTCTGTTTGTGTAGCCAGCTATATTGAAATAAGAGGGAATCAGAGTAAAGTTGTTTTTTACAGGGCATTTTGATTGTAAATTTTTAAAATATGAGACTCTAATTAAAAAAAACTCTTGTGCTTATGTATATTTTTCAAAGACAAATGGATTTTTCTCTATTCTATTAACAAAATATGTTCAAAATAAACATCATCCAGCCATTGGTTAATAGAAGAGACTTGCCAGGCATCAATGAATTGGGAGAAAAAGTTTTTTTTTTACTTTGTATTTTAATAAATCTCAAGACTGAGTATCTGAAGCCAAGGTCTTAAAACTATATTGAGGTTCCTAAATGGAATTACTTTGATTGGCAAGATAATGCTAAGAAATGCCAGCATTGCTGAGGTCAGTGAGAAGACTCCAGGGGATTAATCATCACAAGAATACAAAGAGTTATTATAGCTAGAAAGGAAAACACATAAAATATCACAATCAGATACTGTTTGTCCAGGGGATAAACATGTCAAAGGAGAAAGCTTTTTGATATAACCCCCAAGAATGGAATATGTGCACAAAGAAAACTGTCAAAATTGTAGAAATTTTTTCCGTAGGGCTTTTCAGACCTCTTGAAAACATTTTGGGTTTCCATGTGGATACCTGCTTTTCTGAAGACATGCTTTCAAAACAAAGAAAAACCTTTTAAAATACAGCTGCTTTGAAGTGCAAAGTCAAAATCACTGATATGTAGGGTGTGGCATCAAAACCAGGCAATTAAATTATGCACTGTAGAAATTTTTAGGATATTTAAATACTTATAAAGTAGTAAGAGTCTGTGCAAACTCAAGATCTCATACCCACCCTAAGTCCTCCAGTCTATATTGCCACCAGTCCATGTGCCTTCCTTTGCTTTCCAGCTTCCTCAGTTGACTGTTTCCAGTATCTGTTTATGGTCTCATTGCTGAGTTTTAAGATCAAGAGAACAAATAAGAACAAAGGGACAAAAGTCTGGGAAAAGAGAGAGGCTGTCAGTAAAAGGATGAGAATATTTTTACTACTGGTTTTAGAGACACAAAAAACTTCTCCTGTCCTAGAAAGAGTGCCATTTGAAAGGGTCAGGTCTCCCTGAGTTGCCACTGGTTGAGCTCTCTGGGGGAGAGCTTCATGCACAAAGATGTGGGAGATGGAAATGGAGTTCCATCATACAATTTTTATGGAGCATATCTATATTTTAACATGCTTACACTGTTATGCAGCAGTCTACAACATTTGTTTATGCAGCCTGTTACTTGATATGAAACTTTTCTTGTTTTAGTCAGGCTCCTGGCTTTTTTCCATGGGTTGGAACAGTGTGTGCTGTGTGCCAAGTCTTTCTTGTACTCTTAGAGCACACTTCATCTGAAGTAATACTCAGCTCTATTTGCAAGGTGCAGTTAACAACCGAATAGAAAATTTTATCTCGGCTCATATTTACTGGGAGCTTGCCACTTTCCTCTTATTTTGCCTTAAAATTCTGTTTTCATTTACAAGTGCTCTATCGAGCCTTATTTTAGCTTGGAAGCTGCTTTTCACAGCTTATCAGCTACAGTCAAAAGAGAAGGAAACTGCTTGAGTCTTTGCATTTACAATTGCACATTTGAAGTGCTCTTTTGCACCTTTACTATTATTCTTGTTCTATTTTAAGAAATCTTCCCCAGAAGAATATGAGATATGAGGGAGGGGATTCTTCCCCTCTACTCAGCACTGGTAAGGTCATACCTGGGATTCTGTATCCAATTCTGAATTCCTCAGTACAGGAGAGACATGGACATAAAAAAGAGAGCCCAGTCAAGGGTCGTAAAGGTGATGAAGGGACTAAGGCATTTCTCACCTGCCAAAAGACTGAGAGAGCTGGCACTGGTTGTCCTAGAGAAGACTAAGGAAAGTTTTTATTCATGTGTACAAATACTTGAAGAAAAGGTGTGTAAAGGGCAGAGACAGGCTCTTTTCAGTGGTCTCCAGAGACAGGACCAAGGGCAACAACCACAAACTGAAGAAGTTCCATGTGAACTTCCTTACTGTGAAAGTGACCAAACACTGGTACAGTTTTCCAGAAAGATTGTGGAGTTCCAAGTGCTGGAGATATTCAAAAGCCACTGAAGATGGTCCAGGGCAGCCTGGTTTAGATGGCACTGCTTGAGCTGAGGGATTGCACAAGATGACCTTGGGTTCCCTTTCAATCTTAACCACTCTGTCATTTTGGGAGATTGTGCATCCTATAGCAAAGCAAAATCTGCTGCAGCTGGTGGAGGCAGGGACAACCAGACAGGAGATCCAGATGTGCACTGATCATGTCCCTATGACATGATCAGTGAGCCTCATGCACCTAAAAATACTGCAGCAGTTATAGTGGATGCAATCTTTGAAACACACTTTTTAAAAGAAAAGCAAAACCTGCAAAAACATGCACTTTTTGGATGAAAAAGAAAAACAATGAAGGCAAGACCCTAGGAAAAATCCATAATCTAGAAGTATTCATAAAACTTGGCATTTGAAAGCAATCTATAGGTCAAAGCAGACATTAATTAATTTTCAGCACTCCTTTGAGCAGTGGATGAGAAAATATTAGTTAAGCTGAAGAAAATAAACCAGTTAAATATTTCATCTCCCGAGGCTACATAACATGAAATCTTATACCCTGACTTTTTTTTTCTATTAGTATTTCTTCTATGTTTATGTTAATCACATTAATTTACTATCAGTTCTGATTCCAGTACATCTGTTTGTTTCTAAGCTATATTTCAGTTATAGCTGGGGAGCCACTGTAGAACTGCAAGAAAAAGGCAGACTTACAATTTTTGCTCTAAAATGACTGCAGTAGGCAATAGTTGCTTACTTAGTGTGTTCATTCCTTCCTGCTGCCATATTATTAGGCAACAAAACAGTGTTATAGATATAACAAATATAAGTCCCATTTAACTGGGTAGTATTTCACAAGCATCAACCATTTGGTAACCACATTAACCACAAGACTGTAGTGATGAGGAATATTTTCTACAAACCAGTGGTGCTGTTACATAGAACCAGCCTATTCTGGCAAGTCTCTTGCACATCCACATTAGCATTTGAGACTCTTCCAGCGCTCAAGGAGTGGACAATCCAACCAATTTTTGAACAGCCTGTCAGGATATGCTTAACTACCCTCTCTATTTTGGTACTCTTGTCTAAATCTTTTGTGTCAGCTGCTGTGAAAGTGCAGAGGAATAATAAAATGCTGGCTTGCTATCATTCTTCTCAGGCAAGCTTTAAAGGAGGAGCTCAGGTCCAACAGGAAATACAGACAAGACTTCAGACTGAAGGGAAATGCTGTGATGGCACAGATCGAGTGGGTTGTCATCTGAATGTATTGCAGGCACAATCTCCATTTTTTTTAATTTTTTTTAATTGTTTTGTTAGAAAAGGCTCTGGGGATGTATTGACAGCTTTCTATTTGCACATGGGCTCAAGGAATGCAAGAGTTGTGTTCTGTCCTGCCTGTGGTGGTAGTCCCTGCAGGCACATCCTCTTGAACAGGAAGGTGGGGGTCTCTGGATCCCACCCACACACCAACTGGCAGAGTTGGCAAGCTGGAGAGGAATCATTGTTTCCAGCCTTTGCAATTTTATCTTGATCTTGATATATTTGGTGTTTTTCCTTAAGCCCCTACACTGAGTTGAATTATTATCAGTAAATTTCCACTGTTTCTAGAAAAAAAAAATGTTCATGCTTGTGGTGGTAAGATTAAAGTTATGATCTAGAACTTGAAAAAAAAAAAGAGAGAAAAAATTATTTGTGTTTCTTGATTACAATATTTTGAGAGATCTTTCATGTTAAATGGTTGCATTTTCTGATACTAGAAGACTGCAATGTACTATGAAGGGGAAAAGGTGCATTGTCCTGAATCCAGTGGTTTCAATGTTTTAACTGTTGTGGTTTTTCACCCAGTACTCTCCTTATTGCACACAAATGCTTTTCTTCCTACTAACTTTTAGTTTCAGAATAAAACACATCTCATATTTTGAGTCTCTTCCTGTAACACAGAACATGCAGCACACTGTGTCATAAATAAAAGTCATCCACAGAAACATCACAAATCCTTGTTTCAGTGAACTGTAGCTAAAAATGTGGATTGACTTTAATAAAGATTTTGCATTTGTGTCTAACACTAGTTTGAAAAGTCATTTTAATCTGCTGCTCTTCTCATGCACAGAGTGATTGTGGTGAAGTGATTTAGAAAAGAATTGCTAGAAAGAATTTAACTTTGCTAACATAGAGGGACAGGGGTTTAGCATTAATAACTGAAGATGCATACGTATGGATGTGGAAGGGGGAAAATGCTTCATTTTTATTAGAAATATGGTCAGCAAAAACTGAGCACAGGAGTTTACATGTAATGCTCTAGACACAGAAAATCAGCACTGAATTGTGCAAGAGCATAGCTCTAACAAGAGCTTAAAATTAAGTCAATCCCCTGGTTAGATATGTGATTGTTGCTTGTGCAATTAGCCTTGCAGTAGTACTAAGATGAGCTGAGAAGGATTTACTGACTGAGGCCAAGCCTTATCAGAGAAGCCTTTTCGAGTGTAGATTAATGTGGAAATGACTTTTGCATGCCTCAGTAAACTAGTGCATTAGTAGTAAAGACTTTTCTAAAATGCATTACAAAGGCCATTTTGCCCTGTACTAGACAGAACAGTTTGCCCTTTCTGCAGCAGATGTTGCTGCAGATTGCCCCTGCTGACTGTACCAGGATTTAAAAAGTGGAGGATTTTATAAATTCTGCCTTTTAAAAAATTATTTCAGTTTCTATTAGGTGAAATAAATGGAGTCTTGAAAAAAAAAAATCAGCACCTGGTGAATGATAATATAATCTAAAGAAATACTACCTGAAAATGGAACACACAAAAGTTAGACAAATAGAGAAGGTTTATCAAAATGGAAGACCCAGCTCTTTAACAGACAGAAGGTTGTGGGAAAGAACAAGGACAAGCTAACAAGTGGAAAAGAAAAGGACAAATTTGTCATTAGGCAGGGTTGGTTTGACACAGTACAGTGCTATGAAAAAGAGCAAGGCATAATATATTTGGGTGGGATTTTTGGTGAAGTGTTTCCAAAAACACAAGACATGTTCTTATTCCTATCAATTTTTTTGAGCAACTAAAAAGATTGTGAAGAACTTTTAGAAATCTTAAAGCAAATCATTTTAGAAGTTCTGAAGTAAGTCATTTCAAAGTGAAAAGAAATGTGATTTAGGTACCTTTGTACACACCCACCATGGTGCCTCACAAAAATGCTCACTTAATGTGTCAAATGCAGAAAAGAGATTTGAATTGCAGGTCCCTCTGAGGTGGGCATCATGGCCTAAGCTATTAACCTTTTCTGGGAAATGCTCTCTGGCACCTGCTTGGTTATTCAGTTTTGAATATCAGCATGTGCATTAAGCAGTTGCTCAGCCCACATGAGTGATAGAAGATGTGTTTGACCTGGTGGTGAGCACATCATGGGGAGGAGTAACACTGATGTATTTGTGTGACCGTGTCACACTTTCAGTCACATACATTTGCAGGTGTCAGTAAAGAGTCAGTGAGCTCACAAAAGAGAAATATTTAGAGACTTCTGTAACATGTTGATTAAGGCGACTCAAATTTAAGTGGCTTCTAGAGCCTGAGGAAAATGTATCAATTAATTTTGCCTTGTTCCTAGACTGCCATCATGTATGGACTGAGGGGCATTTACATGGCACTTGTCACCATCTGTCCCTAACGAGCTCTGTATTGACTCAGGTAAGGTTCTGGGACAGAACTTTCACAGGAAAATGTTTTGTGCGTTCTACCACTGCAGACTAGTCCATCTGTCTAGCTCCACTTCTAATGAAAATATGTGGGCACAAAAAAAAAAAAAAAAAAAAAAAAAAAAAAAAAATCAAGGATCATGTTGACCTGTGCAAGGAAACATGAGAATTACAAAGTCATTAAGTATATATGAAAAATTCTTGCCTGACAGCTTCCTAGTTAAAAACCATTTGAAATGAGGTGCCTCACAGGTATTTGCTCAGACAAGGGGAAGAAATGCCTGAAGTCATAGTTCAGTGACCTCACCTTTTTTTGGCCTGAATGGGAAAGCAATTCTAGAGCTTTAACTTTTTTTCTAGAGGTATCGTTGCTGCTATTATTAAGAATACTGAAATGGCTTGCAAGTTTAAGAATGAGGAGAGTTTTTCAGAAAAGTAAAGAATATGTGCAGGAAATACCTCAATTTGAGATCGGAATAACAAACACATAAATCAACTCCTCATATTTCCACATGAAAGATGTTGGATCAGCTGGATAACCTGAATCTGATTTGCTGACTATTATACAGGAGAAATTTTGTTGCAGGGGAATATAACAGCAAAATATAATGCCTAATTTAGTGCCTAAATATCACAAGGAGTCCCAGGTATCCCAGGTAACAGACTGCACCATGATTTGATAACGTTATCAGTTAATAAAATTGTCTGTTTCATACCCAGCTAATGGAGAGAGGGAATTGCATGAGACTGTCCCATGGAATCCAGAACTGTCAGGGCAGATCAGAAAAGACATTCAGTAAAATTCAGCATGAAAGATCTTTCTGTGTCTTTTTCCCCAAGATTCACCTACCCTCTTGATTCACCTCCCTTGGAGCATGTTGCCGCTTCCTATAGACTGTACATGAACTCCATAATCTAGGAAGTTGATATCTACAACAATCACATAGAGCTGTATGAATCACTGTCTTCTCTCTCTGCAGTTATTTAGGAGAAAGAGAGGTCAGAAAAAACCTATAAAAATCAGTCTTATCGAATATTCATGGACCAGAGAGATAAGTGACATTCATCTAAAACTGGAGTTTCACAAGCATTTTAAGCTCAAGGCAACACTGTCAGCACAAGGAGCTGCACAAGGAGCTCCTTTTCACAATGACAGAGCTACTTGGCTCAGGCATGTCTGTCAGAAGAAGAAAAAAGACAGGGAGGAAAAACAACACGTGTTAAGATGCAGTTACATTTCCCAGCAGGGTCTATAGCTCATTCACACTTGCTAAATCACAGCCTGTGCCTCCTTTCCCTGACTCATTCCTGTAGCTCTGGGTCCTGTTGGGAAACCCTGCAGAAGCAGAATAATTTCCTGGTTCAAAGCAGTGAAAACTTTCTGCTTCCCATGAACAGGGAGGGATTCTGACCCTCCCTCTTCCACTCTAGACTCACTCTAGATTTCTGATATGTAGTCTTGTTAAACAAGATTTCGTTTAATCCCCTCATTTGTCTGTAAATCTGGTGCATGGATTTCTTCTGTGTATAAAGCAGATTAAAAGCATCTGACTAGCTAAATTTGTTTGCTTAACAGCAGTTAACTTTTTTCCTTCTAATCAATGGGAATAGCAAAATTAATTAGAGAGGCCAGAGAATAATTTCAGAGGGACCATTTCTCTGCTTAACAAAACTAATACTATGGATGAGTAAATACTTTTCCTACTGGTTTTCAAGTACTTCTCTTTTTCATTACTTTTATTCTAGTACTTAATATTTTACACAAAGGAAAATGTAAATAATTTCTCTGTTTGTTATTTTTACATAAAGGAAAAAATTATAACCATGACACTAATTCTGATTTTAGTGGGTAGCTTATTTGATTGAAGACAGTATGATTGTCTTCTTTTACACTTTAAGAGCCAATAGCCATGGGCTTTTGACCACTTTAGGATTTCAAATCCATCTGGAAAATATTTTAAAGCACTGAGGAGCTTACTGACTAAAGAAATAGAGGTTTCGTTGGGTCGCTGGTTTGGTGGTTTTTTTTTTTTGGTTGCTTGGTTGGTTTGGTTTGGTTTTCATACAGCATTGTAGCATTTGCCGTTTGAAATAAATGCATATATTCTAGGTCACTCAAAAATATTTAATATAGTTTTCATAGTGCTCTGCTATTTTTGTTGCTCTGTAAAGACATACAGGGCAGTTTCTCGTTGGCTGGGAGTGCATATTGGTAATGTGGTATTCCTGCTTCTTTTTAGCTGTCCTGAGAGCTGGAATAGACTTCTGGAAAGAGAGGAAAAAAGTCGGCTTCTTTATTTGTCTGTAACAAAGAATAAAATGAAGAAGGCATAAAAAAAAATTTAAGGAGCACAAACTGTCTGTAGGAAAAGCACCAAAGGACAAAAAAAGTGGTGTTAATACCTGGAAACACAAAGGTGAATGAAAGTGCTTTTGTGAGAAGAGGTTTGTACCTTATTGCACATATGTTTAAAATAAACTCAGAAAGTTTAGTAAGATTATTCAAATATTTAAGATCTCTCATTAAATTACAGTTTTGATATGGTTTTTGTACAGTTAGTGGGATATACTTACATATAATTTATGGTATTATGAATAAAGCTTAATGGGAGACGAATTATAAAGATGAGTTAATGGACTTCTTTCCCACAGGATTAGGAATCCCACTGTGTATCCGTTAACGCCCCCTCCATACTGAATATACCCTCATTACCAGTAGATTATAACTGTTCATGATGCACCTGGCTAACTAATATTTTCCAGCTTGATTGTAAAGAGAGAGTCCTCCTCCTTCAAATTTCTCATCAGCTGGTTAATCATTAGTTGCCTGTACTAGAATTCTAATTTCACACAGAACAACTCCATCTATTTCAAGTGGACTAAATCCCTCTCTACATGAGCTTGTCTGCATGGTGTGTCTGTCAGACAGCTCTTCAAGACTTAAAGACTCCGTAAATTTAGCTGTTTTGTTCATGAAATCTAGAGATTTCCCCATGCTTCCCTTACCTAGCTCAATTAGAAACCTTTTTTTTTATCTTTGAGATCCATCATGGACACTGCTGCTCAGTGAAAAAAACCCATAAAATACTAATATCACAATTAATAAAATTGTATTTCAAGCTTGAGTGCAGCTCTGATCAAAATACTAGTTTCAGTTGCAAAGGAAAACCTTAATGCTGAGTACAAAATGGGTCTAGAAATTGGCACTGTGAATGGAAAAAACCCTTAAAATTTAAAAATTTTAAGTCCTGTTTCCTAGCTAACATTATTAAATCCTTCTTTTCCAAAGTTGCATAGTTCCATCAGAGAAAATTTGTTGTGAATGAAATCCAGAAAAACAGACACACAACTCTAAGTATAGCACCTCATTGTTTAACCTCATATCCTCACCTTTGTGTGCATGTTGGTTCAATATTGCTTGTGGACTGTAAGTGGGGAAAGATCCATGGAAAACAGTTTGTCTTCATATCAAAATGATAGTACCATAAACTTCAACCCATTTGTTTCTGATGCTCATATTCATTTTGGCCATTAAACCTTATCTTTCATTGCTCAGGGTTGTCTCCATTTTTCTTCTGTTCTAGCACTCTGCTTAAGTGATAACTCACCAGCCATAAAACAAGGACTGAGATATGGAACCCGGGGTAGATATTGTATAAAATTGCCATCAAAACCATGTCCTAAGGCACATCATCAGTGATTTAGGGACCATTTGCTTGTTAGATTTTGAGAATAAATGGTTGCTTCTTCATTAAACCATTCAGCTCCTCCATGTGCATTTCCAAAGTGCCAGCACCACGCCTGTCACAAAGCACCCGTGTATGTGATGCAGCATTTCTGTCAAAAAAAACCCTAAAAAAACCAAACCAAACAAACAAAAAACAAAACAAAACAAAAAAACAACCACTGGAAAATTCCAGTGAGCAATTCCACAGTAAAGGTGTTTCAAATATACTGTTACTGAGTGATACTGATACTTGCATGTATGTCTAAGCATAAAAAAAATGTCTAAGCATAATAAATATTTTCTATTCTCATTTTTCTTATGATTCTTACTGTATCAAGAAAAATAATTAAATACACTGAAAATACAACAACAGTCTTTTGATCAACCCCTCTGTTCTCTATATAACTGTCAATTAGTTTGGGTTAAATTGCTGCACTATCTTAACCAGATGAATCAACATTCAAACAAATTTTGGGGTTTAGTCAATTTATTGACAGCATAGATTAAATCTAAAACTAATTCAGAATCTTGATGGGAGGAATTTAAATTCATTTTGGTATTTGACCAGATTTATTTTTCCATCAAATCATATTTTATGCATCCATATTGAGGTAGAATCTAATGATTAATAAGGTATACAACAGTATAAATGAAGCATGAAAATATCAATCATGTTAGAAATTCCACTAAAATATTTTATTTTGCTTAAAAACATATGATTGCACTGTTTTGACCATATTCTTCTTACAGACATTTGACTTTGTTAGTTGTCAAGAAAAGCAGGTTACCTGCAGGTCTTAAATATTCTTCCTGTTGATCCTGATTCTCCATAGTGTTTCCTGAGGTTTTTCAACCACGTTGAGAAGTCAAAGCATCTGTGAGTTTTGATGAGAGCCAAAACTTATCATAAATGAATTCATAAATATAAGAAAAAAGAATAATGCCAGTACTGTGGATACACAGGAGCATAGAACAATATTTCAACATTTTATCATTTTCCAAATCAGTACTGGAATTCAGAAACATTTTAGAAAGCACGTATGAAATGTTTTCTTGCAAAAATGTTCAATAAAGGAAGCCTCTGAAGTTCAAACAAATCAATCTGAAAATTCACAAATCTTGTAAGAATTTCAGAAAGAACTCCTCAGACTGACTTATACATACTGCAGTGTTAGAGAAATATAGCAAGAATGTTGCATTGATATATAAGGTTAATAACTACAAGTGGTGAAGTCCATGGCCTTGTTGAAATAAAAAAATATCATTTTTTATTAATCAAAATTGCAACATATGAGTACCTATAAAGCTCCATAAGCATACTGCACCTGAAAAACTCCTAAAATTTTCCTTCTCATGAAACAACTTTTTGATTATTTGCACTGCAAAAATATCCTTTTAGGCTACTTGAAATTTTCACTGCTGTTTAGTCAGTCCTTTTTATTTTCTACCATGTCTTTATCTCTAGTTTCTCCCGAAAAAAATCATGTCTTCATGCAAAAAGTGAAAAATACAACATTTCAATAACTTCTAAACTTATTAAGGGGTTCTTGCAAAATACTAACCCAAATTTGTTGTAGGAATACAAGAATATTAAATAGACTATATCCCCTGTTTAGTGTTCTTGCTAGAGAGCCTATTTTGCTTTCCCAAGACTATATTATCATTCATTATTTAGATCTATACACCCTTCTTACCAATTAAATAAAGTTTTTATGACATTTTGCTAAACTCTTGGCCTCAAAGGAAGGCTGTGGCAGTAATTTCCAAAGCCTGAAATCACATTCTGTGAAAAGTATTTCTTTTCATTCTGACTTCCCATTTTTCAGTCTCACTAAGTGATTCCTTGTTCCTTTGTTGAAAAGGGAACTAGAGTTTCTTTCTTATCATCTCTTCACCAATTATCGTTTTATATGCTTTTGTCATGAACCTTCTTACACCTTACCTTTCTGAGGCAAGTAATCCAAATCCATTAAGCCATTCTTTCAAAAAAGAACTTTCCAAGACTGGTAATTATAGTTATTGCCAGTCACTGGTGTGTTTTTCACTGTTTTTTTTTTATTTTTTAATTTTTTTTTTTTTTTTTTTTTTTTAGATAGAAGGAAGAATTTTCTGCGGACAACTATGGATATTTCTGGTGTGTTTAGTTTTCCAAAACAAATTTTACTAAGCAGAGGTTTTCATTAAAATACCATCATTTAGAACTCAGAAATTTTTGCATGTTCATACTTTTCCTCGAGTGTGAAGTACTTGCAATTAATCAATAGTGAATGTCACGTGGCATTAAGTTATATTTTCAGGCCACTGTGAAGTTCCTCACATTCTTTCTCAGAGTAAGTTGTTATGGGTCATACTTGGTTTATTCAGCAAAATATTCTGAATTTGGTAGAACTTAGGTGTTCCACTCTTGCCTTTAGCATATTTTGACAGTTTCTTTGACTCCTGGTAAGATATGTACTGGGGAATAGGTCAGAAAGCAGCTGGATGCAATTTTTCTCCAATTTATTTGAAGGCGTGAACTGAAGCAGCTAAAATGTAGCAGGGAATTTGTTTAACAGACTTTATGTCACATAAAATATTTTAGTTACTAAACCCCAGCCTTTTCTCGATTTTTTTACAATAAATGGCACAATGGCAGAAGGCAAAATTTAGTCATCACTGGTTTATCCTACTGTGGACCTGCTTCTTCAAACTTCTCAGTTTTCCAGAAAAATCTTACTTAGCAAGCAGTGCCAGGAGAGATGTCCATGGGTTGATGTCTCTGCTGTTAAAATAATTGCTGAAAGAAGGAAAACAAGAGAGGTGTTCACCTGTCAAACCCATGCCATGTTAGTCTGTTAGCTTAATTATGTTACTTGTATAGGTGTTGGTAACTGTGGTAATTCTGCCTCCTCCAAAATAAGAATTTTCTTTGTCCTTCAAGGATATGCCCACCACAGAGAGTGGCTCAGGAGCTGCCAGACCTTGCCCTCCTAGCCCTGCAACCCACAGACTCTGCAGCCCCTAGATGCCATCCCACAAGCATAAATTCAGAAACTTAGCACTGAGCCCAAACACCTCCATTTCATTACATTAGGGTTGTTTGGGGTTGGTGGTTTTTTTTTGTTTGTGTGTTTGTTTTTTTTTTTTTGTTTTGTTTTGGGGGTTTTTTTGGTTTTTTTTGGTTTGTTTTTTAATAGAGGCAACTGCTGGCCCCATGTCACACTGTGTGCAGCAGCTCACAGCCTCAGGCAAGCGAAATGCTGACACTTTGACAGACAGCCTGGGAAATGAATGCTGATCTTGGGAAGTGAGGGGGAGGACAACGAGCTGTGGCTGGCATCCCAGAAGTAAACCTTCCCCAAGTGGGAATAGCACCTGAAAGCCCCAGTGCTACCCTGTTGATGGCTATTGGTGACTCTGACCTGCAGGATGGATCCTGCAGTCTTCAAATATTGAGAATTAGAGCAGCAGTCTTGTCTCTGCCTGTGGTCGATTTTCTAATACTTCACTACAGAGATACTTGCAGCACTGGTGATTTCAGTCAAAGATTTCCAATACCAGCTGAAGAGGATCACAGTTTAGAGGGTTTGTTGGTTTTTTTTTTTTTTTTTTTTTTTTTTTTTTTTGTAGGCGGAATTGAGAGGATAAAATGGGGAAAAAATATATGACTTACATGAATCTTCTCTGCAAGATTCCATTTGAATAAGAAAAATATTTTCACTCCTCTGATATCACCAGAAGAAGGTGTAAGGAATTAAATTATAACACGAAAACATAGCTCAGGAAACCTGTAGCTTTGAGTGGTAGTTAGCTGAGGGATTTTTAAGTGTATTTTTCATTTCTATTGCCACTAATGCTTTTGAAACAAAATCAATCTCTCCACAAGCTAGCTCCTCTCTGTGTTTTTCTTGGGCAGTGGGACTTTGCCTCATAGGAGAGAGAGGCCAGAGTAGCGTTGTGTACTTTTTCTTAGGGCTTCAAGGCAGTGATGGTTGCCTGATTTGTAAATCAGAGAAATCCAAGGGGACTTTCAATTTGCAATGGCCTTCTAGGAGTTCAAAACTACCCAGGATATCCCAGAGGGCCTGCAGTCAAACCATTTCTCTCACTTCTGGCATGCTCAGGAGATGCATATTAACTTCACACAGTCTGCACAATGAAATAGCTGTCCTTGGATCACACACGCAGCTTTCAGGATTTTGGTTGTAGCATTTGTACTCAAAATAAGATACACTTGTATTAATAATTCTTTGTCAACTGAAATCTGGGAAGAATAGTCAGCACTCTGTAGACAAACTATATTGTGTCTTCTGTGTGTTTGTGAAAGTGGATCACTGTCTGACTGGAGGAATACCTCTAGAAGAAGACAGAAGTGCAAGAGTGGCATCTTCCACACCCAGATTCTCAGCTTTATTATAACTTATTTCACATCAGCTGGAGACCAGGTTACATGAAATCCAAGCAGTTTCCTCCCTGTGCTTCAGTTCCAAAGCCTTTTTATCCCCTCCTCTGAGGTGACATTTACTTGACAAGGGCTCCAATGTCAAGGCTCTTGAGGCTTTACTAGCTCTGACCAGCCTCACCTGGGAGTCCCCTAACCCTAACCCTCCCCATGGGCCCAGGGCCTCTATTTAAGCTCTGCCTGGCCTGTTGGCTCCTTCTTTGGCTGATGCTGTAGTATATCGAGGTGGTTTCCAGTGGGCTGCCATGGCCAGGATAGCTCAGGTAGGCTCAGCACTGAGTCCAAACTCCCAAGCAGTTCCCAGCTGCAGGCAATTCAAGCAAGCTTAAGTGATTTCTGGCTCTTAGTGATTATCAGCTCTTTGTGATTTCAGCTCTTTAGCTTGCTTGTGCTGAAGCAGCAGATGCAGGCAGAGAGAGGAGAAGCGCTGTATAAGGTTCCGCAGGATTCTTTATTTGTGTCCCCCACGAAGGGTCTCAGTGGCAGCTCTTCTGCCGAACCAGGCAGAATTAGGGGTTTTTATACTCTACAGGGGTTTTGGAAATTGTCCAATAGAAAGGGTCAGGGGAAAGTGACCTACAGGCTTACAGAGAGATAAGCAGGGTCCGAAAGGTGGCAGAGAGGGGCTTCTAAGGCCCAGTCATCGTGACTTGGCATTTCCTAGCTCAGGCTTCTGACCGCCAAGGAGGCCTTGCAGGCCCTGGGCCTGCTACAGTAGTAGTGGTTGTGTCCGGTTGTGTTCTCTGCTCAGCCTGAATTCCTGCAGTTTTCCTGTGGTAGACTTTGGATCTCACTTTGCTCTATGACCTCTGGATGTTTGGATCTGTTCTCACTATTCTTGTGCAGGTACTCTGGGTCTGTCATGGAGGTGGTGGAGGGGTTGACTTCTGGCTCATATTCCTCCTTCTGGAGCATCCTGTCTTATTGCTCCACAACAACCAGTACATGGAAATAATTTATTTCCAATGCAATATTTTCTCAAGAAAAATGTTTGGGGCACATGGCTAATTATTCCTCTCAGCACTACTCTAACCATCTCAGGGAGTTACCTCTTGCCACCAAAACTGGGTTTTTACAAGAGTCCAGAGGGATGTAGGGAGATGCTGCCAGGCTTGCCTATAAGGGTTTGCCTGCATGGCAGTGGTCTGGGAAGGAAAAGATAGAAGAGTCATAGAAGAGTGTTATGTCATAAAAAACCAGTTGTTTTAAGGACAGCTTTTTTGGGCTACACTTTGCTACCATATTTAATTCCCAGAAAGTCAGTGCTCACTAAGATTTCCCACTGCATCTTTGGAAGGAAGTTTAAATCAAGAGCCTATCAACTTTCAGTGTGGTTCTTACCAGTGGGTGCATTTTTCAGCAGCAGAATAATACTTCTGTGTTGAAATGGTGATCTGTGACATTGCTGTTGGTCAGTTGCTGTATAATTCCACATGATGAAAGAAATGTTGACTACTGCTAGTAAATGAATTTTCCAAGAAAAACTAATAAGGAAGAAACTTCTTTCTTTTCAGTATTTGCCTCTGAAGGTTTGAAACAGGAGATGCTGGAAAACACCAGAGAGTAATTTTTCAAGAGAGAGGTTTTTTTTCACAAATAAAAGACTTCCTGGATAGGATAAAATATCTCAGTCTATCAGCAAGAGATAAACCAGCTTGAGTATTAAATAATAAAAACTTCCTTCTCTTTTCTGTTGTAATATAATCATGGCATATTATAAAATAAGATTACAAAAGACTTTTGACCTTTTGTTATTTTGTCTGATATTTTAAACAATTAATTATGAAGGAAACAACATATGGGAGGAAAAAATTAAAGCTGCTAATAAATAAATCTATTTGGAAATTTACTGTTTTCCATGCAGAGAATTTGAAGACAACAAAGCCTTACTGGGTAATCTTTAAAGTTTTCTTTCTAAGCAGGCTTGACAGTGCAATGGTTTATGACCACCTGTGTCAGTTTGTAGACATGTTCTAGAACTTTTGAAAAATGCTTATAATGTATATCTATAAAATTACCCTTCCACATAAATCAAGAGTCTTTTAAAGTCTTTGGAAAGACTGTAAAACATCACATGTAAAGAGAGCCAGAAGTAGAAAAGCTTGTTTTTAAAAATGGTTTTAGATTTTTTCTGAGGGTAATCAGAAATGGTACAGGAAATTTCTGTTCCTGAAGGTTCCAGCTAGCAGATTCTCTGTACAACTGGCTAGTCTGAAATAACCAAAGTGGTATTTCAATGATTAATGATAAATTGCTCAATATCTCATTCTTGTGCCTAGTATTCTGAACATCTTGAAGTCAAAATATCAGGTTTATCAGACATTTTGGAGCTACCTCATTCTCCTTATATACATTCTGGGCCATTCAGAAGGAAATTAATTTTCTTTTCTGACTGTCACAATATTGTATTTTTTCAGGATACCACTTTATAAAGATACTTTGTGAAATTATCACTCTTCTGGGTTTGTCTGTAAACTGAAAATTGTTGGTGTCTATAATAAAATTCCATCTCTTCACATGTGTTTTCTCCAGAAAAGGATTCTCTTCCTATGGTGTTTTACTTATGTGAATTAAAATTGTAGACTTAAACTTATAGTGGTTTCCTATCCAGTACAATTTAATGGGCTCAGACACAGGACATGTGGTTCATATTTTTGTTTTCATTCTGATGTTACTTAGCCTATATCTGCCCAATTTCTCTTTTATATTTAGAAGAGTAAATAAGTATGTTGACCACTACACCACTGTTTTGAATCCAGACAAATCTGGGAAATACTTTGCTGAGGACAGGAACAGATATTTTGAGTGGTTTTTATTGCTGGACCGTCTGCAGTAAGAGTTGGCTGACCAAAACAAGTCATCTCAGCTGTCATTCAGGATGTTAAGCCCCAACTTGGGAGCTTCTAAATTGCAATGGAGTTGTAGTTGATCTCATGGGTGCTAGGCACAAGAATTTAAAGTTGTGGGAAGTTGTTGAATTTCTGGTGCAAATTGTTTTTCCTATATAGCATTCTTAGAGAAACAGTACTTTGAGTGTGTTCAATGCTGAATCATCCTTCCATTTGTTTATTTGACCAAGGGATTTTGCAGCTGAAATGTTTCTATTGTTTTCAGTAACTGGACTACTCTTGTGCATGAAATGAGCTCTTCAGCTCCTTCCTTAAAGGAATTTCTCCCGAGTCAATGTTCTTTGTATATTGTTGCTCATGTTTTTCCCTTTGAGTATCTATGCCTAATGAAAAAAGCAATGTTTCCCCAGTGTGAGGCAGATGAGGAATTATTTTAAATGCATAGAAAGACCCTTTCTTTTACAGAAAGATCACCAAAGGATTGGAGTTGAGAAGTAGCATATGGTGTTTGTTTCAATACTCAGTGTTTTGAGCAAGTAGCTTATCCCAGCAAAAGCAAATATCCAAGTATGTGGAATCATCCAGAAATAGAGATCTTTAAAGAGGAGAAGAAAAATCTTCAGGCTAGCTCTGGAAAGGTATTTTTTGCCAGAGCAGTTGCCCTAGTGATTCATCTAAGCTAATAATAGCTGGGATTCCTTCCACAAGGGGGAGATGTGTGGCATGGTATGTTTATTCACTGTTCCTGTGGTTTAATACATTTATTATTCCATCTATGTCCAAACATTGATCTGATAACTTTTTATGAGTTTATTTTTACTGTCAATGAAACTTTGAGGGATTTGCAAGCATTGAAACTTTTTTTTTTTTAATTATTGTTCCAGAAGCTTATGAAGATCTTTGTATCAGTTAAGACAAAAAAAGAGCCAAAATTGTCAGGGGCTGTACAGTTTGATTGGTGTGGGTCCTTCGTGTTGGGTAACTCTTTGGTAATAACTGGTACCAGTGACACAAAGCTCACCTGAAATTTCAAGGCAGAGTGCTTGATTTTTTGTGATTCTTTAGCTTGGTGAAAGATCACATATTTCTTTATGACACATAGACTAGCTGCCTTGGCATAATTTCATTCTGAGTCATAAAAGCTTGCCAAAATCTCAACTAATATGAATAATTTATATTGACAGACAGGGTTACAAAATCCTAATATCAGCCATTTAATTTGTTCTGTCTACACTGAATTCAGCAATTCATCTATTTTTACAGTTAAAAATTAGTTAGCATTATGCCTGCACTCTTTTTCAGAAAATTATAGTGCATTTTCCTGCAGAAATATTTTGTTGACTCATACATACATATGTGTATGTATGAGTCAACATATGTGTATACATTCACACTAGTCTTGGAAATATGTAAGTAGGGTTTTTTAACTACAGCAATTGAGTGTGTCTGTTAAAAATTCCTGGTTGTCAACAAACATAGCAGCACACTTAAAGTATTCATCAATGATGCTTCCAGTTATAAACTATTAAATAGAAAGTTAATAAATGTTGCATGGGAAAGCATGTCATTAAATGTCTGACTAGAATCTGCAGTGTGTCTCTACATGAATTGAAGTGCCCAAGATCAAATTACAAGCTCTTGAACACAGAAGGAAAATGTTCATTAAAATCAGATGCTATTCTGACTTTGGAAGGCCTCATAAAACACTTAGTATTGTTACTATGGAACAGGTTGTCCAAAGAAGCTGTGGATGTCCCATCCCTGGAAATGCTCAAGGACGGGTTGGATGGGGCTCTGGAAAACCTGGGATAGTGGGAGGTGTCCCTGCCCATATCAGGGAAGTTGGAATGACACAATCTTTAAGGTCTCTTCCAATCCAAAGCACTCTGACTGTATAATTAATTAAAAAATAATTAATTGTTGTCTGTAAGTAGCAATATTAATAAACATCCCTTTTTCAAAGTTCATCTCATCCAGACTTTGGTTTTAGTGGCATAGCAGACAGAAGTGAACCCACGAGTCTGTCCAAGTGATGACAATAGTTTATTACCAGCAGTTATGATTCTGCTATGTTATTTATAATTTTTTCTTCTTTGCAGAGCACAGTATTCAAGAGATAATTTTAGATTTATTTAGCTGATTTGCTGGAGGTAAGGGGTTTTCACTGAAGTTTAGTTATCTTTATTTCCTTGAGGGTAATGTTTTTGGTCTGTGCATCCTGTGCAATATTATCAATTTATTTAAACATTGCTGCTGATATTGGAAGTGAGAGATTTATTTTTGTTTTGAAATGTTCATCCATATCCCATGCTGTCTTTAGAAATAGGATAAAACAACATGGTGTGTTTATATGTGAATGCTTTCTTTGCTATACAAAAGGTTGTCTCCAAAGTTACTGTGAAAAATGACTGTTCTGGTATATGATTTTGGTTTTAATTAAAAGTTTGATCTGCTTACTAAAGAATTAATAAAATTTCAAGATGAGATGAAGAAATAATCTCTTTTTCTATAAAATCTGCATAAGGTGTGGGATATGTGGGCCTTAGCACTTTCTGCCACTATGTTATTGAATTTCCTACTGAAAACCACCTGCTGCTGATCCCATGAGCGCAACAGGCTGTGGAAAGCAGTACAAAGAATTTGAACTTGATATGTTTACCTTGGTGAGCTGCCTGAGTTAAGGATAAGCTGGAAGCCTTAGAAAGGAGCTGTGCTGCTGTCAGGTGGATGTGCTGTGGTTTTCCCACCCTGGTATCCCCACAGAATAAGAGCAGAGAGATAGGGACGACAATGGTGACAGCAAAAACAAAGACTGAACAGCAGACAGAAGAATATGCTTTTATTGAAACACAACAATTGCACTAAAAATGGCTCTGTAGAAATCAGGTGTGGCATTCCACAATCATATTTACCATGAGAAAGCTGATGAGAGAAAAATCTTTTTGCAAATAAAGGAACAGCTTCAGTTTTCAGAGGGATGGTTGACGATTTCACTCTAATTAAGAGCCCTATAAATAAGTAAACCCAACTCCTGTAATGCAAGTAATTTTTCTTACATGCGTTGAAGAATTGTCCAGGTAATATATTTGCAATGCACCTAGCTCTGTATCAGTGTATAAAGACTATGCATGTGTAGGAACGTGTGGTTTTAATCATAGCACTGCAGTACTACACATTCATATCAGTAACGTAGATGATCTAATTTTCTTTCTTCTATTTACTTAAAATCACAGAAAACTGAATTTTTCTCTTTTTTAATTAGGCAAGTACCATCACTAAATATAATAAAATATCTCGTGTGATTTTTTTCTGCAGTTATATTGTTCCTTTTCTTTTCCTGCCAAATTTTGTGAGTTTTGTTTGCACTGTTTCATCCTTAGTAATCTGAATGATAAATTGCACTGCTAATTTTAAGTCTTAACCCTATTTCATGAGTCTGCCAAGTATATCTATCCCTTTCCTGTTGACAGCTTATTTTAAGGAGCACTTGAGTAATTTGCCTCTGTGAATAATTGCTAATCAAAATTTTCACAGGTTTCAGAGACTGATGAAAAAGTTTGGATTATTTTTCTTTGTTTTTTCTTACCTCCAAATAGCAGATACCATCAGATGTTCCAATTCACTGACATGAAGTAGGTTTTAATAATTATTTCAAAGATTCATGTATATATATTGGCAGATATTTACTCACTGATTCTTAGACTTCAGCTTAGTGGTACATTCTTTTGAATCTCTTATGAAACACAAGTAGTGTAGTAAAAGTCAATTCAGAAAATTGCATTAGAATAACATAATATGAACTTATGGTTTGGGATTTCACTGTCATAATCCCAGAAGTGGAACATTAAACTGAAATCTATTTTGCTCAAAAATTCTCTAACTCCAGTTTAGTATTTACATCTGTAAGCCAAAATGGGTGTTACTCACTTCATATATAACTGTTTGATACAGCAGAAACTGTCTTCAACAGAAAAAGTGCACTTTTGAATACAGGTGAAAAATTCAGGTGTAAAGTAGCACTCCACGAGCAGAAGACTGTCAAAACACTAAATATTTTCTGTTGCATCTTGGCCTTTTTTTCACTTTTCCCATGCACTTCTCTTCCATCAGAAAATTCTATAGTGAAGGTAAATGTTACCAATTAGGTAAAAAAACCCAACCTTGTCAACCTCCTTATGCGAGAAACATGGTGATAGGTAAAGTAAGGCTAAGGTAAAAGCCAAACATTAATTTCCAGAGTTTACCTTTAATGAGGCTAGAAAACAGATACTTTTATAAAATTATTAAAACTTTTTTAATCTAAAGATAGTTTATTTTCCAAATGTTTTGGTTAAAAAGCATTACAGTAGAAAGAAAACTGAAGCACAGTAATATATGTGGCAAATATGATGGGAAACAAATCCAGGAATAACAGATTTCATGCAAAACTCTCAGACCTTGGCTTAGCACTCACAGAAACATTATTCAAAATGATGTCATGCTATTTGTAACACTTTAGATTTAAAATTGCCTTCTGAAGAGAAGTTTCTTTGCAGTTTGTCCTGCCTTCCATGTGGGTCATTAATGTACAAAGGAACGTGTCAGAGAGTCAGGCAGAGGAAGAATAGCGGCAATATTGGAGCACAGCAATGCAAATTCATTTTTCAGCCTAGAAACAAGCCAGTGAGAGATGGGCTGTTGAATTATCCCAAGCCAGCATTTCACAGTACACCACACACCTGGGGGACCAGACGAACACTTTGGACAATAATTCATCTTGCAGCACTTCTTGTCTGACAACTCACCATTAGAAAAAGCATAAATCATGTGCAGTGGAAAAGGAAAGAAACAAAATGCCTGTGACCTTGATCTTTCAAATATATATGCTGGCATTTAAATTTATAATATTCTGTGAGCAGCTCCACTGAGATCATCAGGACCACCTCCTTAACTAAAATTTGGGATGGATGAGTTAGGCAGGCTTGTATGTTGTTGTCACTTTTCTCACAGCTAATGAAACTAATCTTCTGAATGAGCCTATGCAGGGTAAAGGCCTTGACCTCCCCATCCCTCGAGGCAGGAAACTTTTTTTCTGATCTATATCCAGCACCTAGCTGCGTACAGCAGGCTGAAACCGCAGCTGAGGCTTTAATGCTTATGCATTAGGATGAAGTCTAATGTGAATATGAAATGAATAATGCTATTAAGATATGCATGAATGTAGAAGGACAATTTAATTTTCAAATAGCTGGCAGTATTTTAAAACTTTTTTCTGTGCCAACATTGAAGTTAAAAATTCTGCAGAATGGCTTCAGCAAAGGAAATGATACTGCTGGAAGATGAATAAAGCCCAGTTTCTGTTTCTCCTAGATCTGATTTAAGCTAGGTTTTAATTCCCCAGAACAGAGGCTTTTTTTTTTTTTTTTTTTTTTTTTTTTTTTTTTAAATTCACATTTTGAGCTTGAATCCAATGTTATGGCTATAGATTACAGGGTTAAGGGTATCTTTTAATGAAAGATATATCTGCAGCCATTAAATTCTTTATCAAAATAAAAGATGAAGATTAGTGCTTGGTAGAATCTGATTCCAAAAGACATATTTGGTTGACAAGTTTCAAGAGTATGATGCTAATGGCCATGATACCTTCTTGCCAAGGCATCTTGTCAAAAGGAACATAAGAACTATTTTTTACAGTTTCTACTTGTTTTGAAAAGCTCCCATAATATTAAAAAAAATATATAATGTTTGGCCATAGACCAATTAACACATTCAAGATCTTAAAAGAAGTTATATACCAAGTGAAGTGAATGACATTTGTCTTTGGTATAGACAATGTTTGATTGCTCAGGACATTCACGAAAATGTTCAATAGTGAGAAACCTTGCCCCTTTGAAATCTTTGTAGAAGCTGTCCTGTCATTCCACTCACTGGAGAATTAGTCAGTTATTTGGTGGTTTTTGGTTTGTATTTTTTCTCTTCTATTGATGTTGCATCTTTCTATATTTTTATATTAATAAATATTGGATATTACTACATCAAATGTAAAAGTTCACATATGTATATTTTTATACACAGGCTTTAAAAAAATAACTCCCCAAACACGGAAGAGTGAAATCAGAATTATTTTGCTGAAAGCATTTCTTTTGAAAATTTCTCAGCCTTTACTTATTAATTGCATCATCCTATTTCTTTGTTGTGAAAGCTGGCACAATATTAACACTCATTAAGTGGTGTGGGTTTCAACAGTTTTTCAATATTTATTTTACAATCTTCGTAACATCAGGTATCCCTAGCTGTTGGAGTTATTCTCCATTTGGTTTGTTAATGTTTATCCATGTCATAAGCTTTATAGCTGTCTTCAATTGAAAATATTCTCCGAGCTTGGGGAATGAGAGCGTATCAGACCTACATCCAAATCCTGAAAGTGTTTCCTTAGCACTTTTTTCCCCTGTGTTATTTTTGGCACTTTTATTATTCTCCTTTTGGTGGAAGTTTGCATCATTGTCATGTTTTCCCTATACTTAAATCCCTGACTGGCCCAACACCAAGTGGCAGACCTTTTTCCTTGGTATTTTTAATTAATTTGTACACTTCATTGCTCATAGTTCATACAATTGAGTACATTTTTACCATTAGCTAAGAGGTTGCTAATTTTTTAATTTCCAGTTGCTGTTACTCTGAGTTAGGGGAATGGTCTGGACAAAGTTGCTGTTATTTTTCATTATGGAATCATGATTTTATAGTTATATAAGAAGCTTCTTTGCAACAAGTGAGTAAAAAGGTGAAAACCCCTATCCAACACAGACAATTAGGTTAAAAATAAAACCAAAGAAAACCAAGTTATATTAATTCATTATTAATTCAATATCAGCAGAGAAAAATATTCTTTTGAATCCTGGAGTAGTGATATGCAATTACATATATATGAATTATGTTGCATAAAAAGTATCCAGTGAATTTTGGTATTTTGCGTGGAATAAAATATTAACAAGTTAAATTTGTTATTTATAAATTAACTGAATCAATGTGTAAAATATTTATTCAAAATTATTCTATCGTCAGGCTTTCCTCATAAACATTTGAATAAATTATATATGAATATTTTACGTCTTTCCAATGCTACTTAGTAAAATTCTTGCTGTATTACTTAGGAGGAATGCAACATGAGCATAAATTCTCATATTGGTATTTAAGTTTGCCAATGCTTTGAGTTTCCATAAACATGTTAAGGCAGGCAGTGCTCTCCATTCTCTGTATTTGACATGAGTGATATGAAGATTTAGTAACTTTTTCTATTCTACATCAAGATAGAAATTTGAAAAATGTAACAAAAAACCCAGCAGGAGATCCTGCAAGATAACTAGATATGCAGGAACTCCCACAGATGATATGGAAACAGTAATTTTCCGCCTTGATTTTAGCCAGAAATTCAAACTTTTGTTGAAATCTTTGTCAAAACTTATGTATGCTTGTGGAAATTCAAGTTTTTAACACATTAAGTTTTGTCTGTATTTGTAGAAATAATACTTAAGTTGCAGTGATTTAGAAGAGGAGTCAGATTTGGTAGTCAGCATTTTGGTAGTGTGCAAGCACAAAGAGTGAATGAAAGCAGAATGATACAGCAGGAAAGATTTTGAAGGAAGTGATCATTATAATGAAAAAATGACATGTGACAGGAGAGGTACCACTAAAAATCCTTCAGTGGTCATGCAGGGAGAAGTGCCATCTTCTACAGCTTCTGGATTTTACATTGCCTTTTGCAAGTTATTGGTAGAAGTAATTATTTGTCTGTTTTGCATTTCTGCGTTGTTTTTTTTGATAGAGTGACTGGGACACTTGGTGAAATTAAAAATAAAAGAAACTGAACACAGCCCTCCAAAAAAGAAAAATTCCAAATCCTCAGCCCAGACCCAGCAAACAACTACCTATTGCAAGGATGAGAAAGATGCATAATGTTTTGCTGTGCCCTATTACCTACTAGTCTAGCAAATATAATTGTAGCTCTCTCTCTCTATAGAAAAATGGCACATTTCCATATTATCACTAAGCACTTACATTTCTTCCTTTGCGGGACTACACAAGCTAATTTAAACAATTCTTAGATCAAAATGTTGGAAACTTGTTCATTCAGAAAGGATTGTCCTAAAGACAAAGGTCCATATTTTTACAGATCAAAGAGTACTGACTCATATAAACCTCTCTTAAGCCATGCCACAGATTTTTAATACTAAATTTGTCCTACCCACAGGCACTTCCCAAATGTCAGCCAATGAGCATGCATATGATGAAAGATCTCTGCTCACTGCCCACTCTTATTGAATGACAAAGACACCCACAGCCTGGTTGGGATTAGTGTCCCTTGAGATATCTTGTGTTTAGAAGGGATCTACTCCACAGGAAAAAAAAGAAAAAAAAAAAAAAAAAAAAAAGCTTGGAAGGCATTGTAGGAATTCACCAGGAAATCATTTTGCAATTCCCATGAAAGGCAGGTCTAGTAAGGCGTTCAAGCAGAAAAAAATGGGATCCCTGTTAAAAGATATTCTACAAACTGACATTTTATTTTCCTTCTTCAATCCAAAACACAAGATTCCTCAGAAATCTTGACTATCCCCCTGAAAAGAATTTCATTTAGCACATCTTTTATGTTGGAGTCTGTGAGCTGAAGGCTAGATAGATTCCATTGTCCAACATCTGTGTGGATCCAATATTTCTGCTTTTCTGACAAGCTGAAAGACCAGTTATTTGCAAAGTCTCTGGAGGCAGTCAAATAGAAAAAGTTTAATTTTAATCTTTTGGAAGAAGTCTACTTTGCTGCGAGCAAACACACTTTTTTTTTCTTGAAACTGTATCTTAAGTCAAGAAGCACAAGCCCAGTGGTCTCTGCAAAATTTTAGTGAAGCTCTGAAGTTTGTCATGAGATGTGTGACCCTGTGGATGAGAAGTGATTGTGTTATTATTGTAAATCTGATATTTAGGCAGGATATGGGGAAGGAGCATGGTTCTCAGTACAAATCTTAGCATGCAGATGTTCTAAATGTATTTTATTATAGAGGCAAAGAGGAAGCTAAGCATGGAAAACAAGTTCAAAGAACAAAATATACAGTAGATACTTCTGGCATTCAGTGGACAGAAAGTGTGTACATTGCAGGGCAGACCTCCCATGGGTCTTATCTGCAGCCCATTAATTTGACAGGAAACTCCAATGTGCTCTGCATCTGGTTCTGGATCAGCAGATTGCACCTAGCAGTCATTTAATGTGTTCAATTTCATTAAAGTTCAGTAAAAACTGAACCTTCTTCTCTTCCTGGTTATTCTTAAGCACACTACATGTAGCACATAGACAGCTTTAGTTTTAATGTCATTTCAGGCTTTTTTAGTCCTAAACCTCTTAGAGAAACCCCAGCTATTGCTAACCACTGTAGACTAACAATATCCCCCTTTATATAAATATATTTTGCATAAAACCTTCACATTTTCCTCCTCAAGTAAGGACCAAAACCTTTGTGTTGAAGTGCTTTTTTTTTTTTTTCCTTTTACTCTTCAGTCCTCTTTTACATCCTCTAGCTATAGCAGTTTAAATTTCTTTCCTGTCTTACTGACAGGATCATTTCTGCCTTGAAGGCACAGTTTTCTGCTGGCATTATGCAGAGCTGCACTGTCATTGGGAAGCTCCTAGAAGGCGTCTCCTCTCACTTCCAGGTAGATACAGTTACTGATATGTAGTCTATAGACTTCATTGACGGCTTTGTGAGGCTAATTGCTTCAAAATACAGGTTTTGGAAGGCTAAGAATGAAAACCCTGACTCATCTGTAAATGGAGTATAAAATGATTGCTGTGTTATGGAAGTACAGATGCTATGATCTCTGTGGCTAAACCTGAAATAACATAGGATATTGGACCTCATTTATTGTTTGCTAGATTCCCTGGCAGTTGTTGGTATCTGTTTACAGTCAAAATTTTATTAGCACAATTTTCCAGGAATGAGGTCAAACAACAGAATTCAGCAGAGGAGCATATTTTTGGAATATCAATGTGAACTGGGATCTGGCTACTTTTAAAATGTACTGTGGCATATATTCGCAGTAATTGGAAAGAGGAATTTTTAAACCTTAACTATCAGTGGGAAGATTATGACTTGGTGGTGAAAAAATACATCCACAAAACACTTTGATCTGACAAAATGTTGTTGTTAACCCCACAGCATAGGGTTGTTGCTGCCAAAATCAGGCTGTTAATTTTGTACTGATTTTCAAATCTTCAGGACTGATGTCTCTCAGATTTGCTGTCTCTGAACTTCTCTGCAGATCTGAGTGGATGTGATGTTAAATCATCTCACATTGCTCTTAGAAGAGTGTCTAAATGGAGCTCACCATCAATGGGGTTCAGTATAGATTTTGGGGTATCTGACTGTTCTCTAGAGTCTACTGTGTTTTGATTTTTTACCACTTGAATAAAAAAAGCTAGAAATTTCAAGTCAATTTTTGGATAAAATATGTAGTTGCCATTGTTTTAATGTGGAAAATACACCCTTTTTTCCCCCCGAGAAGCCAGCTATTGCATGCAGACTTGCATTTGCATCTTGCGTGGAGGAGAGCTTGAAGATTTGAATAATTGCTTCACTTATAAGTGCACAGTGCCATTCAAATATATTTGAATTAGAAAACTGTTTACATTCTCAGGGGCTTTTTGTACATAACACAAGGAAACTTTCAGCTTTTCAGGCACTCAGGCTTTCTTAAAAATGCCATGATCAGAGATGCAATGTATATTTTTTTGAGACACATCTATTTATGATGGACCAAACACATTTGTTCTCAATGTTGCTTCTGTTAAAACAGATTTATGGAATCTTCATTCTGATAAACAGAAATTATGGGCCAAAAGTTTGTCCTGATTAAATTAACCCCAAGTAAAATGTATTAAGAGTATAGTTGATCAAAAATAAAAAATATAATGCAGAATACATTTGAAAACTTTTTAAACTAAATTCAGGTTTCTTTTTTATTTTCTTCTAGTGCTAAGCAAAAAAGCACAATAAAATATTGATTACGGCAACATTTCTAAAATTCAAATATATACTAAAAGACAGTCTTATGACATGCTCAAATTAGCCCTAGTGGTAATACATTAATGTGGAATCATTAGTATTTTAACTTCTGGTGATTGTCAGAAATATTTGCATAAATAAAAAATGTTCCATAAAGGAATCAAAAGAGTGTCAAAGGAACTTGGATGTTTTCTAACAGTCTTCTGATACTGTGTTCAGTAGGCTGTGGTTAGTTGTTCCTTTTTCCTTTTGCTGGAGCAAACATAAAACATTCTGCAGCTTTTCTCTCTTCAGTGATCTGCTCCCAGAAGTAAATGAAAGGCTGAATTTCAGCAACATTTTCTGTTTGATTCTTTCTTTAAACAGCTGTATGTAAGACACGCAACCTTTCTTTGTACCATGACTTTTACTCTAATTCCTGTTTGAAAATGTCTTAGTCATTGTCCCTTCTTCTGTGGTTTTGGTGCTTAACTACAAAGAAAAGAAAGTATGAGGGAAAATTCTCTAATTTTTCCTGCATGTGCCCAGTTGTTTCTAGTTGCAGGCTGGTTCAAACCAAGACTTTCTTTTGTACTTTGTCAGAAGTTTTGTGGGCACAGTCAAGGTGTTTCTGAAGGCAGGCTTTCTGTCCTTAACAACATCTTTGTTTCCACTTAATTCTTTCTTCTGTCACAAAGATCAGTTGAAATAACTTTGCTGTGCTTGTTGCAGTTATTTGAGACTGGAAGGATTAAGCCATATCTTGAGCAGTTTTGCTGCACCACATCTCCTTTTAGAGTGAAAAAACGTATTTTTAAATGATTATTTAGGCAGTGCATGGTGTTCAGGATATTAAGCCTGAGGCTTTTTTGGGGGGAGCTCTCTTGAAACTCTAGACAGGTTTGCTTCAAAGCCATTACTGACTTAGTTTTTCCTCAGTCTGTGACAGTGTTGTGAAAAAGGAAAGAAGGCTTTTGTCCCTTTATGAAATCTCTCAAATTTTCCTCTTAATACCTCATTCCATGTACTATTGAAGTCAATTAGCAATTAATCTGTAGGCTGCTCCTTGGGAATATCCAGTCTTTTTCAGTAAGACCTTTAATTCTGTTCTATTTTTATGGAGGGAAACACTTTTGGTTATAGGATACATTGATGATTGGGCAGTTCATGAATCTCTTTCACCTTGCCACATGATCTGATCACAAGTCTTGTTGAGGTATAGGACTTATGTTATAATTTGTTGTGTATAGTAATAGGAGTTTGCAATTACCTATTAATTATTTAGTGCATATAGCACTTCCATGTTTTTCTCTATGAAGGATATTTCCTTTCAAGTATGTATTTACATTCTTGCTTGGCATGAAGATCAATTTAAAATGAGCCTTTTCCTATCCTGCCTAAGAGTGGCAGAGTTTGACTCTATCTATTTTTAAAATTTAACTCCCAGAGCATGCACTAGTGTATTGAAATCACTGCTGTTGCTTCTGTTAACAGGAATAACATTTCTTCTTTTTTTTTTCTTTTTTTTTCTTTTTTTTTTTTTTTTCCCTAATAATGGGAAAAACCTATTTCCCATCTCTAGCAGTGCTACTTCAACAGCAGTGCTATTTTATGTAGCATGTTATCTTGCTCAAATGTATTAGAAATACAATTCCTGCCATCTCACTTCTGGTGAGCTGTCTGTGTCTCTGCAGATTAGAGAGAATAATTCATTACTAGGACAGTCCTAAATAAAACTTGTCATTTTTATTCTTTTTAATGGGAGGGGAAAAAAATGTTCCTTTAGAATATGGACGCTGAAAAAATTCTATTTTTTCTCATGACAAAGTCCCAAACTTTGAAGAAATGCTGCCTCCAGCCCCCAGCTTCCAACACCTTTAGCTGAATTCTCAGTATCTTTCTGCTTAAAGTGACAAGGAAATTTAGATAAACTGTACTTTTCACATTTAAAAAACTACACTGTAAGGTGTCAAAATTTAAAAGTGAAAGTGTTGCTTCCAGAGCAAAGCTGTTAAGAGTTGAAAAGAGAAATAGAAGCAAAACACTCAAAATAGCTGAAGATGGATCTTTTCAAGTTCATGAATAATATGTGACATGGTTTCTTGCAGCAGGACAGATATAAATGATTCAGAAAGTTTATTTCTTTCTAGGAGTTTTTATTTGCTGTTTCCTAAGGATATTGCAGTAATATGTTGAAACAAAAAAAATAATCTGATTCTTCCTCTCTGTGTTGCTTTCCCTTTGGGTCATTTTTGCCAGCATAAAATATCTGAACATGGAAAATATTTTCACAAGTTTAAACAGAAAAAAAAACCACTTAAAAAGGACATTTATAAATTTTCCTTGTATTTGTTTTTTGTATTTATTTTATTTATTTGTATCTATATATATTGTATTTATATTGTACTTTTATATTTATAAAACCATTTTACAATGTTTATACGCAGCCCATTACCAAACTTTTGGAATTATCAGTTTTTACTGCATTCTGCAGCATAATAAAATGGGAATTTGTGTCTTCTGTCATGAGCAACTGTGAGAGTTGGTTGCAGTGCTGAAGAGGTCTTCAGTTTTTTTTCTTTTATTGACTAAATTTAGACATTTGGGTTTGCATTAACAGCTTCTTTGTTGGATTCAGCCAGATGGCAAATGACAATGAAGTGTTAACAATTCTCTCCTTTTCCCTTTTCTGTCTTCTTTTTATTGCAGAAAGTCTCTTCATTTCACTGTAAAACCCTACTATTTACATGCAAGTTCACTCAGGGGCTGTGCTGGTCCTGGAGTTGGATGTTTCTCCATATGGAGCAGGAGAAATGTGCCATTTCAAAGCCCATTACTGTGACTGTGGGGTGGAGCAGCAGCAATTTTTGGTGTAGTTTTGCTGTTATTAATGACTCTGTGCATGTATCTTGGTGGTTTTGGTCAATCCCAAGTCTCTGTGTGGAGCTGGGTCACTACTCCCAAGCACTGGTTCACAGCCCTTGGAAGAAAGAGCTAAATTAGGATTTGAGGCTTCTATTTCTGGCTATTTAAAGAACTTTTTGGAGAATGAGTGGAATATGTAGGTATAACTAGATCCTTAATGTCCTGAGGGAATGAATGCGAATGGTTGTAGTTGCAGAATTATTCAGAATAATCATAATCTAAATGTCCTTGAGGAAGGTTTGTAAATCCTAAATATAAGCCAGGCAAAGGGGGAATTCTCATGACAGGTGGTTTCTGTTTTAAAAATATGAATTAGCACCCACTGGGAAAAGTTAATTTGTTACACATACACACTGAATTCTATAGTGAGTAACTTCAACAAAACAATGTTAGGATGAATACAATGAAGTTTTGTTTCTGAAAAAAATACAGATTAGGGAAAATACATTTGAAAAAAAAAGATCAAATCAAAACTGAGACTCAGCTTTTTAATGGAAGGGCAGTCTTTGGGAAAGTCAGCTCCATGTCTTGATTTTGACTGCTCAGAAAATTTTAAAACCAGTCCTTTGGCTCTTCTGCATTGAGGGGTGCTGACATTCTCTATGTGGCTCTTCCCAACCAAAGTAAAAGATTAATAAGATATCAGATTGATACATGTAAAATGACAGTGCATTTAATTCAAAGATGGCCCTCACATTAGAGCTGGAAACCAAAAATACAGAATTACTAGAATATAATACATTTTGTACCTATTGCTACACTTCATTTATGAAATGGACACAGCTGGAAACTTGACAGAAAAATGCTTCATATTTGAGACCTGAAGGGGAAATATGAGCAGGAAATGCAGTAGACATATTTCATTGGTTCCTATTTTTGTTTGGTTTTACACATAATGAATTAGATTTTTAATAAATTAAACATGGATGCACAGTTGTTATTTCTAGTGCAATATTACCACAGTGAAAAATGATACCACAAGGATAACTTGTCTTTGGAGCAAGGGATTTCGAGCTGTTTTATTCCTCCACTTCACATGTGTGTGAATTCATTGTTAATTGAGATGGACACGCCTTGATACTTCTTTTTCCCTCTCTGTTTATTCAAGGAAAGGTGGAAATGACAATTAATATAACTAATAGTTCAGCAGTGGGTTTTTTCAAAGCTGGAATTGTTCTCTTTTCTGTGTTATGCTGCAGCATAATGATTGTCTTCACTATTTCCATTTTGCAAGTGGCAAAAAATATCAATCCTTCTGAAAATGCTGCTGCTTATGTAACAAATGGTACAACTATGGAGACTGAGTAGCTGTAAGTTGAGGACCTTTGAAATTACTATGATTCTTGATCAAGTTTTGAATTTCTTCATTATACAAATTCACTCTACAGTGAAAGAAATGGATTTCCATTTGCTTATGTTTGTGCCATGAACTGTCTTGGTTTGGCCCTTAATGAACAGGAAGAGCCTGCAGTGTTAATTTGGTGTATAAATGTGGAACAAAATTTCTCACTGTGATCAGCACCATAGTTCCTTCCTCCTTTATTTTTTTTTTTTTTGGCTCCTATTTTCCATATTAATGGCACTTTATGCCACCTGGGCACTGTAAAATCACACAATTGGGACATCTCCTTTTTTTCTGTTCTGTGGGTTTTTATGTGCACTCAATCTTTCAGGCTTAGCTAAAAGTACTAAAAAACCCATATAGCCCATACCTCGCTGCATGTCCTTGTTTCAACTCTGCCAAACTTCACTGGGATTTCTTATGCTTTTCCAGTCCCACAGATACCAAATTTAATTGGACTCTCTTGCTGTATTTAACCAATCCTTCAAACAAAAAAAAATAGTCTCCAATACTCAGAGAAATGTTACATCTCCATGGATTCCTAGTTATACTACATTGACTTGTCCTTTCTGAAACTTCCAGGTTCTACTAACCCCTTTCTCTTGAATGAAAAGAGGAAAAAGATCAATTTAATGTTCTCTTCAGTTTTTATGGAAGTGAACCTATTTATCTGTCTGTACTGGACTTCCTGATCCCAACCTGCAAATGAAAACTCAGAGGCAGGAGACTGATTTCAAGAAAAAGCAGGGGATGCCTTCACAAAAGGAAATCTGTTGTGGCTGGCACAATATGTCGAGACTTTTTTCCTATGTATAGCAGACTTGCTTTGCTAGAAGTATTTTTGGTCAGAGTTAATAGATATTTTCAAAGTAATTTAGACTAGCAAATGATCAGATGTAATTCTGAAAGTCTTTAGATCACTTTACTACGTCATAGCCAAGAATTATGGTGCCCCATGTTAGACTTAGTCACCTTTATTGGCTTGTAATGATTGCTGTGATTCTGCTTAAAGATTTAACATCTTGTCAGAGCTGTATCATATTTTAATAATTTTACCTGGTTTTGAAATCTGGTTTTTATTTTTCAGTCATAAATTTCATAATCTCAATGCTGTAAAAATAAACCATCGTACCAGCCTGATGCAGAAGACTTGTTCAGATTTATATGCAGTTTATAAAAGAAATTTTGGGGGCCCGGTGGAATTGAGTGTTGCAAGACATATGTCTTAAAATGCCTCAATCTTCTCTGTATTCTTCATTTAGAAAGTACTCCCTGTGCTGTCTCCCTCCTTGCCTTGAAAAAAAATATTTCATTCTCAGTTTTCATAATTTTTGTCCATTAGCTTCTGCTGGAATCAGAAATTCATATTAACTGAAAATATTGTTTCTAATATTTCAAGAAAGTATTTTGCAATGAACTTAGTATAAAAATATCTATTCAAATATTTGGAAATGTGTTTTACAAAATATTGGTGAGAATTGTACAAATGACAGAGTATAATGGATGGGAAAAGTGCAGATCAGCAATAGCATGAACATCCCCCTTTTAGATTTTTCTCCTCACCTTTATAATCCATGATGGGTGGAAAAAAATTATCTTTCCTCCTTCCAGCCCAGCAGCATAACATCTAAAATTACGACATATTTCTTTGTGGTTTTTTTTATGCAAAGTGCCTAGAAAGGCTCAGATACATTCCTCTGTGTATTACTAACAAATATGTACTAATAATAAATAAATGGAGAAGCAAATACCTATCTGGCAATTTCCATTTTTTCCTTTATAAACCAGGAATATTTCCTTTTTCGTTATACAACTTCCATTAAATCACCACCTGGAATAATTTGCTGTGGTATTAACAGGTTATTTTCTAGAGGAAATAAATTTAGGTAAAATAAACACAGATTAAACCTTTCAGCACCTATTCAGGTATATTTTCATTCTGTGAATGCAGCCAATAAAATCTGTACCCTGTAAGAACAAACAGGAAAGTATTTATTATGTATGTTTATAAATAATAGGTTTTAATTTAAAGGACTGATATTTCCTCTGGAAAAAAATTTGTTGCCTGGAGAAGCTGATAAGGAAAAAATTAATTTCTGATCAGATGCTTGAGGCATGGACCAGCAGTAAATAATCTTTTTTAAAATGGTAGGGAAGAAAAGTGGAATGTGTATTGATTTCACTGAAAACTATACTTTTTATTCTTTTTAGTTCGGATAGAATTATGTTTGAGAATCACAGAGTTTGAACTTTGGTAGGGTACAAGTAATAATATTTTGCTGCACCTTAAAAAAGGAGAAAACTATATAAAGATAATAAATAAGAAAAATATATAAAGAAGGTAAAATGTGATTTAGCTATAGTAATACCCAGACATTTTCTACTAATGAATTAAAAAATAAGAAGATTTTATATGATCATGGGCTGCTGAGCTTCAATGCAGTTTTTTCAGTTTTAATAGCAGCCTGTATCTATTGTGTATTGTGCAATTCTAAGAATTTCAATGTGAGCTTGATATTTTTTGTTACTTCTTTGCAGAATGTTTATTGGATTACTGACATTTTGTCCATTGTTTATTTCAAAAACACAGTTCAATATATTTCTGTGAAATTAAAGAGCATGATCGTGAGAAATAGTTGTGAGTCATTACTGTAAAATAAACTTTTTAAGTTGTGGCAATTAAATTTCCGAATGCAAAGAAGACACTGAAAGCTGGACTTATAAACCCTACACAACCCTAAAGTGCTTGCAAATCTGAAGAGTATAAAGGAAAAACAGCACTATTAACTTGAAATTGCTGCAACCTCAGGCTTCTTAATTGAAGGCATTGTAGTAGAACTATTATGGTATAGACATGGTTTGAAAACAATCTATTTCTGATCTCAGATTTTGCATGTGAATATGTAGATATGCACTTCACCACCTATACTGCAAATACCTTTTTGCAATCAGGAAAACCCAGAATTTACTTACATTGTCCAGAAGGTCACAGATATAAAGCTGGAAGAACAAGTGACATAAGAACGAAATTATATGCAGAAGAAGAGGGAGAACAACAATTATTAATTTATTTATGCTTATCTGTCAAGAGTGGTAATCTACTGGTTTGAAGAGAGTTTCAAATTAAGAGCTCCCAAACACTTTTTCACACAAAAGTGCAAATTTGGCTTCATCTTCTGGCCGAGGAATTCATGACAAAACTTAGCCATGCTTTACAAAGTAATGAGGCCGCATTTTGTATATTTTTTCTCCACTGGCTGTGTTAGAAGCTTCTGAGCTCATTCACAGTGCACTTCCTTTTGGTGGGGAACAGTAGGGCTCTTTTCTGTGTAGGGCAGTTAATACAGCCAGAAGCTCTTATTATTCAGGGGAGGGAAACCCCCCCCCCCCCCCCCCCCCCCCCCCCCCAGAAGATAATTCACGTGAACTTGTGCACCTGCACAATTAATGAATTCTGGGAAAAAGAGAAAAGAAAAAAGAATAAAAGCATGATTAGAGTAGATGACTCTGCAATTACCCAGGGGGTGGAAGTGGCAGAAGAGATAACTAAACCTCTACATCTTTTCAATGGTCTTTATCTAGTAGTGATGGAAACAAAAGAAGCCCACAGAAAATCACTGAAAGAACATAAGACACAGTTTTGTAACTGCTACAAATTTTTCATGCTGCTTTTTTTTTTTTTCTTCTATGGCAAAAATTCTCCATGCAGTGCATCTGAAAGGAAAAATACAAGAGAATGTATTCAATTTTTATTAAAAGGGACTAAATATAATTCATAAAGTTCAGAATTTGGGAAATGTGTATCATTTAGGGCAAACCATAACAAAATTTTTGAATGAGAATAGATGTGAAATTTGTACTAGAAGACAGGTTTGTTAATCTGTTTAACAAATGTATTTCTTCTACTGCAAGCCACAGGTTTCTTGAGCCGAGTTGTCTAGAATTAATTTTGGGTCTGATGAGAATGGTTAATGTAAATGATTTAGGTTTGGTTGGGATTTTTACTGTTCGTTGAAAAATTAAGGATTTGTGGCTAAATAATTCACAAAATTCAAGTAGAATTCAAAACAAATAACCTTATCTAGGGAAAAGAGAATTTGGAATAATAAAACTTTCAGTATTGAAATCCTTAGAATTTAATACAAAATTTGAAAGGAATTCATTTAGCATAGAAAATTATATAAACCGTATAAAAATTAAAATAGTTAAGCCGTAATACAGAAGTAAGTTTATTTTTCAATAGAACACTGCTCTGGACTTTTTGTCAAGAAATACATTGAAAAGTTAAACTAAGGTAAATTAAAACTAAATTTCTTCAAATATCCTTTCAGTCAGGACTTTGCAATTACTTGGTACACTTAACATCTAAGTCCCAGGGATGCTTTATTGCTTTAAATTAAGAAATCACCTGAGCATTTTTTAATTTTTTACACTTAAGGATTTCACTAAATATATATACATACTGGTAATTTATTTAAACTCCTTAAACCTTTACTATGCTTTAAAATACTTGATTATTTTCCTGTGGTTGGTACCTACTACCTAATAAATATTCATGAAATTCACAAAAAAATTAAGGATTCTTTTTAGGTTAATGCTTTGCAAAAATATTTTCATTCAGTTCAAAATGTTAAAATTAGTTTTATTCTCAAATTGGCTTCAAGGATGATCCAGTATTTGAGTGTCCCTTTGCACTTTACATTCAGGCTCCCTCAAACCCTTTTTGGTTTCATCATTTGTTTTGACAGGAAAGTTCTTCATGGCATAATTTTTCATATTTGGTTCATATATCCAAGATGCCAATTGGAAAAAGTCCCCTAAAGTGAAGAGTTGTTTTTCTGGCAAACAGCAGCTGAAATTGGTGACGGAACACAATAAGCAATAGTTTGGGTAAAGTGGAATTTAAACTTGTTTTAAAAAGCTCTATTACATTTCTGGTTCATTGTTCTTTCAAACAAAGGAAATCAATGAATAAATACTAATGAAGCATTTCTAGTAGGTAGATTTCTTGTGTTTTCTTTTTGCATTGCAGTGAATTTCCTTGAGTGGCTCAGCTGCCCATGGGGAAAAAGGAGAATTAGAAACACAAGTAAGCACCAGTAATGTATTAGCATAATAGCTGAGCTTGAAAAGCATGTGGGTTTTGTAAAGTGATTTCATATAATTTATCAATGGATTAATAAATGCTGGTGGAACATTTTTATTGCTCTGTGGCCACCAATAGCATGAGTGTGGTCAATGTAAACAAACATGAAGTAGAGGAGCACAAAAGGAAGAAAAGAGTTCTGGGAGGGACCATCATGGGCAGCAATTCCGTGCTGGAAGTAATCCATGTATAAAATCATCATTAGACAGATGGTCTGTGCTGGTATACAGCTGGAAGAAACCCTTAATAGGACAGGGCATCAGGGCTAAGTAGAGGGGAGGGAAGGAAACAAAAGAGTTTAAAACAGGAAAATAGGAAATGCAGCACTGGTTTTTTTCCCATGGGAAACCCAAAAAACCTCTGATGCTTTCAGAAAACTTTGGTGCATTATACATTGTATAAAATTCTTGCAGATATTTGGCATTTGGATAAGCAGTGTGACAGGTATGAATAACTATATTTGTGATGCCTTAAGCTTTAGCTTTCATATTTTCCTGTGCTTATGTATTTTTCTGTCCTGCATTAGTATATAACTGAACTTCATATAAAGTGTTAGCAACTTTTCCTCACAGTTTAGTTAGACAAAACAATCCTTTTCCAGCCTGAAAACCAGGGACACCATTACAGCTTCAGGCCCAAAAAATATAAACAGCAAGCTGAGGGGAGAAAAGCCAGGAGGATGAGACTTCAATACCTGAAGCTGTAATTGGACAATTAACCCCAACAGGTAAATGGACCAAAATTTATAAAAGTGTGAAAACTCGTGACTCACCATCCATCTTGGCTGTAGCCTCAGCCAGGCTCTTGTACTGCCCAAGGTGTCCTTTGCAGGCCTTTTTGATAAATACCTATTTTCTCTTACACTGTTTAGCCTCTGCTCTAGGTAGCCTCACAAGGCATCACTTGAACCGAGGTTGCCAACAAGTCTCCCAAACCCCACTAATCTCTTTGGATTTTAAACAAAATTTTACATTTGGATTGACATTTGTATGACAATTTTTATTTTCAGGAATCGTGCCAGTTCCCAGGAGATGAATGCAGTCAAATAACCTTCAGCTTGGTGTCAGCTCAGGTGTTTGCCCACAGCTTACAGATGGAATTGAGAGGTGTTAAGAGCAGAGGACAGAGGAATAGATGTGAAGAAAGGGGGAGGTGTCCCTCCTTAATGAGAAGGACAGTGGGATTTTAGCTGAACTGTTCTTATCCACAGCATCTCAGGAAGGATGTGCTTGTCAGACTTCAGGTGATTTAAGAGAGGCAGGCTTAGAAAAACACACATATCAGCAGGACACACACATATCAGCAGAATTGCTGTCCCTAGCCCATAAATGAGCCTTCAGAAAAAGAAGTCTTCTTTTAAGTGGGAAAACAGGTCTTTGTCTGTTGAGGAAGTAGGTAACTGGGAGGAGCTCTGGTTTATTGCTTATTTTAGCCCGGCAGACTAACAGCAGCTGAAAAAACCAGACATTCTGTGTGGAAGAGGAATAACTACATGCACCTTTTCTTTACAAGATTTCAGCTAATTATGGCCACAGAAAAACCAGAAAATCAGTTTCTGAATACTGTATTTTACAAGGGAATCCACAGTTAAATGCTAACTTTGGAGGTTTTTTGCTGATGAGCTCTCCAGTCTAAATATCGACTTTTCTTTCCCCAGGAAAGTCCTTTTCTTAATAGAAATGTGAATGAATGCCTTTATTTCTAAGCCACTGAGCAAACTTTCAGTAGGAAAATCCAAGGTATAGCAATTAGAGTGAACACACTTGTGGGGAAAATTGCTAACCAAACCAAATAATTTTTTGTCATCAAAATCTGGGAATGTGAGTACTTGAATTACTTTAATAACAGAGAAAGGGGATAGTTTAAACCACAAATACTTTGGTTGTGCCCAAGGACTTCATGGATTCAGAGCAATTGTTTCATAACATTTAGGAAAGGAGAAATTGTTTCATTTAAGTTTAATCAACTCTCAAAATGCATGATAGAATAGTGATTTTTGTTTTTTGCAAGATGTACTTTTATACATAAATTTATATTTAAATAAGAAAAAAAATCTCTACTGAAGTGGATATTTTTAGTCCTTAAGGAAAATAAGATAGGATGCTAGTGTGGGAAAATGTTCAATTTTGCTTCCTATTCCTTAGTAAATTTGCACCTTCTGCTGTTTTCCTTAAGTAGTATAAAAATGTTGTCATTTCCCATGGTCAAAGTCCAATATTAACTTTTCCCTTCAAAATTTGACCAGTGATGAGTCTTTTATTGTCCCTCTGTGTTGTTTGGATTCACCCTTTCAAGTTTCCTCTATATATTTTTTTCCACTATTTTGTAATTTTTAATAACAAGGTTTACGCTTCAGAAATACAATAAAATACATAATGAATTCAAGTACAACATAAATATTGTTGGAAGTGGAAATATCAGGTGGGTTTAGCCCAAATAAAGACTGCAAATTGCAACCTCTAAGATCCTGTTGCGTTGGAGCACAGTTGGAGAGTAAAGTCTGAATTATTGAGTGCTGTGGTAACCTCTGACTTCATCTGAAAGTTTTAAGAGCTGTTGCAGTAGTACACACAGTCTCCAAAACAAGGTCTAAGTAGAGGTAGTTATGGCATCATCAATAGGGATTTAAATACCAGGAAATTGGAGATGCGAGTCTGAAAGCTCTTTTATTTATTACAACTCTGCTGCACACTTAATGCTCTGAAAAGGATTTTATTACTATCTAAAAGCAGTTGCACATTAAATCTTTAAATTAACTTCTGTTCTGCTTGAATATAAGTATCTTCTCCACTGGGCAGGAGTTCAACAAGACAGAGCAAGAGGGTTTTGAAGCTATAGGTGATACGATGACAGACTGCTCCAAACCATCTCCAAGACTGCACTTCCAGTACACAAATTTACAATTCACACATTTGCCTTAGGCCCACTGATGAGAATTCCATGTTAATAGTTTGGATTTTTCTTCCTTTCCTTTATGCTCCATCACATTTTCCTGAATTCACTTTAATGCCCTAACTTCCTTCATTTAAGCTTGCAAGCCCAAGTTAAGCAAGTCTTGTACTACAGAGCAGCTGCCTCTCCCCATGGGAAGCATAGCAGAGCCATTGTAATGCTCAAGAGGTTTCATATTAAGTTTGTATCAGCAATCACCACCTAGCCTGGGTTTATAGGGAGTTTAGCTTTGGTAAATTGTCTTCCAAAAACAAGTAGGAGGAAAAAAAACCAAAACAAACCAGAGGTTGTTCTCATGGGTGAGAAAAATACAGCCAGAAAGTGCAACTGAAAACAAAAAAGGCATCAGGAAAAGAAAACTCCCTTTCTCAGCTCTGCTAAAGCCATTTCTTCAGTTCTTTGCTTTACAAATCTTTAAAATATTGCTGCAAATATTCTTCCCCCAAGAAAAATATCGGTGAAAGATCTAAACCCAAAATATTTCACTTTGAAAAGTTACCTCAGTGCTTTCCAGGGCTGTAATTCATCAATTTTTCTTCCATTCTCTTGTCTATTGTGGTCTTAAGTTGGGTTATATCTCCTGTGGTACCTATCTGTCAGTCCTGGTACAGCATTGGTGATTATAGTGGATCTTGGGGAATATGGGCATGGGAGTGAAGATCACTGCAGATAATGAAAACATCGAGAAGAAGAAAAATAGATCCCCTGAGGTATTATAACTGTATATTTCTGTTGGCAAAATCTTTTAATGAATTAAAAATAAATCTGTGGAAAGTTAGCAATTTATGTTTTAAAATGTGGTTTTAGTTGGAACCTGGTTTTTTACTGGAGAGCTGTTTAGCAAGTCAACTGGAGAAGTTACAAGATGTATGTGCATCACAATAAACACAAAATAAAATGACATGCACACTGGAACTCTAAGATAAGAAGAAGGGAAGTTTATTTTCTGACTCTAATATTTATAGGCTTTCAAAAGTGACAGTGGATTGGAAGATGAAATTGCTACCTCTCCAATGACACTGAACAAACAGTCTATCAAATTTATTTTCTTTTAGAAAGGAACACCAAACAATATTTTTTAATGTGAAAGTCGGTGAGAAACTCCAAAATGTAAACATCAGAAGGTTTAGAAGAACTTAAAAGAGCAGATCAACCTATGTGCCAAGACATGACCAGAAATCATCAGTGTCCACTCTGTCAGGGAAGCATAACCAGATGCTGAGCCACAGCCATGGCACTTGCTTCTCTGCTGGTGGTTTTACAGAGCCTTCTCCACTGACTAGAGAGCATTGATGGTGAAATTCTTCATGAATAAGAGCTGGAGCAGGGTGAATTGTCTTTCTTATTGTTCCTGCACAGGGCCTTTCTGAGTATTTGTGAGGTGTGTGCATGAGTGGAGGGAATGGGATTTCTGGACATTGGATTGCAAACGAAGAGTAGCCAAGAGATTTTACTGACCTGCTTATGACATTATGTTGAGCTACCCTTTACCATGCCTTTACTTCCATCCCAGGCATGCCCTGCTTCTCCTGAGGTCTCAATCACTGAAAATAGTTTGTATGAGAAGCAAAAATCACCAAAATATGGGAGTAATTGATGCAAATTCCCATCACCCTTTTTTTTTTTTTTTTTTTTTTTTGGTTTGTTTTTTTTTTTTTTTTTGTTTGTTTTTTGTTTTTTGTGTCGTGCTTGTCAGATGTATACACTGCTTGTATGTCAATTGAGGATAGATCACAACAGGAAGCTGTGATCTGTAGCACTTATCCTGTCTTAAAAAATATCATTGACATGGCTGGGCTGTTTAAAGAATAATTTTTTCTCTAGGATCTTCTAGGCTGCTGGTGAAAGATGCCTGAATTGTTTATTTTAATGTAAGTGAGAATTAATTGTTTTATTTATGGTATATTAGGGTAACTGAAGTCCTGGTACATCTCCTTTTCAGTAATTCTTTAAAAGAAAGTAGAATACAACAGACTATTTCAGTTGGAGGGGACATAAAATGATGTCTTTAGACCTCTTATTTACACACTTAAAAAAATAATTTCAGTTATCTCAAACTCATTGGCTAATTTAAACTCTAATTAAACTTAAGCCTTTTTTGTCTTCTTCCTGCATAAATATACCACAGCTCTGTGCTCTGTCTGCAAATCCTGATCTTGTTTCCAAATGTCATACAATTTCTTTCCTCTTGAGTATCCTGGGGAGTTCCCTGTTTAGCCAAGCTGGTCACCTGCTCAGCTTGTTTAATTTACAACACAGTGGATTTGCCAGAATTGTACTTGGAAGCAAACAGGCAATTTATTTTATCCTTCTGGAGTCCTAATGAGTATAAGTTACTTAGAGATGACTGTCTCTTCAAGCTCTCATAACCAGAAGAAAACATCCTCCCCAGGCAGGTCTTGGGCAACCAATGATCACAGAATCACAGAAGGGGTAAGCTTGAAAGGGACCACAGTGGGGTCACCTGGTCCAGAAAGTGTCACCCAGAGCATACAACTCAGGACTGTGTCCATGCAGGTTTTGAATATCTGTAATGAGGGACATTCCACAACTTCTCTGGGCAGTCTGTTCCACAGTCACACTCGCAGTACTGAAGTTCTTACCATTATTCAGATGGAACCTCCTTGTACATCCATTTGTCCCTGTTCCCTTTTGTCCTGTTGCTCAGCACACCAAGAGCCTGGACCCATCTTCTTGACACCTACCCTTCAAAAACATCTATTTTGATGAGGTCCCCTCTCAGACTTCTGTTCAGGCTAAGCAGGCCCAGTTCCTCCAGCCTTTTCTTGTAGGTGAGGAGCTTAAGTTCTCCAATCTCCTTCATAACCTTCCACTGTACCAGTTCCAGGAGCTCCATGTCTCTCTCATCCTGAGGATCCCAGAACTGGGCACAGCACTCCAGACTGGCCTCACCAGGCTGAGCAGAGGGGCAGGATCACCTCCCTGACCTGCTGGCAATGCAGCTCCTAATGCAGCCCAGGATCCTGTTGACCTTGTTGTCCCCCAGGGCACGGCTGGCCCATGGACAGCTCCACCAGGACTCCCAGGTCCTTCTGTGCAGAGCTGCTGCCCAGCAGATCACCCCAGCCTGTGCTGCTGCCTGGGGTTGTTCCTCCCCAGGTGCAAGGCCACATACAGAAAACTACAGAATTCCATCATTTGATAGTCTGTGGGAAGTTTTGTTTAGCTGATTAAATCAGCTTGCTGTTCTATGGTTTTTGGGTGCTGTGTTTCTGCCCAAAATATAAACTAATGAGGGATTCAAGCACACAACAGCATTAGCACAGCATGCAATGCATGACTGGCTTTGCCACCACAAGAACATCAGTGTCACCCCAGGACAATCAGCAAAGGGATGAATTTGTTTTCAGTCAGGGTTGTCATGGTCCTAAATATGTGGGGCCCTTTAAGAGATCCCTGGATAAGGTTAATGTTTCAGAGAGGATAAACTGGAGAGATCAGATAATGACCTTAGTGTTAGAGAGGCTTAAGGTTTTAGCATTAGAGTAGATACAGAGACCACAAATAAAGGATTATAATTATAAAGCATCATAATGGAATTGAGTAATGTCAGAAAATGCCTTAAAAATCAAGACAATATCACAAACTATGAAACTGAAAATGGATTAACCTGCCTTTTTGGTCCATAATTTTACAATCCTTTGCAAATTTTGCTTGCCAGTAACAGTATTTAATTTTTAACATGGTTAAATCTGGTCTGTTGCAATTTTAATTCCACTCCAGCCATTTGGGAGCTATTTTTTATTGCCTTGCAAGTGTTCTTTTTTCTCTTTTTCTTTTTTTTTTTTTTTCTCTTCTGCAAAACCCAGCAGGTAATTCAAGATGGAAATTCACTTTGGTTACTTCTCCAGGCTTTTTTCTCCAGGCTGTAGAAATGCCCTTCCAAAACTATCAGGTTTTTAAGTACATATAAAGACTTAGTATTCATTACCCATAAAAACCTAAAATTAAACACAAAGTTATTAAATTTTTCCTCTTGTCAGATCTTCATCATTTTAAAGACACCAGTTAGTGAAGACACAAATAATAGAGGAGCATCTGAGTTGCTATTTATATGAATTTGCTGAACTTAATAGACCTGTAACAACCATGCCATATGAAAAAGAAACCCCAATCTTTCCATAAAGATTATCTGTTCAATGCTTTTTGCTTTTATCTGCATAGTTAATTTTTGCAGAGGTGAAATCTATTGATTTTAAATGAGGAAATAGCCATCATTCATACTTGTTTTCTTCCTAAAAGCTGAAAAGACATAACTTGTAAAATACACTTTGAAATAACTCTGCCCTTTTTTTTATCTGGAAATTCTAATGGGATCAGTTATCTATAGCTACCAGGTTCACATTCCTTTTTTTTTTTTTTTTTTTTTTTTCTCAATAGGGTAAATTTGAGCAGTCTGAATAATTTAAGAGCACATTATCGTTACAATTTAGAGGCAAATCAGAGGGGGGATGCTCTGTAGAACAGCCAATACTGACATCATGTCTCAGCAGTCTAGGTGGTAGCTTATTGATCTTACTGTACATAGGAGACCAGGACTTGATTTCCCAGATCACCAGTTGAGAATTGAAACACAGGGTAATTAGCAGCCAGTTTTCAGATATCAGTTTACTGAGCAAGCAAGTTAGAATAGCTTTCTCCTGGGAAGATGGCAAAATAAGTGAAGGAAACCAGAGGAATTGTTTCTGAATTGCATCTCAGGGAAAATCTAACAAATCTGATTTACAGTGTCCATGACTGAATTTCTACAATTTACGGCACTAGGGAATACTTGTTGTGAATGCTATAAACTTAAAAATTCTTACACTTGTTCCCTGACAAATATGTTTTCATGCAGCTGTAAACATGTTTTTTTTTGGAAGGTTACTTTATCACACCAAGACCAATCAGAATTATTTATTTGTGTTGAATACAGCAGTATGCCAGGATTCTTACCACCAAATATTCATGGGAATGTTTGACAGCTGCTGCCTGGCAAAGTCCAACACAGTGATTCACTTCTTTGTTTTCCAGAGCTTCTCTGGGGTTGAAGTTTGCATGCCCAGGTTACACTTCACTGCCTGTGGAAATTCAAAGTGCCATTTGGGAGCTCAGCCTCACTGAAGCTATTGGAAGTTTTGCCACTGACTCATTGGGGGAATTCACCCCTTGTTTACAGAATCATATCAGAAAACCTTTGTTTATTATTTTATTTATTTTCTCTGTTTTATAAACCAAACCTGCCTGATCCTCATAGTAAGCCATAAGACCAGCATGACCCTGCATCTTTAAAACCACAAATCATTACTATGAAATTTCCCTTCACAAACAGAGAGATGTGCAAATAGAATCTTCAAGCCAGTCCAAGTTCTAACTGGTAGGTTGACCCACCAATGATTGTATTTGCTAGATCCTCTGAAAACAGTCTGTTAAATTAGAAAGTAATAAAACAATATAATCATGTGCATCATTATAATATTGTCATCTTTGGGTTTGGTGCTTATCTTGGGGTTTTAGGGATTTTTCCCCCTCAAGGTGTATATTGGTAAATCGTTTGAAAGCAACTGTGAGTTTCAGAGGGAAATGTGTATTTTTGAAATGTTCTCAGATGATGAGATTTCTTGCACTGCCTGCTTGCTTATACTGTCTACTTCTAAAGCTCTACATCTCTGGAAATGCAGCCAATTATATTTTGATGCATAAACACTTGCCTGATTGCTCTGCATCCTCATTTGCCTATGTGATGGATTGAATGTATGGTAGCTGTCCCCAGAGGCCATCCTGAAAAGAAGATGTTGTTACTCATGAGTTTATCCAAGTGAATAAAACTGAAAAGATCTCATAAATACACTAAAAATTATTTTTTTTTAAATTCCTTGTTAGGAAAGAGCTATTAATATGCAATAGTATCTGTCACATAGGGGAAGCTTCTTAAAATACCTGAGCCCATTTCAAAAATGTGGAAGTTAGGACATGCGTTGTGTACTAATAGCAGGGTGTCACCATGGACACCAGCAGAGAAAAGTCAAATATGATGAGAGAGAGAAAAGAGAAAGAGAAGATGTAGTATCCATGACAACAAGTAGAAAAGAATAAGACTTGAAAAAGTTGAAATCCCCGTGTTTGTCTGTATTAATAAAATGAAATTTGCAAAGTTAGACACACATACACTATTATTTATGTGTCGCTGGATTTTGTGCAAATTGTCAGCATCAGGTGGGTACAGAGGAGGTTCACATGGTGCACACAGGATCTCTCCTGTTGTGTTTGCATGTCCATGGAGTGATTTGTGTGGAACCAAACGGCAGCTGGGTGAACAGTGGAGATCACATCCAGCTATCTGTGTATGTACATATGCACACACATAAGCCTGCCCTCGGTCTGAATGTTTGTGTTGGCACACTGGAAACGTGTGTAAAAGCCTCTAAATTCTGTATGATCAAAGTAAAACAATGTGGGATGAGGAGATGGATGAAATGGATTAATAAATCCTCTTTTCTTCTCACGTGACAGAAGCTTTTCTTTTGAAGCCAAAGTGTGTAGTTTGAAGCGAGGGATGGAGAGTGACAGAAAAAGTGATATCTAAAGCCCAGAGAAGACTGTACATTTGTGTCTCTGTGAATAACTTTGGGCAGCTCCCCACACTCACAAATAGAACTGGTTTGCATTTGCTGCATTATATTTGATTTTACCTTGTAGAGCTCTAGCATGTAGCCCATGTAATGTAATGCTTCCTGCAGGGTTTTGAGACTTCAATTGATGTTACTGTGAATGTATCAGTGCAGAATTTATCTCCTAAAATGTAACTATTAAACAGATGTTTTTGTTCAAGTAGAAATAATGAGATTTTTCTTTTTTCTATTTTTATTTTTTTTGACATTACACACCATGTCATTTTTGAGGTGTTTATAAATATTATTTAGTAAAAAAAGGTTACATAAAAATTTGCTGGTGTGAAATTCAGGAATATGCAACAAACCTCCTAACAACATTTGTGAAAGATGGTGTTCTCTTATGTTCAGTGAGAGCTTGCATCCTCAAACAGCATGGAATATGAGAGCATTTTTATTTAAATTCCAACTGTATCCCTTCAAAAGCAAGATCCAGTACTTTAAGTAGATTTAAGATACTGCTTAGTAAAATTTTCAGGATATTTTGGATGTATTTTATAGTCTAGTGCTTTTGTGTTCACATGAGCTTGCAAATATACCAACAGAAGACCATTTAGACTTATTTTTATACGCCAAATACCTTAATTTGTGCAAATATCTGCTGGTGTGAACTGTCCTGGAGAAGATGAGTACTCTGCAGATGAATTTTGCATGGAGGGATTTTTGGGACAAGAAAATGAACATCCAGAATAAGCAGCTAAGCAGAGACAGAAGAGAATTTTGCAGGCCCAAGAAATAGAAGGAATCTTTCTTTCCAATAACAGGCTTTTCCCTGTGTTTGGAATGCAGATGAAATTAACGTGCCTGCATTTGTGGTCATGCTCCAGCATTACTAATTAAATCAGGATAGTTCCCAGAGGAGAGTGATTTTGGTTAACTGTTAAGACAGAGTGCAAACAGAGCAGAAAGCTTTGTTCCAAAAAGTAGTGGGAAAGTTTGTTTGGTTTCTGTTCCATTTTGGACCCTAAGATCTGAAATGTAGCACCTCTTTGAAAAGGGAAGGAATAATTCAGCCTGGTGAAACAATAGAATTCTGTGCTTAAAAATAGCTTTCCACATTTCATATTTTAATTAGTGATTTAAAAGCAGACAGGTGTCAGATAAGCATAGAAGTGTAATTAGTGCTAAAGGGGAAGCAGACATGGAACACAGGAAATAATTTTATTCATCATCCTGGTTTGGAAGGCTTTCCTGTTATCCAGAAAAGTAGATGAGAAATATTTCTTCTTTGTTTTTATAAATAACTGTTCTGTCTTTCCTCTCTGTGTGATGTTCAATGATTTGCTAAAAGTTTCTCATACAGTGGTGCAAAATCTCAACAGCTGTAAATTGTAATGTCTCTAATAAATTCAGTGCTGTAAATTCAGTTCACCCTATTGATTAATTAGTTATTCTGCAAATAATCCCAGTTTGTATGATTAACAATGCAATTTTTAAAAGGCAAACAGGTGTAGCATTATAACATGGATACAATATGTAGGATAGGTGTATTTTATTCCTTTATGAACTCGCAGTTCTTTACATTGCAAAACTTGACCTTGTACCATGGGACTAGAAATCTAATGGCAAAACACACCAAACAACTCCTCTGAGGATGTGCTCAGACTTCCTCTTCTGGATGCAGCTAAGCAGCTTCCTAGATCACTGACTTGGGTGGTTTGTTGCTGTGTCCTTTGTACTCTCTGCCTTTGTAAGGCAGAATTTATCACCCTTTGGATCTGACAGCTTAACTATGCATCTGCTTGCCTCTCATCCCATCTGTGGTTTTTTTTTTTTTTTTTTTTTTTTTTTTTTTTTTTTTTTTTTAACTCAGCCCCTTTGACATAACTGGAGCAGGCAGAGGCTGCTGCAATACCAGCTGACCTGCAGCAGTTGCCTTCTGAGGGGAGGTACAAGCACCTGAGGTTGAGCCATAACCCCTTAACCCAGTATTTGTGACATGAGAGCTCTTTCTTTGGCTGAGTTCACAAAGGGAAGGGGGAACTGAAATAGTGCAAGGTGTCCTTTGCATTATGCAATGTTATGACATGTATGTATTACCAAGTGTAAGGCAAAAGGATCAACCTCTAGACAACTAATTCTGTATGCCAGAGTAATTCTTAATTTATGCAGTTCCAAAATAATACAAAATACATCACAAGGCCTCAGCCAACCATGGAAAACACTCCCCAAACCTAAACTAAAGAAAGGCTGCTGAAGCAAAATGTGTTTTGTATTCTCATCTGCTGGCTCAGAAAAGCAGATGTAGACCTGCTGCTCCTGTAAATGGGAAAGGAAGCTTAGGAAGCAAGTACCTTCAGGACAGATGTAAGAAATGCAGTGTGAATGAGTTTTTCAGCTGGTTTCTATGAATTCTATGGCAGGAACTTAAGTTGCTATCCCTTAGAAATTTTCAAATAATATTGATCATCAAAAACCCCAAACTCATGGATTTTCTCTATTTTTTGGGTGGTGGGGAAGATGGCTTTCTGTCAAAGTTGAATCCACACTGAAACAGGGGATTCTGCAATTAATTATCAAATTATAGCGATTACCAAATATTATTATTTCCATGGTCCAGCAGGCATCTGCTGCAATGTGAAGGATTCACATTCAATATTCTCTCTTGAGTACAAACAAATTTCTAAATGTATAGGTTTCTTTCTCAGCTAATCTGCTCCATTTGGTCTGTGTGGTTAAATAATATTTCCCTCTATGGGTATCTTGTAAAAGTGTTTCTAACTGCTGTGCAAAATTGCAAAAGCGTTTGCACTTTCACAAGGTATATTTTTTAAAATATTTCCCTCTTGGTTAGAATTTTTTCTTTTCTAGAAACTAGCAAGAACGTAAAAAAATAAGAAAATCATATCTTAGTGTAAGGTTTAAAAACAAGAATCTCCCCACAAACTTGCTGAAGTCACTGAAAATAATCCTTCTGATTTTCAGCAATATTCATCTTGCAGTACCTCTGCAGCAGGTCACTTTTGTTCTTCCTGCTTTTGACTGCAGAGATGGTCCCACAGTTTAGTGAGGTAGATATGCTAAAATGGTATAAAATTCGTATGTATTGGCAGTTATGTGGAGAATACAAATCATGGGAATTGAGTGACTTCAGCACAACACTTCAATGATCCAGTATTTGAGCGGTGCTCACCCCATGAAGAGGGGCAATTTCACCCAGAGTTTTTAATGTGCTTCCATTTATCACTATCCAATTATCTGCCAGTGCTAAAAGAAATGGCTGTCACTCCTTAAGCTCTGAAACACAGTCACTTATTAAAAACATTCGATTTTAATACTAATGATGCAACAGTGGTTGTTCTCAATGCAGCCAGTAGCAATTGACTAATTATTTGAATTATGTCTTAGAAAGATTTGGTTAATGCAAGAGCATAAGCAGGATTTTTTGGTTTATTACCTGAAAACCATTAATTCCTCTACAGTTTCCTTTCTAATCAGAGCACAGCATGGCTTCTGCTGAAAATAATTGATTTTTTTTTAGCAAGTCTTAATAGACAGCACTGAGAAATGCAATGATTACAAGACAGAATGAAGTGAGATTTATTTGGAAAACTGTCATATAGAGTATCAGCCTCTCTCTGAGGCAGGAATGTGTTTCAGGCAAATGATGTCATACACTCCAGAGCCACTTTTTCACTGTCAAGTATTACAAATGAGTCTCCTTCACGGTTCTCAATGGAAAAAAATATAATATCCCATGTATTGACACTTGTTTAAGAGTATGAATGCTACAAAACTGTGTTTTTCACAGGAAAGACTGGGATAAAGGGAGGCAAATTTTGTAAAGCTTTGGGACTCTCCCCTCCTCGACAAATGATTTTGTAAACAAGTGTTTCCTGTGTCAAAACAGTGTCTGTCACTCATGTGCTAGTCACAATGATTATTTTCTGTTCATGTCACCATCCATATTTATTTGCTCATATTGTAAAACCCAGTTAAATATACCAGCTACTTGGCAATAAAACTACCTTACCTTGCCATGTATAATGGGCTTTTGGTTCATGTAACAATAGTGAAAGTCAAGAAAAGCCCTCTGGGTTTTACAGTACCATACCAGATAAATCCTGGTTTTCATCCCTTGAAAGAAATGTGTATCCCAATAGAAAAAAAACCCTCTCTTGAAACTCAAGTAGCAAAGTAATTAATCCAAATGAATTTCAACAAATAAATCATAATATGCTAATACCAGCAATATGTATATTTTTAAGTGACGGAAATTGTGAAGCATTTTAATTTTTATTCTTTTTTTCAAATATAAATGTGCCCACCTGTGTATTGAGGAAGTTATGTCAGGATCCAAGGTTAGAGGTGTAGATTTGGCATGATGTGCTGTGTCGTACATGAGTGTAGAGACAAATGTACAAGCTGAGCTCCTGTAAATTACTGTGCCCTGAGCAGGAAGGAGGTGACCTGATGAGGTTTCTTCCAGTATTCATCATCCTATGGCCCTTGATAAAACCAAAGTTTAAACCCTAGAAATTTATCTGAAACAGGCCACATTATTCTGGGACAGAATCTCTTTTACCAGTGTTGCTCAGTGGCTGAGGTTTCAATGTAGGCATTTTTTTAATCTTTGAAAGTTAAGTGGGAAAGTTTAACCTTTTACCATGGTTTCACACAGGGCAGCCTTGAAATTGTATAACATTTCCTAAAAAGTCTCAGACAAGCTGTTCTTTCCTCTTCTTCAACAGAAGCTAAAATTGTGCTACAGGAGAACTGTAATTCTAACACCTGATATATGACATTTCTCTAAGCACTTGTTCCATCACTCCCTCTGAATTCACCTACTCACATGAAAATTATCCGCAAGAATTAATTGATTTTGATGGGGTTTTTTGTCATGAAACATGAAAGTATCCCCAGGAACCTTCCATAACAGGAATTCTAGCAAATGTGGGAGAAGAAAAATGGACCTTAGTCCAAGAAAGTCATGTAAGTATTGACAAGGTAAAATTTTGTGTAAAATCCTAATCTTTTCAATAGTGATAAGATTTCTATTTGCTTCATTGAAAGTACCATTTCATCCCTGATTTAGAGAAAGTCCTTATATTTAAATTGGTCCTTCTAAGTATTCTTGAAGATTACTTAAAGACAGCATCAAGACTGTGAATACAGAGGAGACACCTTGATTCAGTACAGAAGTCATTTTTCAAGGATACATTTATCCAAATTAAGCTTTTGTTCAGGATGACTTTGATATTTTCTGAAAACTTGAATTTCTGAAAGTTAAAAGCTCTAATTGAAAAAGCAGCTGAAGTGTTCCAAAGGTGAAGCCACTCAGGTTTACTCAAAAAAGTTTTTCTTTGGGAAAATTCACCTTTGGGTATGAATTGCCATGGTGAAAAATACTTGAGACCACCAATTCACCAGCAAATTAATTATTTTTTTTTAGGTTACGCTTTTTTTTTTCTTGTAGCATATTTGCACTGATTTTTTTTTCTTTTAAGCATTCAGCAGAGAGATAAGAGCTAAATTGAAGAGGAGGTTTGAACATTATCATTTGAGATTGAGAGGTCTGAAAGAGAACATATGGTGTTACCTCAGCTGAGATAACAGTGCCTCTCTACCAGGATTTTTATCCTGTCTGTGTAGACCTTTCTACATGTGTATGTTTCAGTTCTTTGCAACACTGACATTGTTTACCTTTTTTTTGAGCTACACGTCCAAATAAAGTAGGTAAAAAATATTGACTCTTTTTCATTCCTCCAATTACAAATTAACTTGTGCCCTTCCCAAGGGAGAACTTCTCTCTCCAATGAATTTAAAATCAAATTTACCTCTGAAAATAAAACACAGATGTATGGGGAACACTTTTTCTTCTTTGCTGTTGTTTTGTATTCACTCTTCACATTAAGAGGTTTAGCTCCAATGAGACATTGAGGAGAAATTGCATTTAGTTTTGCTTTTAGAATATAAATAATGTTATTTTTCAGTGAATCAAAACAAAATCAAACTAGAAGTTCTAGCAAATAATTCCAGTTTATGACTGTTAATTATAGAAAGCAAAATACTGAGGAGTTTTTGTAGATAAAATAGAGTTACTTCAAATAAAAAATTGTAAATAATTATGAAAGTAGGAATGACTGCAACAAATCTTTCCTGTCTTCTGTTCATTACTTTTTGGACAATTAAGAAACAACAACAACAGCAAAAAAAAAAAAGTCCCTTGCTAATTAACATTTTCATGTAGTATACTGATTTGTTATTTAGTTGTTATAAGAATCTTTCCCGGTTGCTAGAATCTGCTACCAGTTCAGGTCCTTTCCAAAGGGCTGTACACCAGTGCAGCTCTTTCTTGGGAAAGAACTTTTCAGGATGAGTTAAGGAGAAGAGATGTACAGCTGATTTACTGGAGTGTGGAGTCAGTGTCACAGCCGAAATCACAGGGCTGTGCCAGTTCCAGCATAGTTAATTTCACCTTCTAAGATGTTCATTTTTCACATTTCCTTTAGGTAAGTTCCCATAGAACGAGATCCTCTCAGTAAGATTTACATTGGAAACTTATAATAGGAAGATTTAAGGGTATTTTGGTAAGCTTAATGGTCCCCATTGCAGCATAGCAAATGAAGGAGAAAATTAGTGTCATTATATATTAAAAAAAAAAAAAAGATACAATAATTAATCTGTTGCATTCTGGGAGGAAACATCAATTGTTGTGGTATTGTCTTACCTCGTGTCCTTCTGTCCTCTTGTCAGATATGAATGGAGATAAAGACTGACTAATAATGAGGGGATGTGAAAACAATTATTCTGAATTAGGTCTTAATGAAAGGAGTTTGCCTGAATTATTTGTCTTAAGGATAATGGTGTTGATTGATTAATCACACCATTCAAACAAGTTTAATTTAGAGATAGGATTAAAGAACTCATTATGTGTCACAGGAAATCACCAGCATCACAGATTCATGGAAATATTTCTGAGCCACACCCTGACAATGGATGCATAAATTGAAAAGCTGAGGGGGCATGAGTAGAGTTAAAACATAGGTATTTTTCTAAACCTCTTTCTAGTGTCAGTGTTCTCTGAACTTCTTTTATTTGAAACTTTAATGATAACAGTAAAAAAGGTTATACAAGAAGTTATACAAGACACCTATCAGCCACAAGGAAAAAGGTACTAATTATAGTAAGTTGTGTAAGATTCACAATACTTTTTTTTCCCCTCACTAATAGATTTTTATGAGATGGTAAATATTGAAAAATTTCAAATTTTTAATGTAATGAACAGCAGCTGAATAATAAATCCTGAATCAGCCAGTAAAGTGTATACCCACATATCTATTGATTCAGTCTCTGCAAACTCAGTCCATTATTTCTGTATGACCAAGAATGGATTGATTTTTTTTTTTTTTTTTTTTTTTTTTTTTTTTTTTTTTTTTTTTTTTTGTGATCAAAGACTGAATTCTTTACAGCTAATGAACACGTGTATAAAGTGGAGCTTGTGAGCTGAACAAGTGAAAAAATTTGACTGCTCCTGGTATATTGCCATAGGAATTTAATGCCAGGTTACTAGCTTCTGAAAAAGGCTGTGACAGTAACACAGAATTGTTGCCTAGACAGAGGGTATTAAGGATCACTACTCGAGGCTCAGTTTTCTGCTTCAGAAAAGGAAGACTTTCAAAGTGTAATTTCCTGTTGCTACTGATGTGTTCTTTCCCCTGCTTGTATTGCTGAGGGCCACTCAGCAATAGTAGGTGAGAAGCCTTTTGCCCTTCCCTTCCTCTCTAATCCCAGGAGAAACTGAAAAACCTTCATGTGCCACAAATGTCTTGACAAAGATCATTATACTTTGTGAAAGCGAATTATGATAATTTCTTACTGATTTTAGTAGGGAAGAATGTGTTCAGAGAGATACAGAGATTAAGACGACAAAGGTCTCCCCATCAGTGCATTGGCAGGGACTTTGAAGGGACGTCCACGGTGTCTGAGGTGCCTTGTCTCTTTCACAGCTGTGCATCGGATCCAAACCTATGCTGGGGTTTGATCCCGTTGTTCCTAAGAGAGACAAAGGAGACTACCTTGGGTAAACCTGTGGGAAGAGGTTAAGACTAATTATTTTCTGTCTTTTCCTATGTTTATTCTTTCCTTTGACACTGGTGTTTCAATGTGACACACTGTCACACCTCTGAGTATGACAGCTCCTGGGATTTTGCCGTGGACAATATGTCATTGATAAACTCTTTATGAAACTAATTTTATTTACATTTCTGAGAGAAAGAGCTCCAAAAAGAATGGCATGCCAAGCTTTTTTCCAAGAATTTCAGGTTCAATCAAAAACCTAATGAAAAGACAAATACAGGCTGTTTTACTCCTTTCCTGTCTTCTGCAGAATCTTGGTCCGAAGTTAAAATCTCATGGACCAAATATGTGAATCTAGAACTCCCAAAGAGTGTGCCCTTTTTCCAGTGAGTAGGACTGAGGAGGAAGTTATTAACTGCGGGGGAACTTACATCATGACATTACTTAAGGAGTAATTGGCTGAAGAAAAAGGAAAAATTCAAGCAGAATCCAAAGTGAAATCATCTGAAGGTGAAATGGCTGTGGAGAATATACATAAAGGGAAATGATGATAAGATCAGACAAAGAGGTAGGCAACATTAGTCAATTGGATAGGCAACCTAAGGTAAGACAAAAGGGTACTTTAAGCTGCATAAAGCTGACTTGAAGGACACACTTTAGATTGAGAGAGGCATTTCCTCACAAGCTCTGTTTTGTTGAAAGGTCCTTGCATGCTCTGGGCCATTCTCTCAGGGTTCATGTGGAATTCTTGCCTCATGCGATACCTTCGAGGGCATAATTACAAGATAAATGAAATCTTTAACAGGAAGAAAAGTTGAAAATAATAAACAAGAGAGTGGGAAGAGAGCTTAAATGAAAGGTAATACCATTTTTATTTTTTTTAATTAGAGTTACATTCTTCTGTTTAGATTGGTCTTTGATTAAGGCAGGTGTCATGGAAAGTCTTATTCCTGCAGGTTTTTTTTTAACATGAGCAGATATCAAGAGGCAGAAAAACCTTCTATTTCCTTGTCAGCTGCAGATTTAGATGCTGATGGAGATCAGGTTTTCACACTTTATCAACACCCAGCAATTCCCATTGCAGTACTTATGATCAGACAACATTTTGTAAACTCTAACCTGGTTGAACATTTTGAGTGCTGTTTATTTTGCTCAACATCCAAAAAGGGGTTTTGACACAACTAAAGAATAAATCTTATTTTTTAATTTAAGTTTCGTATTTTTAAAAATGTTTTTTAAAAATCAAACTTAAACCAAGGAAAGTGCTCTAACAATGTTTCTAATTTCGAATTTTATTACAGGAACATTAGAAAAGGAAAAATTGAACCCATGCCATGAGCAATGAGATAAATCCAGTTCTATTTTTCTTAAAAACTCTTCCTACATGAAGAAGATCTAGTACAACAATGACAATAGCCTTAAAATAATAGTGAAAAATTAAAAACTCCATCCCATATCCTTCAATCTGTTTAATTCATTACCTTGGCACCTAAGGGTATACGTTAAATTAAGAGCAGAACACTTTAATTAAAATCTCATAAACTCGTGAGCTTTGAAAGTTGCATTTTTCAAAGTAGGTTTGCTCATTAGTTAAGACCTTAAAATAGCTGACTGTTATTTACTTACCTAATCTGAACTCCATTTAACCCTATATTTATTAGATACTGCCCTTATTCATAAAGTTGATTTAATTCCCACTACAGTGAGTATTAGCTTACAGACTTTCCTAAAGATATTGAAGGTCCATTTTGATTCTTTAAAATATCACGGCATATAAAATGTAAAGGGATTTATACTGCTTATTTGTTTGGACTAGGTGAAAATAAAAAAAAAGCTCTAGTGACTTTATATAATGAAAGTGTCTTAAGGCTGTTCCAACTTCCAAGTTATAGGTGGTTCAAATCAGATAAGTTCATGGACATTCTGAGGCTGTAGTCAGGTAATGGAGAAAGATTTGGTACAATGTATTTGGGGAAGGAAAAGCTCAGCTGCTTTCCTGTTTCAAAAATATGCTTAGCAAATATGTAATGATGTTAATGTTTCTATGTAACTAAATTATTTCGTTTTTGACTATTTTATGCATTGTGATAAAAAAAAGAAATTAAACATTTCAAGCTTTTTATAAGTATTATTTAAAATTTTAATTAATGTATGGATATGAATACATAGAGAATCATGATTGCTGTTGCAAAAGTCTATTGTTTTCTCAAACCTCTTTAATTTCAAGATGCTCAGATCTATTCCTCCCTTTATATCCTGTATCTGAAATGAGGGAGAACGGTTCTTTAGTATCCAGCCTTTCTCAATGATTTAATTGGTGTCAGTAATAAAGCAGAAACAAAAGGCCAAAATGTTTTTTCTAAGCCACCCATTTCTAAGCAAGAATTCGAGGACTGAGTTCTGCATATGGATTTAGAAAATATTTGGATAAATCTTTCTGTCCAAATGATCACTTTTACTGTTGGGATTGTTCCATTTTATCTCAGCTGAAATTCTGCCGACTTTTCATCTCTACTATGGTAGAGAGATGGGAAAATATTCTGGAGGGTCAGTTCAGTGCTTTATACAGTTATTTGTTTCCTGCTGAAAACTGGGTACAAGAGGAAGCTCTTTGTAGCACATTGTAAAGAGACACTCCTAATTATTATCATCTTATAATTATGGATAAAAATCAAAGAAAATCTAAAAATTCCTCAAAGTAAACTTTCAACTCTTATAAGCTTACTTGTAATTCCAAAGCATCTACTACAAGAAAATTTTATCTTTTATAAAATTTTTGTATCTTTTTTTTTCATTCTGAAAATACATCCAATTAACTGCTAGGGTTCATTTTGGGTTTGTTTTTGTTTGATTGGTTTTTTTTGTTTTGTTTTTTTTTGTTGGTTTTTTTTTTTTTTATGCCATCTGATGTTATGAAAAAGGTTTGCTAGACATGGAATATCAAAAAAAAAAAAAAAAAAAAAAAAAAACCATGAAAAAGGTAAGTCCATTTATTTGTCTACTTCCAGGGAATGTCTTACTGCTTCCCTTACATTCTACAGTCACTCATTTTTGTCTGGAAAACTACTGTCTCTCCAGATCCCAAACAGGTTTTTTGGGAAGTAAAACAGCTCTCTTTGCTGAAGACCCCCCTGCTCTCCTGTGCAGTGTTTTGAGGCTCGATAATGGGAGCCATGCAGAATGCAAGGTCTGTTGCCATCAGTGCTGACTGGAAAGTGCTTGAAATTGAGTTTGTCACCACCAGCCCTGACAGCTCCGTGTGACAGTGACTAAGCAGCTTCAAGGAAATTCACTGATAAACTCTCAGCCCTGTAGAAGATATTTAAGCCTTTTGGTTGATTTGTTTGTTTCCCTACCTGTAAGTCTTTCAAAACAAAACAAGTGATAACAGTTAATTGGTATTTTAGTAAGAAGAAAATTTCTATTTTACGTTTATTCATCCATTTCCTTGGATGTATCTGTTGACATTATGGGCTTCAAAAGCTGGCTCTGCCTACCTGCATATTAAACAATCCATCCTGCAGCAGATAAGGAGGGTGTTATTGCTGTGTTATCATACAGGTGGAAAGAAGGCAGTTTAACTTGCATAATTTGTAAGAGCTCAAAAGCAGCATCCAACAGCTTCATGAGATACAGGCTGCAAATTATTCCTTTTTGCTGAAGTGTCAGACTTACC